>NC_138133.1:56341861-56800956 GCF_964188305.1 Podarcis bocagei
GCCACATGACCTAGCAACCTGGCAGAACCTATTTTGGCAAAAAGGGTGTTGTTGTTGTTTAGTCGTTTAGTTGTGTCTGACTCTTTGTGACCCCATGGACCAGAGCATGCCAGGCACTTCTGTCTTCCACTGCCTCCCGCAGTTTGGTCAAACTCATGCTGGTAGCTTTGAGAACACTGTCCAACTATCTTGTCCTCTGTCATCCCCTTCTCCTTGTGCCCTCCATCTTTCCCAACATCAGGGTCTTTTCCAGGGAGTCTTCTCTTCTCATGAAGGGGTGAAAGTATTGGAGCCTCAGCTTCAAGATCTGTCCTTCCAGTGAGCACTCAGGGCTGATTTCCTTCAGAATGGATAGGTTTGATCTTCTTGCAGTCCATGGGACGCTCAAGAGTCTCCTCCAGCACCATAATTCAAAAGCATCAATTCTTCGGCAATCAGCCTTCTTTATGGTCCAGCTCTCACTTCCATACATCACTACTGGGAAAACCATAGCTTTAACTATACGGGCCTTTGTTGGCGAGGTGATGTCTCTGCTTTATAAGATGCTCTCTAGGTTTGTCATCGCTTTTCTCCCAAGCAGCAGGTGTCTTTTAATTTCATGACTGCTGTCACCATCTGCAGTGATCATGGAGCCCAAGAAAGTAAAATCTCTCAAAAAGGGTACTGTAAGCCAAACTCTATTTTAAAAGCTTGTTTTCCTTCTAAGCATGGGCTGGCTCAGCCGGCAGCAGCCATTCTCCTGAATGGAGTATGGGCTTAATTTAAGTGACATAAATTAATCTGACATCCCATACTTAGGATTTCTCCCTAAATCAGCACTTCTCCTGGCAGAAGTGTGACTGAAGAGGTTCTTTGTTTGGCAGTAGTTTTTACATATCTCCAGAGAAGTCTCTATATCCAGTGTCAGCTGTAAACACCATTTTTTGTCTTCAGCATTGACAAATTTACTGGGTGATGTGTCAGAAGAAGACAAGTGGTGGTTCCAAAATCTGGGTGGCGGTATTTCGGGATTGATACAAATATTCTAGTAATTTTCACTGCTGGCATTTTTAACTGAATCTGCAAGCTATTAAATTGCTTTTTAAAAAATCATCATTCTCTAAAGACATTATGACATATTTTTCTGAGATTACTGAAAGGTGCACTGAGTGGCAGGCTATGCACTTCATTAAGTTGTGTGTAATCTCTCCTAAAGTACCTATTGTGTGTTTCTTAAGGGAAAAAGTCTGCCTCGTGAGACCTGAGAACAATGGCAATCCATATCCTATGACACAAGTATTTAGTGCTCTCTGAAAGTTCTTGAATTGACAAGATAGACTTCTGATTAAATGATGAAATATAGATTCCAGAGCTATAGAAAAAGCATCTAGATTCAGAGAAGGCCAAGTGTTCACAGTGTGCTGCTTTTAGTAGATTTGGCTGCCTTGATCACTTTATTTATTTAAAGCATTGTAACTTCCTCCTTTCTGCCCCAAGGGCCTACAAGCTAAACTAAAATGATTCAGAGATCAATATAACAACAGAATCTAACATTGAATCATCAAATCTAGCTATAGCTTAGTGGTAGATTATATGCTTTCAATGCTAAAGGCTCTAGGTTTAATCAGCGGCATTTGCCAAACTAGATTGGGAAGGACTTCTATCTGAAAGAGAGAACAGATGCTAATCAATGTACACTGGAATGGAAACCTTTTCTTCCCTGGCAGGGTTTAATTGTAAATCTGAAGAGGAACATATTAGCACTTCGGTTTATTTGTATGTTGCATTTATTTGTATGTTGTATGTTGCCCTGAGATCTACAGATGGAGGGTTGTATACACAATTAATGGAGTGCAGATAGTTAACTATGTATATGATCTACATTTGGAGTGGCTCAAATCCAAGTCTTTTTAAAAGTCAACAAGGTAGCCACAACCTTCACAACTTCCATGCATGTCTGTAGGTTGGTGGGGTATGTCTGCATTGTTCACCTAAACCTTTGAAAGCCAGGAACCAGTAGTATATCTAAAATACTAACTGATACGTGTTCCTGTTTCATATTTGGGATACCCACCCCACCTGCCTGCTATACTTCCAGGAGTGCTAGAATCACAATTTATATTGCAAGATATTCATATATGCAGGCTTTCAGTGTTACATTTCGGAATGCTTTAATCTGAATTAGCTCTGCTGTACGATTCCTGCAGTTGCTTCATGCTGTACTATATTTGACATAAATTAACAAAAGCAAATGTAAAGTAGCCTAAACCCCAACAGGTGTCTGTGCAGTGGAAACCCTTTTCATGCTGAGCAGTGTGAGTAATTGCCCAGCAGGCAAGCCTGAAGCACTATGAGCACTTGAGTTATTCAGACAAGGATTCAGTGGCATTTTGAGGAATAGTAAATTCAACTATATAGCAAAGGAAACAGCCGTTGTGCAGACCAATTATTTCTGCTCAGTGTGCCTTCCTTCCTGTCCGGTGCTAATCTTATTATAAATCATTTCAATAGACAGTGAAGGAATGTAGGGCTCAGTTCTGCAAGGTCTTCCCTGGAGCATAGTTTTCCTAATTCAAACTGTGCCTATCAGTCTGTCCTAGAGTTAAGCTTTGAATACAGTATTTGTGTTGTAATTGAGTACTTTGAAGATGCTCAGCTTCTCTCTCTCATGATCTTTTACTTTGTTCTGCTGCGTTGTGGGCACAATTTAGAGCCTCCATATACTCAGGGGCATCCCATTCTCATAAGTAAGAGGAAATGTCTTATTTGTGTAATAGGAAATGACCTGCCATCACAGATCATTTCTTTCCTACATGAGAATATGAAGTGTCTGGGTGCAAAACTGTGGTATTATATAAGCATGCCAACGTGGTACTATTTCGCTTTCTGTCCTCCCCTTTCCCCTCACTTCTTTGAGTTGCAGATGGGTCAGAATCACTTTTGACAGTTCCTTAGGGAGGGAAGTGTGCTGTAGATTGAGGTTGGTATAAAAGAAGTGATAAGTTTGCACTGACAATAACAACAACAATACACACCAGGAACAGTCAGCATAGATAACTATTTGAAACCAAAGGTACTTCTCCTGCAAATGTGTGTTACTTACTGGACACCCTGCATCCCATCTGGTGGCACAGTCAATGCACCTTTCTTCCATTTATGACCATTTTAATAAACTGAAATAGTTTGTTATGGTCAGTGCTTGAGGGGGAAGGCAACATTTCTTGTTGACTGGTTGACTTATGTGACTTTGTATTTCCTGTTGTCTTTTGTGACTATTAGATCAGGCTCCTAGTTTGAAATGACAATAATGCACAATTAGAATACCTGCATGAATCCGTCCTAGAGAGCAACTGAGTGGGATTTACTTCTGCGGATGGCATGCAAAGTTCCTAGTGACTCACATCTTGGTAATGCAACACACAAAACAAGTGAAACCATTCTAGCCCATGTGCTGCTGTCAGAAGAACATTTAAGCCCCATTAGCACCCAGAAATGATAACAAAATTACAATGAACATGACCAGGAAATGTCAGAAGCTGTACAGCAGGTAGTGGTGTTGATGGGAATTTAAAATCAAAATAAGTTGTCACAATAGTTTAATGATTACTGAAGATTGTAGCTGAATGGTAATTGGGTGTGGAACGGAATAGCACAGGGAGGTGTGCGGGAGGTGAAATGTGTAGTCAGGAAACATGAATTGAATTTGGAGAGGTTCCCTGAAGCCGAACAAATAATCATTTCTTTCTCCCATTAGTATTTTAGAAACCTGGACAAGACTTGTGAAATGGTCAGTGGGGATTCTTCACAGTTTTTATTTTTCTAATTAGAAGAGAGAAATGTTTTTCCTGATGATTAATATTCAGAAAGATGGGCGTTCTGCTAATTACTGAAGATTGATATTTATAAAGCACAGCACATATGGGGATATTGAACTGCAGAATCTTTTGCTTTAGCTTATAATGAACCACAGTGGCATTTGTTGGAGTAATGAACATCAGGCCTGTTACCTTGAGTTTTATCCTTTGTCAAATACAAAACATTTCAGTATTCAGCTCTCTTACACATTGTTTAAAAGCAGGTAAAATATAACGAATTCACCAACATGTCCTGTTTTAGAAGATTGGGATACAGAATAATTTACAAAAAGGCAAACACAGTTATTTAGTGTTACTCTTGTACTGTGTTTGCAAAACTCCTACTTATATATGGCATTCTTTGGGTTTCTGCTATTGCCATGGCACTCCAAGTCGCTGATCTTACTAAACAAATTTCTCTTCTCTCTTTGTCCTGTTTCATTACTTTCAGTTTACTTTTTCATTAGGTCAGTATCACTGATTGATTGGAGAGGCAAATCATGCCTGTGAGATTCAAAGTGAATCATAGCAGTTCTAGTAAACATGTTACAGAGCAGAGATGGGGAATCTGTGACACCTCAGAGGCTATTGGGCTTTTTTATTCTCAGAATCTCTCTATCTCTGCGTTACTCAAAGCTTTGCTATTTTAAAACCACTATTTTCCCCTCAGTGATACTTCATCCCTGCTTTCCTCAGACTTCTGCCATTTTGCCTTTTCAGTATCTGTCTTCTCACTGTACTCAAACTTCTTGCATTCCTCAGCTTCCTCATATGAGAGGGATAAAGCATGCAGAGCCCTCAGATATTACCTAGTACTTCAATCAAACCCCGGGCATTGTTTCATCCTGCCATTTTCCTCTCAATTTTCCCCATCCTTGCTTTACAGTGGTGCCCCGCAAGACGAATGCCTCGCAAGACGAAAAACTCGCTAGATGAAAGGGTTTTCCGTTTTTGCGTTGCTTCGCTAGACGAATTTCCCTATGGGCTTGCTTCGCAAGACGAAAACGTCTTGCGCTTTTTAAAAAAAGCCGCTTGAAGAGGCGCAGTTGCAACGGACCGTGCTTCGCAAGATGAAAAACATCGCAAGACGAAAAGACTCGCGGAACGAATTCTTTTCGTCTTGCGAGGCACCACTGTACTCAAACTTCTGCCATTGTTTTAAACCAGGAATGGCCAAACTTGGCCCTCAAGCTGTTTTGGGACTACAACTCCCATCATCCCTAGCTAACAGGACCAGCAGTCAGGGATGATGGGAATTGTAGTCCCAAAACAGCTGGTGGGCCAAGTTTGGCCATGCCTATTTTAAACCATCACTTTCCCCCTCTCAATGTCCTCACTTCTCACGCCAATGCCAGTTGTGCCTTCCCTCTTGTTCCTCTACCCCACCCTGACTTCATGCAAATCCAGGATTGTGATGTGACACTACAAATCCTACACAATTCCAGTTTAACTTTTTTATTATATATAGAGAGATCAAACTACCAAAAATCCAGAAATGCAGCTAAGTGTGCAGTATGCTAACGTCACCTAGCTCTGATAGAAAGCAAAATGAAAGCATTTTGCCATATTTACATAATACCATGCACAGGATTGCACTGTAAATTGATTGTGGTTTATCTGGTGATCTTATATCTTGTGAGCTATCTTAGGCACCAATAGTGAACAGGTGGGATTTTATCCAGTACAATAATATCACATAGTATGGGGTGGGAGGGGAGAATTTCATTATTGAACTGCCATACAATCCATGAATTCTTGTAACTCATTATGTGTGAATTATGCCACAAATGTCTTTTCCTCCCCCAGGTAGGATGCTGCTTCATTTTCTGTTTGATTTCTTACCACTTACAGATGGAGATCCCATTTAAAGTAGTCTCACTGGTTATGGAGGTAATAGTGGTCTTGTCCTGCTGTTCTCTTAACCTTTAGTTTGACTTTTGAAAATAGACTCTAATAACTTTCTTCCCATAAATATAATTATGAATATAAAATTTCCACCAGCTAAAATGCAATAGAGAAGGGTTGTATTGCCTGCAGCATACTAATAATGTTTCTAATTGAGATAATAGTCATGAAACTGGATTCATAATTTAGACTAAATTAGGAAGAACAGTTTTTGCCTTGAGTTAAAAAAGGACATACAGCTGGACTGGAAATGGACTTGGATATATTTTAATTAGAAAATTTTCAAAATTTTAAATAATTAAGTCTGATTTAAATTCATTTTATCTGAAGTTCAACAACTAGAGAACATAACATCAGAGTTAATGCATCATCCCTGCCCTTATTGGAAAGGGAAATTCAAAATATTATGCAAGTGGGCTTCTTGGGGGAAAATGAATTTCAGAAACTTGCATCTGTAAAATTAGGGTGCAATGCATTTTATCAGTGCTTGAACATTAAAACACCATGATCTCAGTGAAAATTGTCCTCCCCCAAGCACAAGCTTATTCAGAGCATAAAATTCAAATACTCAGTTTTGACAAATTATTTTGCTTTTAAAAAATTGTTTTTTAACTAAATGCTCATCTCTACAGAGACTCACCTCATATTTGAAGAACATTTATCTAATCAGTTATCTTTGACTTAGGAGTGGACTACAGGTAAGGGACTAGTTTATTGGTGGTCTCAAAGATTTTATTTTAAAATGGACACCTTTGGAGAAACAATATACCAGGCTGCATGGGTCATTGAAATGTCTAATTAGGACTAACTATATCTATATATTATTAAGCAGCTGGCACCAGTGTACTTACCTGCTACAGATACTGAATGAATCAAGGCTACCCTTGCAAAGTAAGTTTTAAATCTGAACTGCTTCCCTGGCACAAGCCCTATTTATTTCAACAGAATTTATGCCTGAGCCAGCATGTTAAGTAGGATGCATCCTTTGCATGCTGAAATTGCATGTTCAAACCCTTCTTAAAATAAAAGCCTTGAGTAATAGGACCACTGAAGATCTCCACCTGAAATATGATTCTATGAAATACATTAGACTAGATGTCTCAGTGTTCTGATCCAGGGCAGCTTCTTATATCCATATATCAGCCTGTAATGGGAAATCCTAATGCATATGAGTTCTGGCTTTAGGGACTCAGGCTGCAGTCTTTAGTGGATTGTACCCACTGGAAGCTTCTGTTAGTGAAAATGCATAACCAGATTCATTTTCTTTATCTATTTACTTATGCCCTCTTTGAGTTCTGAGGAGGAGCCTACAGAGCACAGCAAGGCAGTTAAGGTTGTTGCAGCACCATGGAGAGCTCCAAGTGAGCAGCTTACTCTGAAGAAGGCCTGTTGAGCCTTGTGTGGTCTGCTGCCCTTATGGTCTGATGCCCTTGTGGGACAACTGCAGACTCTTAAAATAGCCATGCTCTTGTCTGAGGACATGTGCCTTGGTTGCTCCATGACTTCCTGCCTGTGGTGCTCCCTGCACTGTTGGATTGGCAAAGCACTGTGACTGGCTCCTCAGGCCCAGGGGAAGGTTCCCATCATGCGTAGCATCCAGTTGAACAGCTTCCTGCCTGCCAGCCTTTGTTTCAGTTGGATCTTGATCACCAGTATCAGGCTCCAAGCCACGTTCAGCTGTTTAGTCAGTGACCCTATAGCCTGTGATCTGGTGTCCTGGTCATTGCTGGGCTCTTGAATCATGACAATTCATTTCATTTTTATTCCATCCTTTTCCCTGGGGTATCAAGACAACATATCTGCCTCCATTTTATCTTCACAACAGCCATGTGAGGTAGGTTAACTTGGGTGTGTGTAACTGGCTCATGGTCATGTTGTGAATTTCATAGCTCAGCAGGAATTTGAGCCCAACTCTCCCTGGTTAAACTGTAGCACTAGCCACTACACCACACTGTCAATCTTGTATCCAAAAATTGCATTGGAGTTAGTAGGAGTTAGTTAGTCTTAGAGAGCTGATGACAGGATTGCACCTTATTGGGAACTTGACAGGAGCAATTAATCAGGCAGATAGTTTTATCAATCATTTGTCGCAAGTACTTTTTCGTTAGAAGATCCCATTTAGTTAGAGTGCATCCTTATCTAGAAAAGTTTAATTAGACTTTTAAGGAATCTGACGTGCCAGACTGTGTGGATTTTAGATTAACCATCTGCAATTGGTTTTATCTCACAAAAATATTAAAATGTGAAATATTGCCTGTCATTAACAGATTGTAACTACTGGCATGTTTGCAATCCGGTAAATGTCAATCTCAAAACCAGTCATTTGTCAGTGAGAAAATAAACACTTGATCCTGAAGACACTTCCTGTGTAATTTGTTTCCCTCCACCAGGATTGATAGTTTCTGAAAGGTTTCTGAAGACTCATCCCACTATATGCCCACTTGTTAAAAATTCGCTTAGGACAATGCATTCATATTAGTTGCTGGAACTTTTGATCTGTGTGCCTCTGCTACTCCTGTGTTTTGTTGTTGCAGAAATACAACTCAAGACAGCCTTTGCCACCTGGGTGACATAAATATTTTGTGCAGTCCTAATGCCCTCTGGATGTTGCACATACTGACTGGAGTTGGTGGGAGTTATAGTCAAAAACACCTTCAAGGTACCAGGTTGACAAGGTCTCATTTAGGATCAGGTTACTTTCTTGCCCATGAATTAAGATCTGTGGGGAAGGCTCTACTGTAGGTCCTAGTACATTTGGCCAGGATGATGGAGAAAACTGTCTCACTGGTTGCACCCAGATTATGGAACTCCCTGGGCAGCATCAGCAGGTAGGTGCCAAAGCACCTTTCCAAGGTCTCCCCAAAACCTGGATCTGCTACTACAGAAGACTGGAGGTGAAGGGGCAGAGTTTGACAAGACTGGGGAGGAGAGAGACATAAAGGAGTCGTGCCTGCCTTGCCTCTTACTTCACCAAAAATGTTTTACTAAAAATTACAGCAGCTCTCTTGGTTCCTAAGAAAATTCAGAAATCCATGTTAGGACAATCCCTTTAATTAGGCCAACCAAAATATCACCAAATAGTGTGCAAGCTTTCAAGTTCCCCACAACTCTTCATCAGCTTAGATTACACTGTTTACAATTAGCGTGATAAAGAATTTTGGAGTACTCAAAAGGTTGCATACTATTGGGTATTATTTTGGTTTGCCTAATAAAGGTGTTGCCCTAATACAATTTTTAAAAGTTATATTGTTTGTTTCAAGGTTGCACCCTGCCTTTTCCTCCCATTATAAAATACAATGTTGTTCTTCAAAAGAAAATAGAAATCAACACTGTCAGCTATCTCCCTATAACACACCAGTTTCCAGAGCATAAGCAGCCAAGGATGGGTAAGTACAAGCTTGGCAGTAGAAAAAGACTGAGCTTTTTGCCATCTCTTTTGGTATTATAAACATTGTGCTTTTAAGTAACAATCTCTGGGCCAATGGGGTTACTTGTGGAGCATTAATTCTGAACTATGCTTTCATGCTTAAGTTTTAATCACTGCCAGCTGGTGGCATATAAATGAATAATGAAAGTGCTTGTTAAAAAACACCACCACCAAACACTGGTGCACTTGTTATAATGCATTAGATGTACGGCTTAAAAGTGCTAGTAATGGAATGGGCTCCCACAGTAAGAAGCAATAATTAAACTATCAATAAGAGGATCCGTACCACTTTGTGCCCCAAATACAAACAGAAAAAACCCCTCACAACCCATATGTCACAAAGAATAATTGCCATAGATGAGGTCTGGGGGGGGATGCTTTCCACAAGCCATGGTGTCTGTGTGTGCATGTGCATGCACACACACACAGCCTGAGCTATTGAGATGTGTTTTTCTGAAGGTAGTTTTGACCTTGCCCATTTCAGTTGCTCTTGATGAAAACTTAAAAACAGCCCTGCTGGATCAGGCCAAAGACCTATCTAGTCCAGCATCCTGTTCTCACAATGGCCAGCCAGATGCCTGTGGGAAACCTGAACACAGGGCCTCGATGCAACAGCACTTTCTGCCCATACTGCCTCCGACACTATAATCTGGATGGCAATGAGGCAACTGTTAAGAGCAGTGAGAATGGAGAATCCTGCACCATTCTGGGGAACTGGATGTGTCTGATATTCTTTCAATCCTCTTGGTACTGTATTTTTCGCCCCATAAGACGCACTTTTTCCCCTCCAAAAATGAAGGGGAAATGTGCCTGCGTCTTATGGGGCGAATGCAGGCTTTCGCTGAAGCCTGGAGAGCGAGGGGGGTCGGTGCGCACCGACCCCTCTCGCTCTCCAGGCTTCAGGAAGCTCTGCGCAACCCTCGGGAGACCGGCTCCAAGGGTTGTGCAGAGCTGCCTGCAGTCCCGGGATCAGCGCAGCTTTGCGCGGCCACCGGGAGCCGAGGGAGAAGCTCCGCCCCGCTCCCGGTAGCCGCGCAGAGCTGCCTGCACTCCTGGGACCAGCTGTGCGCTGCCATCCGGAGCGGGGCGCTAAGCTCCGCCCCGCTCCCGGTGGCCGCGCAGAGCTGCCTACTGTCCTGGGACCAGTGCAGCTCTGTGCGGCCACCGGGATCCGGGGGCGAAGCTCCGCCTCGCTCCCGGTGGCCGCGCAGAGCTGCCTGCACTCCTGGGACCAGCGCAGCTCTGCGCTGCCATCCGGAGCGGGGCGCTAAGCTCCGCCCCGCTCCCGGTGGCCACGCAGAGCTGCCTGCAGTCCTGGGACCAGCGCAGCTCTGCACCACCATCCGGAGCGGGGCGCTAAGCTCCGCCCCGCTCCCGGTGGCCGCGCAGAGCTGCCTGCTGTCCTGGGACCAGCGCAGCTCTGCGCGGCCACCGGGATCCGGGGGGCGAAGCTCCACCCCGCTCCCGGTGGCCGCGCAGAGCTGCCTGCAGTCCTGGGACCAGCGCAGCTCTGCGCTGCCATCCGGAGTGGGGCGCTAAGCTCCGCCCCGCTCCCGGTGGCCGCGCAGAGCTGCCTCCACTCCTGGGACCAGCGCAGCTGTGCGCTGCCATCCGGAGCGGGGCGCTAAGCTCCGCCCCTCTCCCGGTGGCCGCGCAGAGCTGCCTGCTGTCCTGGGACCAGCGCAGCTCTGTGCGGCCACTGGGAGCCGGGGCCGAAGCTCCGCCCCGCTCCCGGTGGCCGCGCAGAGCTGCCTGCAGTCCTGGGACCAGCGCAGCTCTGCGCCGCCATCCGGAGCGGGGCGCTAAGTCCCGCCCCGCTCCGGATGGCGGCGCAGAGCTGCCTGCAGTCCTGGGATCAATCTCTGGGCCAATGGGGTTACTTGTGGAGCATTAATTCTGAACTATGCTTTCATGCTTAAGTTTTAATCACTGCCAGCTGGTGGCATATAAATGAATAATGAAAGTGCTTGTTAAAAAACACCACCACCAAACACTGGTGCACTTGTTATAATGCATTAGATGTACGGCTTAAAAGTGCTAGTAATGGAATGGGCTCCCACAGTAAGAAGCAATAATTAAACTATCAATAAGAGGATCCGTACCACTTTGTGCCCCAAATACAAACAGAAAAAACCCCTCACAACCCATATGTCACAAAGAATAATTGCCATAGATGAGGTCTGGGGGGGGGGATGCTTTCCACAAGCCATGGTGTCTGTGTGTGCATGTGCATGCACACACACACAGCCTGAGCTATTGAGATGTGTTTTTCTGAAGGTAGTTTTGACCTTGCCCATTTCAGTTGCTCTTGATGAAAACTTAAAAACAGCCCTGCTGGATCAGGCCAAAGACCTATCTAGTCCAGCATCCTGTTCTCACAATGGCCAGCCAGATGCCTGTGGGAAACCTGAACACAGGGCCTCGATGCAACAGCACTTTCTGCCCATACTGCCTCCGACACTATAATCTGGATGGCAATGAGGCAACTGTTAAGAGCAGTGAGAATGGAGAATCCTGCACCATTCTGGGGAACTGGATGTGTCTGATATTCTTTCAATCCTCTTGGTACTGTATTTTTCGCCCCATAAGATGCACTTTTTCCCCTCCAAAAATGAAGGGGAAATGTGCCTGCGTCTTATGGGGCGAATGCAGGCTTTCGCTGAAGCCTGGAGAGCGAGGGGGGTCGGTGCGCACCGACCCCTCTCGCTCTCCAGGCTTCAGGAAGCTCTGCGCAACCCTCGGGAGACCGGCTCCAAGGGTTGTGCAGAGCTGCCTGCAGTCCCGGGATCAGCGCAGCTTTGCGCGGCCACCGGGAGCCGAGGGAGAAGCTCCGCCCCGCTCCCGGTAGCCGCGCAGAGCTGCCTGCACTCCTGGGACCAGCGCAGCTGTGCGCTGCCATCCGGAGCGGGGCGCTAAGCTCCGCCCCTCTCCCGGTGGCCGCGCAGAGCTGCCTGCTGTCCTGGGACCAGCGCAGCTCTGTGCGGCCACTGGGAGCCGGGGCCGAAGCTCCGCCCCGCTCCCGGTGGCCGCGCAGAGCTGCCTACTGTCCTGGGACCAGTGCAGCTCTGTGCGGCCACCGGGATCCGGGGGCGAAGCTCCGCCTCGCTCCCGGTGGCCGCGCAGAGCTGCCTGCACTCCTGGGACCAGCGCAGCTCTGCGCTGCCATCCGGAGCGGGGCGCTAAGCTCCGCCCCGCTCCCGGTGGCCACGCAGAGCTGCCTGCAGTCCTGGGACCAGCGCAGCTCTGCACCACCATCCGGAGCGGGGCGCTAAGCTCCGCCCCGCTCCCGGTGGCCGCGCAGAGCTGCCTGCTGTCCTGGGACCAGCGCAGCTCTGCGCGGCCACCGGGATCCGGGGGGCGAAGCTCCACCCCGCTCCCGGTGGCCGCGCAGAGCTGCCTGCAGTTCTGGGACCAGCGCAGCTCTGCGCGGCTACCGGGAGCCGGGGGCGAAGCTCCGCCCCGCTCCCGGTGGCCGCGCAGAGCTGCCTGCAGTCCTGGGACCAGCGCAGCTCTGCGCTGCCATCCGGAGTGGGGCGCTAAGCTCCGCCCCGCTCCCGGTGGCCGCGCAGAGCTGCCTCCACTCCTGGGACCAGCGCAGCTGTGCGCTGCCATCCGGAGCGGGGCGCTAAGCTCCGCCCCTCTCCCGGTGGCCGCGCAGAGCTGCCTGCTGTCCTGGGACCAGCGCAGCTCTGTGCGGCCACTGGGAGCCGGGGCCGAAGCTCCGCCCCGCTCCCGGTGGCCGCGCAGAGCTGCCTGCAGTCCTGGGACCAGCGCAGCTCTGCGCCGCCATCCGGAGCGGGGCGCTAAGTCCCGCCCCGCTCCGAATGGCGGCGCAGAGCTGCCTGCAGTCCTGGGATCAGCACAGCTCTGCCCATCGCCAGCCCCACAAGCTCGGGGGACAGCGGGGAGGCAGAGCGTGCCTTCCCACTGTTCCCCGACCTGGTTCTTCCAGCCCCGCACCTGGGGGGGGGAAATAAATTTTTTTCCCTTTATTTCCCCCCCAAAAAACTAGGTGCGTCCTATGGGCCGGAGCGTCCTATGGGGCGCAAAATACGGTATGTTTTGATAAAACTAAATGTCCCTAGGGTTGTCTTAAAAGAAAATGCAAGTTTTACCTAGCTTGAAACATGTGTTTATTTTATTTAACTAATTTCTATTAAGAATAGGTCTAGACTTCACTTCCTTCCACAAGCAATTATTCCTCTGCTAGCTGTTGGATCTTTTCCAAACATTGTTTTTGGCGCCTCTGTTGGGAATGAGCAATGGTCTACTTTTCTGTTCTATAAAACAGTCCATCCAAAGGCATACTTCCCTGTAACAATCCCATCTTTACATTGTCTTCAAATGACTTGTTGTTATTATCATATGTGAACTGTCACTCTTCCAACAAAATTGTGTTGTTTGGTAGTGGCTTTTCTCCTTTAAGAAAATCCTGCCTGGTTGTGGTCATGGGGGGGGAAAATTAATAATGTTTATTTTTTTAAAAACTGACAAAATGATAGTTGTTGTGTTTACCAAACCAAAATCCCCCCCCCGAACAGCTTGAAATCTGTTTAACAATGAAATATAAGTTCTGTCAAACAGTAACCTCAGTAGTCAATTAAGGTTGTGAGCATTGTAAATAAAAAGAGCAAGAAAAGCAATTGGCTCAGATCCTAAGAATGACAAACCATGTTCTGCTCAAAAAATGAGCATTTCTCTCTTTTACATTCCCTTCTTCCTTTCCGGACTGATCAACAGTTCATTGGAACAGTGAGAATTAGTGAGATTCCTAAGCCTCACCTTGTAAGAGCTGAAGTGTCTTCACTTTACCCAAGTGTCTCTTTCAGTCCACACCTTCATTCCATCTTTGCTGACACAGACCGAATATAGTCCTCCTGATGTTGTTGGACTATAGTTCCCATCATCCCTCACAAGTGCTCCTGCCAGCTGGGGCTCATGGGAACTGTAGTCCAACAACATCCGGAGATCATTACATTGGCAACCCATTATATAAAATCTAACCATTTCTATATCATATAGATCATGTATTTATTTTATTTTTTTCGCAATATGAAATACCGCGTAATCAAAAAACCCTCTTAAGTGGTGTGCATAAAACAATATCAAATACCAATAAAATAAAACATTTTTAAAAAATGCAAATAAGATCAGTAAAGGGACCCCTGACCATTAGATCCAGTCGTGACCGACTCTGGGGTTGCGGCGCTTTATTGGCCGAGAGAGCCGGCGTACAGCTTCCGGGTCATGTGGCCAGCATGACTAAGCTGCTTCTGGTGAACCAGAGCAGCACACGGAAATGCCATTTACCTTCCCACTGGAGTGGTACCTATTTATCTACTTGCACTTTGACGTGCTTTTGTACTGCTAGGTGGGCAGGAGCTGGGACCGAGCAAGGGGAGCTCACCCCATTGTGGGTATTTGAACTGCTGACCTTCTGATCGGCAAGTCCTAGGCTCTGTGGTTTAACCCACAGCGCCACCCTCGTCACCCCATTAAGTCTGGTAAGACTTGCCAAAGGGAAAAGGTTTTAACAGGTGCCAAAAACAATACAGTGAAAGCACCTGCTTAATATCAATGGACAGGGAGTTCCAAAGTGGATGCCATGAGCCCCACAGCATTGTCAGGATTGGGAAGAAACAGAGGGGCTCCTGCTTGGTTGAAACTGGAACCTGAGGAGGGAGGCTCTTCCCAATGTGCTTCAGCTTCACCCAATTTGAAAGGGGAAGCGGGGGTGCCAGTTCTTCCTCCTGGCAGAGCAGAGAGTTTCAGTGGAGATTGGGGAGGGCCGTGGGCAGCTGAGAGAGGATACAACTCAGGAGGCTGTGACATGCAATCAGGATCCTGAACAGAAGGATGTACCATTATTGCCTAGAGCTAAGTGCCATCCAGAGAGGAGCACACAGTTGCAATCCTGACAGCCTCACAAAGCAAACGAGTCCCACAAGTTGGCGTACAATGCCTCCTTAAAAGTTTAGCCAGTGGGGCATGCCTCCTATCTTCATTGCTCCTATCTGTTCTGAACACCTTGCCTGATTCCTGAACTCCTGAATTGGGTAGACTTTGGTCTTTCAAATTTCAGTGACACCCTGTGCAAGGCCAAAATTCTGCGCCCCCACCTCTTGCCTTCCATTCTGCTCAATTCACTACATCATAGTTGTGATGTCATGCAGCACCTTCTAGGCTCAGCACCCAGGTCAGAAGAACTGGTTGCAGTTCCCTAAATCTGCCTCTGTCCTGAATCATGACTCCTGAGCTCTGTGTCTGCTGCCAAGCCTTACCATTACTTGCCAGTGTAAATAGCTTTTTTCTTAGTCACACTTAAGCGCTCCTGTCTGCATATGTTGGGTGGGCAGCAGGCCGTTGTAAGTGATGCCATACTGAAGGACTAAGTCCTTGCAAATGCAGAGTGGATATTTTGTGGTAGGCTGTGCAGGATGAAGCCACTGAGTAGGTGCATATAGGGGAAAGGCAATCCCTTCAAGTAAAATCTTTAGACAAGCCAACCCAGACTAATAACTGTACATTTTGTTTGTCTGTGTAAGATTTTATTCAAAGATCTTTGCCATTGTGTGTCACTCTTAATATTTCTAATCATATCTATGTAACCATGCTATTATTTAATAGCACAGATATTTTCTGTTCCAATTCTTCTCATTAAAGCTCCTGCAATGCCACAGAAATATAACCTGTCAGAGACGGCTCCAAACAGAAGCTGCTTCCGGCATTCCGGCAAAGGGTTGCTGTAGCTCAAAACTGTTGAATACAGGAAATCAGTTGAAGTGGAAATCAAAGTCAGTTAATTTTCCAAGATGGAATTCAGTCAAAAAATTAGTTAGAGTACCCTTCTTTAAGGACCACAAGAGCATAAGCATCTTAATGACTTTGGATGGGAGTCACCCAATGATCCCCATTTACAGAAGCCCTGCACTAGGGTTTTTGCTTGTGCAATGAGGCTTCCCCCCTGCTCCCCTTGCACCCCCGAAATTGGCCCTGGGGGAGTCAGGAGAACCAACACCATGCAGGGGAGGAGAGGATGGATCATTCTGTCTGGCAAGCTGCAATGCTTTCACAGACGGAACATTCATCACAGCGCGACATTGAAGTCCACCCTTTAATTTTCTACAAGAGTTGTGTTAATTACTGGTGTTAGAGAGCCAGTGGGTAATGCAGGAAAAAGAGCAACAGCTGTTGAATAAGTGAAACCACTTTAGATTTTCTTTGGCAGTCTCCCATATATGTAATGGCCAGACTCATTAATGTCTGAAATCCAACCCAGATAGGAATTGAGCAGACTTTATTAAAGGACAAATGAATAGCTTGGAATGATTGAAATTAAACAGCACAGTTGTACCTTCTCTCAAATTCTTTCAGTGCAATTCTTGAGTAGGTTTATGCATCCCCCCAACTCTGATTTGCTGTATTGTTCAAAAGTCTGAAGTGAAAGAATATGTGAGCACTTGCAAAATCAGAGGTTTCCTGTCTCACCTTTCATTCATCCTGGTAAGAGCTTCTGTAAACCATCTGCATCCAGCTAAATACAGTGGAACGTATAAAAGCCAGGATCACTGCATGCACAAATACCTCCCAATTCCTTGTTTGTGAAAGGAGGCTGATGCTGCTTTCTTAGGATACTGATTTCATAATGTTCTATTCTCCAGACAGGCCCCAAAGGCAGCCTTTGTGATAAGGTGAGGACTGAAAATTCAAGAAGAAAGATAACACCATAAGCATTGTATATAGCTGGAGTGGGGAACCTCCGGTCCTCCAGATGCTTTTAGACTACAAAACCCATCATCCTTGATCATTGGGGCTGATGGAAGCTGGAGTCTAACAACATCTGGAGAGCCACAGCTTCTCCATCCCTATCTAGCACATTTAAACAAAAGCTATAGGTTATTTGCATGTGTGATTAATTAAAAGGAGGAAAGCCCGAAGGCATAGCTACCCACTATGCATTTGGTGTAAGTCAATCCAATTCATTCTCTCCCATCACTTGGAGACCATCATAGTGGGCAACAGCATTCTTTCTCTCTCTTTTTCCTATTTATCTTTCAGTTCCTGTCATAGCTTATACACTGATACACTCTCTGTCAGACCAGACAGCCACTCGCTCACTCTTTGTGTCCAAAATCCTTGTTCTGATACTCCTTTTGTGGTTCCCTTGATCTTGAAGCTGCTTATTAGCACATCATAGTGATGTTGTATTAACATTTCAGTGATGCAATGTTTGATCAAAAGTTCCTTGAGAGTTCCTTTGAGAGAAACAGGGCAACCTTTTCTCTATGTAATTACTTTTTGGTGTCCTTTTATGCTATCATCCTTACCTCTACACAATGATATTCTCTGGTTTAATTCACAAATATTGAATATTTCAAAGGCCACTTTGATCTTTCTCTGGCCTAGCGAACTGAGGTGTTCCAAATTCTATCCCTCCCCCTGCCATTTCCACTCATCAGTGCTTGGTTGTGCTAAACTCCATCTCCTAGGCTATCCAGTTTGACAAGCCCCATCTGCCCCTCACTTTCTTCTGCAGCATGTTCAGAAACCACCTTTCTTGACCATTGGAACCACTATTGGTATCATCTGCTTAATCTGCTGGAGCCTGTCTTTGCATGCAGGGCGAGGTCCCTAACTCACCGAGGGTTTGAGACCCATCAACTACCCTCACCTGGTTTTGCTGGCCATTTGAAGTTGTCACCGGGGTGTGGCCACTGTCACATGCTGACAGCTTCTAGAAGCCACAGGTGAGTGCTGAATGTAGGATGGGAACCAAAGGTGGACAAACTACCCCAGAAGAAACACAGCGTGCCCCCACCAGAGGTATTACCCCTCCCCTAACACCCCCTACACCTGGCAAATAGCATACTTAGAATTTGCTATTAAGAAAAAGCCAAAATCCCCTTCAGGCCTCTACAGCAGCTTGTTTCCTGTACAAGGGAACTGAATATATTTCTATGAACTAAGGTGCAAGGTGCAACAATCCATAATATTTTGTTGTTGGGAAAATGTTACTCCTGTTCTCCCTGCACTAGGGCAGCTACTGAAATTTGTGTAAACTTGTATGATGGTGACCACAGTCATTTGGCTTTCTGTATGTTTGTTTTCTTTCCCTACCTCTTTTATATTTTTATTTTTATTTTAGTTCTAGTCCTATTCCCCCTTTTCAGAGCTTGAATGCAGAGCATCTGTATTTAGAAAGAGCAACAGGCAAATGAATGAGCAATCTCAGTCTCAGCCATGGTGATCTCCCCTGAATCAAGATTACCCTCATTTCCAGTGTCCATTGCACACAATGACTGAATTCCAGCACTGCATCCAGGCTAAAGCCTGGAAACTCTTTTGTTAACTGTATCCATTTTCCCTGTGAAGTATTAATTATTATTTGCATAGATAAAATACTGCTTTGAATATGAAACACAAAAGCCACAAGATGTTTAAGAGCTGTAGTTATTTCAGGTCATCATTGAATCTGAAAGGGCCTTTTAAGATTTACATCCTCTGAAAGCAATTTGTTACTCTCCTTTGAAGTATATGTTAGTTATGTTTGAGTTGCAAAAGAATATGGGGAAAGAACTTTGGGTGCGATCCATCTGAAATCCAGCATACCACAAACAGGCATCTGCTTGAGGACTGGGGTTCCTCCTTCCTCTCCTTCCCTTGCAGCCCCCCACCCCCCATGCATAACCCAAATCCACTGTAGAGATGGGAGAAAAGGCTGAAAAGAAAACCAGAAGTCCCATTGGCCAAGCAGGTAGATTCATTGGATGCTGCCCTTTGGCTATGGGAACAACGAAGTATTTACTTCAAGCATTTCATTCAGTTAGTCTCCTGGCTCTGGGCAGATAGAAAACTCAGACTCAGATTTTGGTTTCTCCCAAAATCTGTAACACTCAAGTCAGTATGGTACAAAGACAAGGCACAGCTTATCCCTATAAGCCTATGAGGACCTGTTAGTGTCTTTTAACAGACAGCCCAATCAGGTTAGAGAAAAGACAGATAGGAAGCAGTTATTAAGCAATGTTTTTAATGTTTAGTGTTATATATTGAAATGGAAATGGTTTTTCATTATGTATCAGCTTAAAGAGAAAATGGATTTGAATATGTGATATGTTGTACAGCCCAAATAGCTTTATAAAATAACTGTTGTGCATAAGGCCACAGCTGGAAATGCCACAGTGAAGCTTATTCATGCACCATGGACAAGTCCAACAAAGAGGGGGGAAATAGATGAATATGAATAACTCAATTGGGATGATCTAAGTCCTGCTTAGCTTACATATGCACTCAAAGTACCGTATAAATACTGGTAGAATCCTTCTGCAGTCTTGCACTGTCCAAAAAAAAAAGTGATCTTAGGGGGAAATAACCAGAGATATATTTTCTTCTTTAAAATATTCCATAGTGTTTCTTAACAGAGGGTTTCATCTCTTTGATTTATCTGCAAAACAGAAGGACTAATATACCCTATAGAGTTTGGCAAGAATGAAAACAGAAAATATGTTGTTTTATCTCAACCCAAAATTCTACCTTTTAGTGAGTCCATAGATCATTCATGACGTAGCTGTTCTGGCAGTTTTATTTGCAACTCTGGTGAGATACCCAGAGGAATGTTTTTAAAGTCAAGATGTAAGCCTCTGGATGTTCACTTTTGTGCTTCACAAGAATCAAGGGTATCAATATTTAGGAAAATGCAGTAAACTCATATAATTAAACATTCTGCTAAATAAATGAAATGGCTTATATGAAAAGCATGCAAAGAAACAGGACAATTGCTTAGACTTTGTAGATATATTTCATCTGCAATTAGCCAGTGAAGTGTTAGTATCGCATAGACCAGCTTTGCAACCTGATGCCCTGTAGATGTTTTGCACTACAATTCCCATCAGCCCCAGGGCACCAGGGTGGCAAAGTCTGACACCATTATTATTTGACTCCATAAACATCTATCTATCTATCTATCTATCTATCTATCTATCTATCTATCTATCATCTATCTATCTATCTATCTATCTCTCTATCTATCTATCTCTAGGCAAGGATTGAGGAAGCAAACATTCCGCCTTTGTAATGTTAACTTTCACATTTGCCTTCCCCAAAGTAAATTTAAACGAAGATAAATACGGGCCAGAGAATAATGTAAATGTTGTGACAACTCCAATCCCTTCTGGTAAACCTCGCTGTAGAACTTATTGCCCGCAAAATTACTTTGAATTCCAGGAGAGCCTGTTGGCCGTGTTGATTCATGGTAATAGCCTCTGTTAGAGAACTGGATCACCTCTGGTGTTTGTCTGCGACTAACAGCATTTCTTTGAATTATAGGACTGCGGTAGTATAGTGGAGTCCAGCTCCAGTCAGGAGAACAACAGTGGGGCTTGAAATCACTGCTGTAAACCCAGCATGGGGGAATGACATCTTCTAAGTTTATAAGTTGTGACATTCTAAAGTAGTGTAAAGGATCACACCGGGTTACATATGACCTACAAAGGCAGGCTCTGAAACTCATTAGGCACTGCAGCCTGACAGAAAGTGTTGCTTCATTGCTGTTCTTGATAGTTTTTCTGCCCACTGGGAACACAACACGAAAGCCTTCTTGCACAAATTTGAACTGGGAATACCTGTGTAGATGGCTAACCTTGCTATTTCCCGTGTGTGTGTGTGCTGAAAAGACAACTTTATTTTTATCACACTGAAATATAATGATCAATATGGAAAATACTATTCAATCTTAGAATTCAGGGCAGATGCTACTATATGTCTCGAAAATTATTGGCAACCCTTCTTTTTTATAAACAAAACTTTGGAATTTGAAAGGTGTGTCTGTTTCTTGAATAATGTATTGCTTTTATCCCTGCACATAAATATATGCAAATGAGTATTTGATTTTAAATTACATTTATGTAATTAAAGTGATTAATGGAAGAGGCCTCCTGTACACACCTGCATAAGCAGGTATTATACATTCAAAATATTATATGCATGCTGCAAAATGCAAATTAAAGAAAATTAAACTGTAAATAAAATAGAACTGTTTATAGGCAGTGGTGCAATGGAGGGGAAATGCAGGGAAGTGCTGCTCCACAATTTTTTCCCATAGTAGGAGATAAGATGCCATCTGTTGAAGCACCAAAGAGGTAATTGCCTCTTTGCTCTGGCAAGTGAATGAGGTGATAAGAAGGCTGTCAAGTTTTACTATTGCTTGTGTCAGATTTGCATAGAGAAAGTCAGAAAGTGACAAAAATAACCAAACAGAAGCTAGACCTGTGAGATTGTGAACTAGGGGCTGGCCCAGGGACATGTAGTGAGCTTCACAGAGATTTGAGTCCAAATCTTCACATTCTTGCTGATACACACTGACCACTCAGTGACCTATTCCTACCCTACTAACTAGAGGAAAAACTGGAAAGCAGAGGAGGATCAAGATTCCTGGTTATTACCCTCACCTTCCTGTGTTCAGTTAACAATGTAAACAAGCCGGCAGACATTGCTCTCTCTGTGCGATCAGGAACGCTGCAAAATAGAGAATCCCCGGTTGTGAATACTCTGGGTCAGTGGTTCAAAACATAATTAGGGACATAATTGCTTTTTATTTATTCAGCTGTAATGGAGCAACGGAGACAAGTTTTTCCTACTGTCTTGGGAAAGGCAATTTGTGGTAATATCACAAATTTTATGGGCTGCTTTTTAGTATACCTAAAATCCTTTGCTTATTAGGGGCCACCCCACATTTTCTTCAAAGAATTGCTTTGCACAGGTGACTACCATAGAGCTATCAAAATTTTCAAAAGTAGGGAGTCCGTGGCTTGGCTTTTAAGAAATAGGGGGTTCTCAGTAATTAGCTAATTGGGAATCACTGCTCTAGGTTGCAAAAGAGAAGCAATGACTATCCTAGAAAATGCTAATAGTCCAAAGTGTGACCTGTGCTATGCCATGATTCTCAACTAATTGTCCTAACTCAGGGGTCGGCAATGTTCACCTTGCCTGGGCCGGTTCACTCCAGCGGAGATCCCTCCATGGGCCGGATTGTGTTTTCTGGTGTCTGCAATTGCACAGACGCAATTTCTGGTGCCGCGGAAGCGAGTCCCCGCGCCACGCTGTGCCAGTTTAGCGCAGTGCATGGGGACTTGCCGAGCGGGTGGCTCAGTTCGGGGGTGGCTTAGGGGCCAGTTAAATGACGCCTGTGGGCCACTTGTGGCCCATGGGCCTTAGGTTGCCTACCCCTGTCTTAATTCATGGTCCTTAGTAAGCCTAACACTCTGCTGCTGATTCTGTGCTGCTTCCTTAGTTTCAGTTTTGATAACTCCAAGTAAGCATGACTCATTGGATAACCTTACAGCTATGGTCTGCAGGAGGCAGTAGAAGGGGACATTCGTAAGCCCTCTATTCTGCCCAAAGCCACTTCAGTGGCACAATTTATTTATGCAGGTGCTCTAACCAAGTTCTGGCATTCATATAGTGTCTATGTCTATGGTAATTCAACAGTTTTACAGGTGCAATCTTATTTTGAAGTTCCTTTGCTTCAATATGGCTACTTCAGTGTTATTTACAGTGTATCCTGGAGAGTTAAAATGTTCCCCTTTGCCTTTTTTAAGGTTGCCATTTCTGATATCAGTCCATTCTGATTTGTGTCCATTCATTCTTTTGTGTAAATCCCAGTTTGTTTGTCCTGTGTAGAATGCAGAAGTGCATTGCTGGCAGATGATGGCACATATCATATTAGAAGATGAATGAACCCCTGATGTTGCAAATGAACACCCAATGATGTGGGTGACATTTTATGGTCCTGCAACAGTGTTGCTAGAGTAGATATGTGAAGAAAGGTAGCATCCGGATCTGCCAAAAGGGTTTACCCGATGTGCGTAATTTTCAACAACAGAATTATGATTGTGCAATTGGTACAGAAAGCATGCAGGTCTGAGTTGTGGGTCCATATATTCATATTTTGTTATTATCAGGTAGATTCTGCATGCATACCTTTGAAAGTGCAACTTGTTTGTGGCAGTGTACTGATCAGAGTAAAACCCAGTGATTCACTGGAGCCTTGGGTCAATTATTGGACAGTCCTATACGTAGCAGTGTGGTTTGTGAACTAATAGAATCTCTTGGGCTGACCATCTGCATGTGAACTACAGCACTTCATAAGGAAAGGAAACTGAGTGGACATCTAGCTGATGGGAGCTCAACTTGGGGGCTTCTGAGCTTGTTAGGCTGTGACCCCTATTGATCCAGGAATGGGGCTATAGTCATGTCTGTACTCACTGCTTGTTCACAATTATTATTTTTCTACCTGTAAATGCACAGGGGGCATGTAAGGCTGACTCTTAACATCCCACTGCTCTGAGCGTACACAAAACAATACTTTCCAAATGAGAATGTCTGTCATCTCTGTTTGAACTTGAATGTTAAAAGGTACTTTATTAAAAGTGGTTTATCAGAGTCAACATCCACCATACCTAAAAATCTGGAAGTTAGATTAAATCGCACTTTATCCTATTGATGAGGCGCTGGACTGAAACATTCTGTACAGTTATAAACTTTAATCATCCTCTAAGAATTGTCTGGACGCATTGTTGTGTGATTTCAATTATTGCCAGGGCTAAGTGAATGTCTTTCAGGTTCTGGAGCTTGCTTTTGAAGTGCATTCCTCTGCCCACATCTCCCGCAACTCCTGTTTGAAGGTTTCACTAGGGGGGCTAATAAAGTCAGTCTGGCAAAGGCAGAGGGAAATACTACCACACAGTCCATTAGATCCTCAAACATTTCCTAAGATAAGCTGATTTGATGGTGCCTTAGGTTTTCTGGCGAATGCCCATCCGTGGCATGTAGCGAGCTTCAGAGAAGAATTCAGTAACTGTCATTAATAGAGCGAGTGGAACATTTATTTCCTACAGTCCTTATCTCATGCTTGTAAATTAATGTACATTGAAATAGTCTGGTGTTCCTTCAGGTCTTAAATATTAATGTGTGGGGTTTTTTAAAAAAAAACACACACACCCAAAAAACCAAAATCCTAAAGCAATACAATCTGGATGTTCTCTTTTTAAAAAGAAAAGAAAAGTGGAAGAGTTATTGAAAAGGAGCTCTGTAAGCAATGAATTCAAAAGACACTACAAGCATACCTTCCTCTCTTGTAGAAATTTTGTGTGTGTGTTTTTCCAATCACAGAACTGTTTTGATCTGTACGTGAAATGTGACAGAGCTTGAATCTATGAAGGACTGCTTTATGTAACCAATGATGGAGGACTCTCCATGTGGTGGCCTGAAAGTGTGCAATGACTCACCATGCAGATCTATGCCACCACAACTGTAATTCACAACAGTGTCCATGTGGTAGCTGTTTGCTTTCCTGACTCTTAGTCATACTACTAGGGGATTCTGGAATGAACTGCAACTGGATGTGCTGGGGCCTGCCTCTTCATCCCTGAGCTCAGGCCAAGCACGAACTCTTGAGGATTAGGTCATAAGAACATAAGAAGAGGCTGATGGATTAGGCAAATGGTCCATCCAGTCCAACATCCTGGTCTCACAGTCATCAATCAGATGCCCATGGGAAACCTGCAACCAGGACATGCGGGCAAAGCAAACTGGTTATTGCGAAGACCAGTGAACAGGTTGGGAAGACAGAAGATCAAGCAGGTTCACACTTAGTTTTGAAAGATTCATAATTTGTTGTTCTTAAAATTCTTACATGGGGGCTACTCATTTGATTTGAGGGTGTTTAATCCTTCCCTGCCCCATAATTTACTTGATTGAGATTGTCCCATCCCTGAGCTGCCATTTACTCCATGGGGGGGGGGGGGGACAGAAGTGAACCGGGCATCTGTATTTCTCTCTTACCTCATTCTACCTCAAACTTTGATTTAGAAAATTGTGCTGGAGAGGAAAGTCCTAATTGCTTCCGGTCCCTGCACCACTTCCCTGGTTAAAGTACCAGATCCTCTCCCCCAGTGGGTGCATTTTGTAAACAAACAAACAAAATACTTCAGAACATCAGGCATGAGTCATCTGAAAGTGTGTGTTCTTTGGTGCTGATTGAAATGGCTTCAGACTACAGGTTGGCCAATGTCAGAAACAGGCTGCTGAAAGGGTCTTAGCTCAGCCACAGCACATCTGATTTGCATGCAGGGAAATGACCTCTTTATCAAATACTGGAGAGCCACAGCCAATCACTGAGTACTGATCTAGATGGACAAAAGATCCGATTCAGAATAGAGCAGCTTTATATGTTCTGTGTGCTGTTATATAAGACTTTGTTCGGATCCAGTATGGTCATTCTTAGGAGATCTCAGGAGTGATTGCTCCTCCATACAGAATATTTCTTTCACATAGAAAATAAGTTTTTCGGGGACAAGGCTTTGGTCAGCATATGAGATCAGGCAATGAGGCAATAAGCAAGATGAAGGATATATTGTAAAAGAGTGAATATAATAAAACTCATTTGGTGTGCATGAGTCAGCTGTCTGTCAGTCAGCCAAGGGAATACGGGGTTGCTAATCTTGATTCTGGAGCCATGTAATACTATTGTACCTTTAAAATATGCCTAGAGAGAGACTTCCACCAGCTGTGGCATCAGTTGCTACTGCAGCAAATGTTAAGGAGGCACAGAGGGCCTAGAAACTTTGCAGTTGTTTAGGGTTTGTGTACAGATTTTGGACTCATTCTTTGGCTTCTATTCCATCTAAATATGGCAAACATGAAAGTATAAGCTAGGAAATTATAGCATAAACTCAGAGCATTCACACCCTGCCTTTTTTACCAGTAAGAGGCAGCTATCTGCCTCCCCCACTAGAGAAAGTTCATTAAGTTAACTGGGTCAACATGACATCCCTAGACAGAGTAGCAAACCCATCGTATTAAGAATCAATGTGTCTGTTAAAGAGCTGGAGGCAATGATGGGTTGTATCAACTAGACCATGAAATATGGCTCACCGTCTTCTACTCTCAAATTCCAGTTATCTTGTTAGAAGCCTTTAAGTTCTTTCTAACTTGAGTCTTTTAGCTTAGCATACTTTCAGGCACTAACTAAATGATAAGTTCAGAGGACAATGTGCTACAGAAGAAAGACAGATATTAGGAATGAACATGAAAAGATCTTCTACATAATATGTAAAAAATAAACCATGTTCCAAAATTATGTTAATCAGTACTACATTATTGGTGCTTCTCCACTGGTATGTACAGCAGAATTCTGAACAGTGCTCAACATTAAATATATATATAGAAAAATTAGAAACTCACACAGGATCTGCAGGATTCTGAATAGTTATTATTGTGTTTCAAAAGATATAATAAAATTATTTGGAGAGCGACTGTTGCAGATGTTGCTTATACCCAATTATAGGGCATCTCCCTCATTCAGCAAAGGTCTCTGAGCCCCCAGAGAGGCTGTTAATGATGGTTATTAGGAGAGGAGGGGGAGGTAAGTCATCTTCTACCAGCTCCTAGCTATGCACTTTTCTCTAGATCTAACCCACTGTATTTTTATTATCAATATTTATTAATTAATTTGTTTAACAAAATTTGTACACTGCTTGATTGTAAAAAACAAACAAAGAAACAAAACCCTCAGAGGTTACAGCCCTCCCCTTCCCTGTGTTGTTGTAAGCTGCCCTGGTAATGTTGATTGATACTAAAGGCCTGGTTATAGATTTCAGAAAATGATAAGTATTGCTTGGAAGCACATGCAGAGTTAACATTTTACTCTTATTAAACAGTGCAAAATAGGTGGTGAAACTTAACATAGTTTGCAAATGTTAGCACATCACACCTCAAGCAAGATGCCACCACAAAAGTATTCATATTTTAAAGATGTGTGAAATCCCATGCTTAAAAATTTCTGCAGAAAGAACATGGGGAGCATAGGATCCAACTCCTAGGGGCCAAGGCCCTCCCCCCAAGTTGATGGGCATTGACATTCAAATGGTTTTTGTGTGCTGCATCATGTGATTGATTATGTGGGGTGGAGCTTACTTGTCTCCTCCATTTTTTTTCAAGTTGTCACCCTTGATGGGTAGAATGACAGATCTGTTTATATTCTAGAAAAGGTGTACATTTTCTGGGGAAGACTTTGGTCTTTCAGATTTCAGTAAGGTCAAAATTTAGTGCACCCCCCAGCCTCTCACCTTCCATTCTGCTCAATTCACTACGTCATAGTTGTGACACCATGCAGTGCCCCTAGTTTTGGTGTCCAGTGCAGCAGAAATGGTTGCACTGTCCTAAATCCACCTCTGACATTTGGAGGGGGGTAATCTGAAAACTGTTCACAGAGCACTTCGACTGCAGTCCTGTGGTCCATGATAGGGCATCCCAAGGAACATCCGACAGATTGGATTTCCCTCTCCAGCATCAAGGACAGAACTCCAGTATTGTCAAGGGAAGTTGAGTTTGGTTCCATCATCCACCCCTCTCTGCTGATCCTGAATCCTGATTCCCTGTCCCAGCCAACACTGGGACTCTGACATCAGTTGGGCCACAAAGATGGCTTATCAGGGGCATGCTAGCAGAGGACCAAGAAACTGCTTGGATCCACAGTCATCCCAGTACCTTGATCAACTCCCAAATTGGGAAGAAATTTAGGCACACTCAGGAATGTCCAGATTTCTCCTTCTCATTGCCTCTAGTGGAAAGAATGCATACCGATACATTTTTAAAAAGAATAACCCAGAAGTTGATGGAGGACCACAGAGAGTTCCTCTGCCCTCACTGCTGCCCTGTCAATTTTAGCCCTACAGGGATAGGGTGAGGTGCTTAAATCACATTTAGACTTTGCCCACTCACCTTTGGAATGCAGCCTTGGTGCCTAAGTAGAGAAAAAAGCACACATGCTCTCCTTTCCAAAGTCCCTTTGCACCTTAAAACATCTCTGTCCATCTCTGTGCCTTCAAAAAGTATCATGTAAGGCAGTTCTCAGCTGCATAAGTTCTGCATCAAATTATTTTACAGTGTGATATATAAAATCCAGGGTCTTACTGAAGCCTGGTGAGTGCTTCTGAGCTGCAGAATGAAGAAACACCAGCACTAATGAACACATTTATATGGGTACTTTGAGAGAGAGAGAGAGAGATTTTCTCAAGAGGATTGAGCTTTGCCCTATACATCCCAATAAACTTCATGTGAGAGGAGACTGAATTAGGAATCATTCACCTGGAAGAGGCAAGTGTGTGTGCATGTGTGGAGGAGGGGAGAGGATCAGCTTCCAGAAACAGAATTAGAGGAGCACAGAGTATGTGTCTGCTTCTTCTTAGATGTGGTGCTGCAAGAGTTTGTCATAGAGATTGTGGCCCATGATAGGAAACAATGAGCATTTTATGTGGGTAAATGAATCCTCCTTCAAATGGTGTTGAGGAGTAGCCAATATGGTTCCCTCCCAATGTTGGATTACAACTTTTATCATCCTGTACTGTTGTCTGTGCTGGCTAGGGCTGATGAGAGTTGCAGTTCGATAGCATCTGAAGGGCTACCCCCAAGAAATGGATATTGCTGAGCCACAAGATATTGTTTGTGTTAATTAACCATAGTTCTACATCAAGCAAATGATTGGTTGGGGAATATTTGAGGTGCATCATTAGGAGTGGGTGGAATAGAAGATAAAGTTCAGGAAGAGGCGGGAGCCTATTTTTAATGGTTAAGACTCAATCACATTTCTTAAAACTTTACTATTTTAGTCATTGCAGTTAAACTTTATTCCACCCCAAGATGATCTCAAACTTATCTGTGAATAATTGGGTGTATCACATTCTCTTTTGTTATCAGTGAATACAAGTTACATTCTTCCAATTGAGGCTGGGCAAATTGCCAAGGAAGGCTATTTTCATTAAGACATCGATAAACCAAGCAGTGCACACCAATTGGCCCACTGCAAATTGGTGATTAACCTAACAGTTAGATGGGCTTTTGTGAGTGCAGCCTTATTAATCAAGCATCAGTTGGGTTAATCAAGATACCAAAAGTAATTTGTTGGAATAAATATTTTATTGCCATTAATAAAGCAAAAGGGAATATCTTAATGAATTTCCTTCTAATAACATTCAAGCTGTGGACTCCCCACCCCCACCCCCTTTAATATCTACATTTGCAGGATTTAATATTTGCCATTGGGTAGGGAAGTCATTCAGTGTGCACAACTTGCTCAAACATCAGTCACCCATCTAATTACTGGTGTGTCTGATTTCTTCAACTAAGTATTAGTGGACATAAACTCTGTTTATAAGGAATATGTTCTGGGTTTCTTTCTCTCTCCCTTTCTGGTAAGTTGGGAATTGAAGTCCATGGTGGCAGTGGGGAAAGGACACACTTAAATGGCCAATTCAGAAGATGAAATCTATGTATAGAACTTTTGCAAGGTCAATGTTCCATGTCATGTCAATATCATCTGCAACTGACAACTACAACTACAAATGTTGAATCACTTTCATTTAGGAATTTTGTAGGCCAAGATCAACATGCAAAGAGAAAACACAGTTCAAACAATGATCCTTTTATCAAACAGGTCTAAGTAATTATTTAGTAGCATAAAGCATACCAAACCTTCATGTCCCCTGCTCTGAGTATATGGAAATTACTCAGGGCACTAAGTGCTTAATGCTTTCTTGAACTGACTCATTGTCCTTCAAGCTGAGAAGAGTATTATTTTAGGGAAAATATATTTGTTCAGACAAATCTTGGCATTGCTATGTAGAAAGAGATTTGTATAATATGTTTGAATCCTCAGATTGTCTTTTTTTTTTTTGGTGTCTAGACATTCTGTTGTGTGTTTTTTAATAAAATTTTTATTGAATTTTCAAAGTTTACACACACACAAACAATACACAACACAAACATACAGACACAAATACAAACACATATAATTTCAAATCCCTAATTTCTTAACCACTTTCCTGGACTTCCCCACACCTCCCCCTCCTGCATTCCAACTTCAATACAGATTGTCTGTTATATTTGCCTTCATATGATTTTATCCTGTGTAGTGCCCTGAAACCTGGTGAGTATAGAGCAGTATACAATTTTTACAACTACTACTACTAATGTTTTTTCTTTTACTTTTTGTTATAGGTTGTAGTTTTGTTCTTGTTTAAATGATTTATTGTTTGTTTGCTTTTTAGACTGTACACTACATAGAGATTTTTGAAATATTATAAATAAATAAAAACAAGTCAAACTCTTGAGTAGATCCATTGAGGTCAATGAATTTAAATTCAAACTTAAGTCCATTGGTTTCAGTGGGCCATCCCTGAATATGACTTAGGCTACAATCCCCACCCTTACAGGCCTAGGTATAAGCCCCACTGAATTCAGTAGGACTTCCTTCTGATTAGAAATTGTTAGGATTGCGCTATTAGTCTCCTACAACCCAAGATTAGCACTCTGTGAGAACACTCAGAGCTGTTCTGCCTTTGGATTTTTTTATCACATATCTGGGGCACTCTCTTCTAACAAGTATTGTTTGCCCAGAGACAAGGCTTCTTTTCTTGGCTGCAGCTAAGGAAACATTTTGTCATTGTTGGAAGACAAACAACTAGATTCCCTAAGCTCTTGTCCTGAAGCACATATGACAGTGGTATAAGGTTAAGTGAGTTTTTAGAATACCGCCTTATTCAAAATATTGTCACAATGTGTCTGGTTCATCCCTTAGGATTCTGAAAGTAGTTGAGATAGTTTCCAAAATCCATCAGTAAGAATTTTCTGGAGCTTATGAATCACATCAGAATATGGCATTTGCAACTAAGTTAAATGCCTGAAACAATGAGTGTTTGAAATCTGTTATATAATACCTGCATGTAGTAGACAGTTTTGAAACAATGCTAAACACTCATTGAGGTCAAGTACCTCTCAAGTTGGTGTTTGCTTTCCATTCCTTTCTGAAGATACTGGCTGCAGATGTTTGAATCCACCCACCCACTGCAGCCATGAGGACTAGAAAAAGAAAAGTTATAGTTCACAGAAAGTTTTGCCCTAGATTCCAAATCAAACACCAGTCAAAAATAGTGCTGGCAAACTTGAGAATTCACTGTGCCTGCATCCCATGAAAACAAATGAGGCTTAATCACCAATGCTCTTAAATGCCACTAATTTCAATGGGCATTTAGTGTATAAGGTGTTCTCAGGCCAAAACATTTATTTTAAAAAACTGGTGTTGTTCTTGAAAGTGCCTGCATGTTTGAATTCGGGACTGTTCTAGCAATGCATTTTTTAAAAGTAAAAAAATAATAATAAATTAAGAAAATGAAAATAAATTATGTTGTACTGCAGCCTTAGCACTGCTGCATAAGTTATAACTAATGGGTTTTCTCCTTTTGTTTTCCCACAGTTGATTGGCTTTGTTTATGCCTGTTACGTGATCAGCATTTTCATGGAGGAAGAGGACAGCTGTAAGTACTGAATACACACCTACCCATCACTGGAGCCACAATGCTGGGGTGAGATTTAGTATTATGCTACAGCCAACTTCTCAGAACTGGTGGCTTATATTTGCAAAAGGCATCCTTTCATTGATCACCAGTAGCTTTGTCCTAAATCAGTCCTTTTTCTGCAGGAAGTATATGCATGTGCTTTGCAAAGGCTTACACAACCAACATTTTCCTAAAATGTGCCTACAGTTTCATTGATATTTGGCATGCCAACTTGGTTAATGGTGATAAACAATGATATTGGAAAAGCTATGTTTTCCATTGCAGTGGCAATTTCTTGTAATGCAATGTGATTCTGGCATGTGGGGGGATCTAGAGAGCACCCCTACACATTGAAAGAACACGTGAGGGGCTTTCATGCACCAGCTCCGCCCCACCACTGTGTATTGTGGCCGCAGCCCCACTGCCCACACATTCAGCCAGCATCCGGTGCATAGAAGCTCTTGACTCTTGGTGATTGCACAGATGTCAGGATATGTGGCTGCACTGTGCATTGCAGGGGGCAGGCAAGAACTAGCCAATGTGACCCTGCAATTCCCAATATGTGTTCTTTCTATGTGTTTATATGGATGTCTGAATCCCCACCTCCCAGCCATCCACTTATCCCCCTCCATCTTCCTTCCCACTTTGACCTGCAGTTTTTGAGGCACATTTTTCTTGTTCCTGAAAAGTTGGAGCGTATGACAGATGATTCCACAGTGAACATAATATGAAGGAATGGAAAACAATTCTAGCATCCCTAAAGATCCAATTTCCTCATGACTGTACCAATTCTTTGAAATGAATGCTCTGACATCCTTACCACGTTTATCACTGTTCTGACTGTCTTCTGGGTCAGCCTGATCTTTGGGAATGGGTGGTTTTTGGCTCATTGTCTGTCTTTTGTCTCTGTGCTGCATAAGGAACTATAACAGCTGGATTTTACTCGAAATATAAGAGATACACAGCTTTGGAAACCATCAAAATTGTATAGTTTTACAGCTTAATTCCAGCATTGTCAGCCAAGACCCCATTTTCACTAAATGTTGAAAACACTATTATACCACTTGAAACAGTCATGACTTGCCCCAAAGGATCCTGAGGAATGTAGTTTGTAAAGGGTGCCCTGGCAGAGCTCCACTTCCAGAGATCCCAGGGAAGAGGGGTTGATTTTTATACCACTCTGCAAATGGTAGCTCTGTGAGGGGAATGAGTGTCTCCTACCATCTCTCAGTACCCTTAACAAACTACATCTGCCATGATTCTTTAGGGGAAGCCATGACTGTTTAAAGGGGTGTGATGATACTTAAATGTCTAGTGCAGAAGGGGCCCCATGTGCATTGGCCTTTAAGACTTTCCTTAATGAAATATCCTTGCCTTATTCAGTTCACTGAAGTTATTGGTCTGAAACCTGGCAGGAAGGCTTAAAAATTAATAACAGCCACCTCTTTCATTGCCGTGTAGGGCTTAAAGGGATATGGTTGAGGATCAGCCAATGAATGCATTCCAAAGGGCAATAAAGGAATGTTGTTTAAAGTGATTGCTCTTCTAGTTTTTGTCTCATATGGGGACACCTTTCATTATTTATTTCAAATGGCTTGTAATTCAGTGGTCACAACATATGTATGCAGTCCCAGGTTCCAGTTACAGATAGGTAGCCGTGTTGGTCTGCCATAGTCAAAATAAAAAAATTCCTTCCAGTAGCACCTTAAAGACCAACTAAGTTAGTTCTTGGTATGAGCTTTCGTGTGCATGGTTTTAAGTTTGGTAATGAGTTGCAATTCGGCAGCTTCTCTTTCCAGTCTATTTCTGAAATTCCTTTGTAGTAAAACAGCTACTTTGAGATCTTGTATAGAATGTCCTGGGAGATTGAAGTGTTCTCCTACTGGTTTCTCTGTTTTGTGATTCTTGATGTCAGATTTCATTTAGAAATTTCATTTAGAAATTTAGAGATAGTCCCAGGTTCATTTCACATTAATGAATCCCAGGTAGTAATTAACACTCAGAAAAATGGCTCTCTGGAATTTTGTAGAACTGTGTACACATCCATTTTCCTCAATGGAGCAATAGTAGGCTCCTCGTTTCACTTGGCAAAATAACACTGGACAAAAATATTAATTCCTCACCTCTCAGCACTATGGTTCTGAGCTGAAGTACTGTATGTCTTTCCTACAGCTGTTGCTTGCTTAAATGTATAGATCTCTTGGCTCTCCAGTGTTTTGTGTAGTTTGTCTCCCTGCACATACTTTGAAAAAGCAGCCATCGGAGAGGTGGTAGATCCATGTAGATCAGGACCATGACTCAGGGGTATGGAGGTTAATCCTTTCCCCACACTATTTTCCCTGCTGGAAATTGCTCCCCTTTCCTGCCCAAGCTCCTCTTTGTTAAATGTGCTAATGCCCAACGTGACAGGGCTAAGTGTTTGTCAAGCATTCTGTTTGCCAGACATGCTATTTTATGAAATGCCGTGGCTTGAGTGGTTTCTTAGTAGTCGCGCCAACAAGCTCCATGGAGTAACTGGGGTGGTGTTCTACCAGGGGTGGCACATGTAGGTTGAAGGGAAGGTGGAGTAAAAGTTTGGAGAGCATATATTTCCTCTCACTTCCCACTATCCTCAGAAATATCTGTGTGCACATGTGTGCACATGTTCATGAGAAAGAGAAAGGGATAATGTGCTTGGTTAGAAAAGAGATGAAATGCAGATTCTTGCCCTTTTAGTGACTCTTCTACCAGATCCAGTTCCCATAGGTTATTGCTCTCCCATTACCTTCACTCATATATTTGGAAGGATGCATCAGTCCAGTATAAAGATTATTGTAGCTCAAAAGGATTATAATGGGTGGGGGACATGTTAAATAAGCATTTCAGCAACACACTAGTATTCTCCCACTAACAACAAAGTCTGTTTATATTAATTAATTACTTCCTTTCATTTGTCAGCCTTTCATTTGTATCTGTATTAATCTTAACCTGTGCTATATATAGAATTAAAATTACACTCAGAGCAGACGGAAAACAAACTCAGAAACTTATTATCTTGCCAAATGGCAGGCTGAGAGCAGTCTGGAATGGAATGGGGGAATGGAATATGATTTCGTTTTACATATACATGTCACAGGCAACTGGAGAAAAAAGTTTACATGTTCTTTACTTGGGGCCACTGATACTTTTTAATGTCCCATTGTTTCAATAAAAGTTAACTGCATTTTCATATGGCGTTGTTGTTGGGTTTGAGTTCAAAGACATGGACAAAATAATCTGCAAACATAATTGGCTCCTCAATGTAGAGGTACCTTTTAAGCCCCTAAAAGCAGTTGAAATAAAAAAGATTCTTCTAACGTCCAGGAATGGAAGTCACGGTTCCTAAATTCGTTACACAGTGTAATTTATATCAAGCTATTATTTAAAGTTAATATATTCTAGGAGCCCCCATATCATTCTTTGCCAATTCTCGAAGGAGAATGTTGCATAATAGCAGAATCTTCTGACACCCACAGAGAAATAGCCAGCTGTTATAGTATTAATTAACACATAATACATTATTGCCCTTCCTCTCTAGCTGTAATATTTGACTGCACTAAATGAAATATAATGCAGAATTTACACATGAATACCAGCCATCTGTTGTTAACATTCTAAATAAAGTGAGGTTTGTTTTTAGTTGTTCCATTCAATATTTATACAGCTAGGTATTATGCACCCTTCCTCTCAGTAACTTTTAATTAAAAAAAGCATTTTCATGAATATTTTCACATTAACAAGAACAAGTTGGATCCAGACTACGTTAGGCACACTTTAGCCCCAGTGAAAGCAAGAGGACTTAAGTTTGTGATGATTAACTTATCCTGTTGATTTCAGTGAGACTAACCTAATCTAGATCAAACCTATTGTTCTCATTAACAGTGTTGCTAGATTTGGTTGGATGGTTTTGAAGTAAACAGCATACTGTAGTACTATTTTGAAAAGAGCTTCTACACTAACAGACATTGGGAACTTCCACGCCAGCTGTATCCTTCATATTCCGTGTCCGAGATACTACTTTTTAAGTCCATATTCCTAGGGAGCAGAACATGTCCCAGTTTTCCCACTCACCTCATATTATGTGGGTGTTCCATAAACTGAACAAATCTGATAGGTACAGTGGAAGGCAGGTATGGTCACAAATAACTGGCTTTTGTGAACCTGATTCAAAACAAAACTAAAAGTAGTGCTTTTCTGGCATGTGTGACATTTCTTGTGGGGGCCTGGAGGGCAGTACAACATTTCCTTCCACTTATTTTCTGGGAACAGTCATAGTAAGTTGCCTTAAACAATATATGAATTAGCTTCGAAACTTAAGTTTAGTATATATTGCAGTTGACTGACTTATTCATAAGAGCAAAAGGTTTCTGGTGAACAATATCTAGAAAATTGTGCAGCACGTACAGTTGAAAAATGTTTATTCACATCAGTGTGTGTTCACGACTACATAGTTCTCAAGACACTGCTCAAGAGTGCATCTCAGGTTGCAATTCCCATTCAATTGGGGATAATTGATTAGTGCCCTAATCTGAGGATGATTTATATTCAGCTTTATCCAGACCTTGCCTTGGCAACACTCCTTTCAAGCCTGTAAAAGGAGACATTTGGTCCAGCAGAGATATCCCACTGATGGGGGGAGTTGACTTTGCTGATTTCCTCTCAGTCCTCATTGTCACCTCACACACTATTCCAGAGGGTCCCTGTCCCTCTAGAACAATGGGAAAGTGTCACTGGAGGTTGCAGGGGGAAGTGAATTGACCCTGGTCACTTCTGTTGCCACCTTAGACTGCAGGAATATCACCTGAATGGAACTCTGCAGAGGGAATATTTTGACTTAGAAGCCATCTTTTCCTAAGCTTCCTACCTGCACAGCAAAGGGGGTGATTTTCATTCCAATTACAGCTGGATAGCAAAGGATAAACCAACCTGTGTGCTGCTCTATGGATAATAATCACACCTGTAATTAATTAAATAAAATCAGGAGATGGAGCTGCATGCTGCGCCTTAAGCATAACATATTGTTTCGCCAAATACCAGTAATATTGTGGCACCTTTAAGGTTAACAAGGTGTCACAAGACCCTCTGCTGCTTTTTGCTTCAACGGACTTAGCTGTGCATCTGTAAAATTCCATTGTCGTCTTGCGAAGCAAGCCCATAGGAAATTCGTTTTGCGAAGCACCTCCAAAACGGAAAACTCTTTCGTCTAGCGAGTTTTCCGTCTTGCGAGGCATTCGTCTTGCGGGGCACCACTGTATGAGCACTTGGCGCATGCAGAACTCTTGAAGCTGGTCAAGCAGTTTAGTATGAATTCTCAGGCCCCACCAGGTCCTTTCTTGTTCCCTATCAACCAAAACATTCTTCTTTATGCTAAGTGTCACTTTTTCTTCCTCCGATTTTCAGGCTTTGCTTTTGATTTGCAGCTGTCAATTTTAGAAGTAGTTTCCCACCATCTTGGAGAAAGAAAGCGAAGGAGCAGGAGCAAGGATGAAGACAAAATTAAAATATAGGCATCACTTCAAAATGATGCTCAGGGGGGATTAGTTTATTAAAGGATGCAGTAAGTCCATTGTGTTCTAGTATATATGATTTTCTTATATGCCACTTAGGGTTGGATAGATTGCATTGTTTAATAAATTTCTTCATGTCAAGCATCATTTTGAGGCTTTGCCTCTCTTTTTCCCACCACACAAGAGTCGTTCCTTAGCAGCTGCATTGCTTTTATTACAGCATCCTTGGTGGAGAGGTAATTACATATTATGAGACTGTGTGTGGAGTAGAATAGATGATAGAGTAAATTAATCAGGCCCTACACCTGACGTGCCCTGACCATAAATTAACTTAATTATATACCAGTGAATGATCTTGGGATTCAGTTTAGATAAATTTCCTCCCTGATATTTTATATGTCTGTTTTGTTTTGTTTAAGAGTGAATTAGTTTGCCATTCTCAGCATATTAGCATGCAGCGCTTGGCTTTTCTCTTGGGCCTTTTGCTGTTTAGGACACAGAACTGCGACAGAGAATATCAGCTTTCATTTGAGGCCTGAGGGAGGGAATGAAAGAAGGTACCTGAAGATTTGTCTGGGGTGGAGGTAGTGGGCTGCTGATTCATGCAGAATTGGGCTGACATCTTGTCATGATTATATCCGAGCATCTTTTATATAGCTATATAGATGTGGACATGGAGAGATAGAGATAGAGAAGCAGCTGGTTATTTGCGCTTACTGCACAGCCACCCAGGACGATTCTTCGTCAGATTTGATAGCTTGATGTGGTGTCTTTGGGACCTAAGGACTTTTAAAGGCAACAGGTCCTTGTGCTGTCTCAAATCTCAGCCTAAATGCCACTGGAAGTGAGAAAAGGCACTATTATATTCCACCGAGAACACAATACAGTACAGTTTTTGCTGGGAAAGTGTGTGCTTGTTTCAAAAAAAGGGGGGAGGGGGAGCAAAATTTAAAAGACTTTTAAACATTCTTTTTTTAAAAAAAATAGATGCATGTGTTCCCGTTTGGAAACAGTCAGTGGGTGCATTTTCTGAAAAGCCTGAGAATTTAGAACAGCAAACAGTTTCTTCAGAAAGGATAACTATCTGTTGGACAAGCACAGAAAAGTAATTTTCTTTTAATCATTAGTCTGTTTCTGCCTTCAACTAGTTCCGTTTTCAGCACCGTGCTATCCCATTCTATACCCCAGATGATCCAACCCACAGCAACTATGACGATTCAGTTTGGTGTACATGCATGCATGCTACCTTATCACGAGCTAAGTTTATTCAAAGTGATTCAAGAAGTAGTAGTTGTTCTATTAGCATGGTTGTTATCCTATATTCTCGCCATGAACAAATCCTATCAAATTCATTTGGGCTTACCTTTGAGTAGACATTATATGATTGTACTCTTATTATTAGTTGTTTCAAGAGGATGATGATCTGTGGTTAGTCTGGGAAAGACAATAAGACAGCTTGGCTCCCAGCTAGCTGGAATGAAACCCAGGTGGACTTTTGAGGAGTGTGGTTCAGAAAGCAGAGGCACAGTGCAAGCAGGAAAGCTACTTCCTCTTTATAAGCTGCAGAGACCACTGGAGAGGCAAGTGGTGAGGAGGAGGACTTACAATACAGAGGACGACTGTGTTGGAGATGAAAGGGCAGCCAAAATACTGAAAGAGGGAGGTTCTGGGAGCTGATAATTGGTGTGTGAGAGGGATAGGCTGTCCTCAGTCGTTGATACCACATAATGTTTTTAGGACCAAGAGCCAAAACTTAGAGCAGCCTGAAGCTCTGTCTTCTGTGAAGAAGCGAGCTGAGAACATTTTGTTGCCTTATGAAGAACATGTTGTTTTGTTGAATAACTTGTGTCACATCTATTGTAAACATGGCTAGCTAACCCCAGTTAATACAACACAGATCACAGCAAATAAAACAGATAGATACAAATAAAATATCTTCATAGCAAACAGCTGCTTCAAAGCCAGGTGTCCCTCCTCTTCCCACATTTAATGGTGGGGTCCGCCTGACACAGTCATCCTCCTCTAACTCTCCCAAGCCAGTTGACCCATTGCACTACTCATCTGTATCTGTAACACTCATTATATTTTTTTCAGCAGATGAAATGAGACCTTTAGCCCTAGCTATCAACCATACAGATATTTTCAAGAGGGATAGGAAATAGCAGAAAACTGCAGGTTGTACCACCCACTCTTGTGGTCTTCTTTTCTCCTGTACAAAAAGTTACTGGTTCAGAGCATTAGCTTGCTGATGGCACCAAGGGGGAAGAAGCAAAAGGCCAATCTTAGACTCGTTGCCAACTGCTGTTTATTCCTACATTGTTTTATTGCTTCCTTCTGGCACCAGCTCCTTCCAGCGTTACCTTCATTATTTAAGGTGACTTAGATATCAGCTATTATGATTCCTGCAGAGCTACAAAGCAGCTGCCCTTGGAAAATAAATCGTATTTTGCAGCCAGTAGCAGCTAAAACAACTAGTTTCTCCTGCAACCAGCAGTGATCTGCAGGTTGTGGAAAACTCCTCTCTTCAACTCTGCAAGACATTGCTTAATAGCTGGGCTCCACACAGGGCTCTTTTTGTAGTAAGAAGGTACAGGTCCCGCTAAACTATTTCTCAATGCAGAGGCTGTTTGAACTTCTATAGACTATATGGAAGAGGAGATTGTGTCTTCGTCTGATTATATCCCCAGAATTTGTGACTTTCAAACCTTTTTTTTTTTTTTTTTGTATTGAGAACTCATAATAGCTTTCACCTATAGAGATCAACCTAGCACGAGATAGATAAAGTAGGTTTTCCCATGCCATATTTGGAATAAATGATGCCATTTTCACTGGATTGTTTATGAAGGTTTATGTTGTCTATACATTAACTCTTTAAATGTAAAAAAACAATACAAAAACCTGTCTTTTAAAGCTTGCTTTGATGGCTATAACACATAATAGTTGTACTTGATTTAGATATCCGCAATCCCTCCCTGCCCACGTTGTGCCCACTAGCTGTGCCAACAATAATTTATGCAAACAATCACATTAGCAAGCTGATATGCTTCCCAGACAGAACAGTGTAAAGTAGTCAAAAAAGGGGGTGCCTCAACTGGCTAATTGTAAGGACACTCTCCCCACAACATCTCTCAAAATGGAACTCAATTCTTTATATAAAAAAGAATAATGTCTGCATATCATGTTAAAGCTGAACTGGGGAGAGTGACAGAGTATCTTGAATACTTCAGATATAGGTATGCAGGCACAGCCATTATTTAATTTATTCTTATTTTACACTGTTTTCCATTACTTTAATTTCAAGACAGTGTGTACACAATTGATTTCCACAAATTCATGTTGAACGACACTGTATTTTCAGTTGATTTCATAGGTGGACTTGTTGACACTTATTCTACCAACAAACCCCACCCCCACCCCCTGGAACATTTTGAGTAAGCCTGCAAAGCTTGTAAATTAAGAGATTGGTCAAAAGGACCGCATTAATCCTCCTAACTACACTGAAATTTTAATCTGCTGCTCAGATAGGTTTGGCATGAGATTACTAACATTATCTCTAACTCCCTCAAGATGCAATAACTATTTAAAATGTGCCGGCAGAGTCACTTTACATTATGTGACTGCTATCCGATCTACCAATGAATGCTCCATAGGTTTTATGTAGCAGTGGTTTTTTCCCTTGCTTTGTGTAAGAACGTCCCAAGACACACTGGCCCCAGGCATCAGCCATTTCAGTGATCAATCCTCCTTGGCTTGGTTCAGATGCAAGAGGCTCTGCAGTCCACATTGGCAGCTTCCATTGGCCAAAAAGCAGCATCCATCTGTGGGTATGAGGGAAGGCATGAGTCTCATGGGCTGGGCAGAAGGTAGATCAAGATCTTTGGGTGATTTTCAGGGGGTTTGCTGTAGATTGACAAGAGTTTCTCACTCCTGGTTATTCCCAATAGTGACAGAAGCAAGATCTCCCTCTGTCTGTAAGGGCTCATCCAGACTGTTGTTTGCTCTGATTCAGCAATAATGAGCAGGTTAAAAGATGTTAAAAGAATGAATGACAGTAGCTTCAACATTTATTCTTTAGTATATCCAGTTTAAAACATGTTTAAAAAATATCTGAATCTCCACCTGAGACCCTAGTGCCAGGCTGGGTACAATAGGAGACCCGCCAAATGTCCCTATTTTCCAAGGACAGTCCCAGATTTGCAGAAGCCATCCTGGTTTCTGATTTGATCCCAGAATGTCAAATAGGTGGGGAATTATTATTATTATTATTATTATTATTATTATTATTATTATTATTATTAACATCCTTATTTTCATTGGAGAAATGTTGGAGGGTATGGAGTAGTACTGGGGCTTGATGGACAAATAGCTTGGCCTGATTCCCATCACTACTGGTTTTCTCTGGGGGGTGAGAATACAAAAACAAATTTTCCTAGGGACCTTGTGTGCCTGTGCAGTCACAGACTGCAAATAGGCTCTAAAGAATGAAGAATTTCAATGACCAAGGTGAATTTCCATTAAAAGCCAAGCTGCAGAAAACAATTTGGGTAGGCAGTGAACTGTGCCATCCCCTAGTTTCTCGATTCTGATCTGTCGGCGGTGTGGCAGGCTGCCCACTTGGATTCACAATAAGATAATTGGTATCAGTATCTGTTGCAAATGGGCCAGGAAAGCTGCTGCGTTCAGAGCTAATGGGCCTTTCACTATCCAAATTGTGAAAAACTCCACTCTCTTTCATGCTCAGAGCTGGAGGAAAAGAACGGCATTTTCTAACTTTCATTCAAACCTGAAAGCACTCGTGCGCCTTTAGATTTTATTTTATTTCTCGGCATTCTTGCTACCGAGTTATTCATAGAGGTTTCTGCTGCTCCCTATCCCAAAGCCTCAGAGCAGATAACAATCCATTAAGAACAAATAAACTATTCAGTTAAAAATGAATAAAGGTTATGCAACAGACAGGCTGAAACATGATGTTAAAAGGTGAATCCATTCCTGCACCCTCCCACAGAATATTATGCATTATTTATGTCCCTTAGGCAATTGGCATGCCAAAGCACAGCTTTTTCAGAATCACATTGACTGTTGCTGAATGCTGTGTCAGAACTGCCATGCTCCATCTAACTCTGCCTTCTCCACAAGAGTTACCTACTGTGTACCTCCAGTAGGGATCAATGGGGCTGTCGCTGTTGGTTTCTCTGTTTCTCATTTTTGCCAACCGGAAGTTTGGTTTGCCCTATTTTTGCATCATTTCTATGGCTTGGCCAAAATAGGCTGGAAGGCCAAATGGGGAGACTTGGTGGGCTGAATGTTCCCCACCCCTGTTCAAAAATATCAGCTAAAAATCTCCAGAACTATTGCTTTTCTAGTATAGTAATGCCCAGTGGGTTTTTTTCTGGAAAAATAGGTGCTGCTAATCACCATGAAGCTGTTACATAAAGGGCCAAACAACAACAAAAAGAGGTGCCAGTACTGTGTATCCTTGAATACCCCCTGAAAAAAGCACTGGTGATGCTTAACTATGGGTGTTTACAAGTGATCAAAACATTTCACATGCCTTATCTACCTGTAATACTTACAGCTGTAGGGAAAGCTAATACAGTGGTGCCTCGCAAGACGAAATTAATTCGTTCCGCAAGTCTCTTCGTCTTGCGGTTTTTTCGTCTTGCGATGCACGGTTTCCCATAGGAATGCATTGAAAATCAATTAATGCGTTCCTAGGGAAACCGCCTTCAGACCAGGTCCGGGGACAGTCTTCTGAAGGCTGTCTTCTTCTGAAGGCTGGGGGGGGCCTCTTCTGAAGGCTGGGGGGGGACAAGGGCTTTTCTTCCCACCCCCAGCATTTTAAAAAACCCCGGGACAGCGGAGGACTTCTCCGCTGTCCGGGCGATCTTAAAATGCTGGCGGGCAGCATTTTTAAATCGCCCCGGACAGCGGAGGACTTCTCCGCTGTCTGGGGCGATTTAAAAGCCCCTGGGAAGGCAGGCAGGGGGGACAAAGACTTTTGCCCCCCGCCAGCCTTCAGAAGAGGTCCTGGACCTGTTCTGAAGGCGGGCGGGGGGGGGGGCGAAAGTCTTTGCTCCCCCCCGCCTGCCTTCAAAAGGTGTCCCCGCGGCGGCGGGAGGTGTCCCCTGCCCCCCGCCCGGCTTCGGAGCACCGGGAGAAGCGATCTCCCCGCAGCCCCTTGCTTCAAAAGAGGTCCGGGGGCAGCGGGGAAGAAGCGCGTCGCTTCCCGCTGCCCCCGGACCTCTTTTGAAGCAAGGGGCTGCGGGGAGATAGCGATCTCCCTGCAGCCCCTTGCTGCAAAAGACGTCCAGGGGAAGCGGGGAAGAAGCGCGTCGCTTCCCGCTGCCCCCGGACCTCTTTTGAAGCAAGGGGCTGCGGGGAGATAGCGATCTCCCTGCAGCCCCTTGCTGCAAAAGACGTCCGGGGGAAGCGGGGAAGAAGCGCGTCGCTTCCCGCTGCCCCCGGACCTCTTTTGAAGCAAGGGGCTGCGGGGAGATAGCGATCTCCCCGCAGCCCCTTGCTTCAAAAGAGAAGACCCGCTGTCCCCGGGGCAAGCTTCGTTTTGCGAAGCAAGCCCATAGGGAAATTCGTCTTGCGAGGCAACTCGAAAACGAAAAAACCTTTCGTTTTGCGAGTTTTTCGTCTCGCGAGGCGTTCGTCTTGCGGGGTACCACTGTATTGGTATCTTGTATTTTACAGATGGGGGCGGAGGGCTGGGGCTGAATGACTGTGCCGAAGCCTGCTTAGTGATGACATTCAGATTGGGGCTTTCTGATTCATAACTCAGTCTCTTAGCCACCTATGTGCACACTTCTTCAGTGTTAACTAATTAAGTGGTCAGTCAACTAGTTGATCAAACCAACCCATACAATTGACAAATATTCTTTGACTGAGCAACAGCTTTACTTTTAATGACCCAAAATAAAAAAATTTAACCAAAGAACTAAAAGTTTATAAAACAAAAGAACTAAAGTTTTACATCTGCAAGGGCACCCAAAGCAGCAATTTGAAGTTCTAATAAATCCTCATTTTATTGAACATTTTAATACACCCATTTAATTTGGGTGAAACAAATACTATGGTTGGTTATTTATACCCCATATTAACAGAAAAGCACTCTCAACGTTGTTATTTCACCAGACCATGTCATTACAGAGGAGGCAGGTTTAGTCGTTGTCTGAGGACTATCCCTGCCTCCGGGTCTGGTCCTGACCGGATGGATACTAGAATCAGCAAGGGATACCCACATGACCTGAAGGTGCTGCTGTGCAATGCCAGGTCAATGATTCATAAGACCACTGCCATCCATGACGTGATCATTGATGGAGGGTTTGACCTGGCATGTGTAACAGAGACTTGGTTGGATGAAGCAGATGGGCCTGTCCTTGCCGCTGCTTGTCCACCAGGTTTCTCTTACGCACAGCAACCCATGTCGTGTGGGCGGGGAGGGGGGTTGCAGTGATTTTTAGGAAGTCATTAGTTTGCACCAGGCGTCCTATTGGGAAGACCCAGTTTTCTGAGTGCATGTTCTGGAAGTTGGGCAATAGGGGCAGTACAGGATTCCTTTTGGTGTACCGACCTCCCCGCTGCACCAAGGATTCCCTGCCCGAGCTGCTTCAGGTCGTGGCGGATGTTCTCCTGGAGACACCTAGTTTGGTCGTCCTAGGGGATTTCAACATCCATGCCGACACAACCTTTCAAGGGGCCGCTCGGGACTTCGTGGAAAGCATGGCCTCCATGGGGCTGTCCCTGAATAAGTCTGGCCCAACCCATAGCCGTGGACATGCCTTGGACCTGGTGTTTACCTCTATGGATGTTGGTGATCTGACACTAAGTAAAAGCGAAACGAAAGAAGTGCCATGGTCAGATCACTTCCTGGTGCAACTGGACTTCTCTGCGACCCATCCCCTCTGCAGGGAGGTGGGACCAATTCGGATGGTCCGCCCCCACCACCTAATGGATCCAAATGGTTTCCAGAGAGTGGTAGGGGATGCTTTATCCCATGTTGATGGCCTTTCAGCTGATTCCCTGGTGGCCCGCTGGAATGTGGAGTTAACCAGGGCTATTGACTGTTTGGCTCCGAAGCGCCCTCTCCGATTGCATGGAGCCCGGACAGCCCCGTGGTTTTCCACGGATCTGAGGGCAATGAAACAATCGTTGAGACGGCTAGAGCGCCGGTGGCGGATAACTCATTCCGAATCTGACCGGACACAGGTTAGAGCTCAACGTCGAGCCTACCAAGTGGCGATAGCGACGGCGAAGAAGAATTTCTTCACCGCCTCTATTGTATCTGCAGAAAACAGCAGCAGGAGACTTTTTCAGGTGGTTCACAATTTAGCGGAACCACCTGCAACATCGGGGCCCAGTACGGGCCACATGTTCCCCTGCAATGATTTTGCAAAGTTTTTTGCAGATAAAATCGCTCAGATTCGGGAAGAAGTAGACTCCACCGTGGGAGCAGGGCCGGGGCGGGAGAGTGCTAGAGTTCTGTCTAGTCAAGTTGAGTGGGATCAATTCCAATCTGTTACCTCCGAGGATGTGGACAGGCTGCTTGGACGAGTGAAACCAACCACCTGTCTCCTGGATCCTTGCCCATCCTGGCTTATAAAAGCTAGCCGGGAAGGACTGGGCGATGGGCTTCGTGGGGTGGTGAATGCTTCCCTCCGTGAGGGAGCCTTCCCAGACCCACTGAAAGAGGCGGTTATTAAACCGCTTCTTAAAAAACCATCTTTAGATGCGGCCACGATGGCCAACTATCGCCCAGTCTCAAATCTTCCATTCCTGGGCAAGTTGATTGAGCGAGCGGTTGCCGAACAACTCCAGGCACGCCTGGAAGAAGCGGACCATTTGGATCCCTTCAAGTCGGGATTCAGGCCTCATCATGGGACTGAAACTGCCTTGGTCGCACTGGTTGATGATCTCCGGCGGGCTAGGGACAAAGGTGAGAGCTGTTTCCTAGTTCTGCTGGATCTCTCAGCGGCGTTCGATACCATCGACCATAGCGTCCTTCTGGACCGTCTTGAGGGGCTGGGAGCTGGGGGCACTGTCATACAGTGGTTCCGCTCCTTCCTCCTGGGCCGTGTTCAGAAAGTGGTGGTGGGGGATGAGTGTTCAGACCCCTGGGCTCTCACTTGTGGGGTGCCTCAGGGTTCTGTCCTCTCCCCCATGCTTTTCAACATCTACATGAAGCCGCTGGGAGAGATCATCAGGGGATTTGGGCTGGGTGTTCATCAGTATGCGGATGATACCCAGCTCTACCTCTCTTTTAAATCAGAACCAGTGAAGGCAGTGAAGGTCCTGTGTGAGTGTCTGGAGGCGGTTGGAGGATGGATGGCGGCTAACAGATTGAGGTTGAATCCTGACAAGACAGAAGTACTGTTTTTGGGGGACAGGAAGCGGGCAGGTGTGGAGGATTCCCTGGTCCTGAATGGGGTAACTGTGCCCCTGAAGGACCAGGTGCGCAGCCTGGGAGTCATTTTGGACTCACAGCTGTCCATGGAGGCACAGGTCAAATCTGTGTCCAGGGCAGCTGTTTACCAGCTCCATCTGGTACGTAGGCTGAGACCCTATCTGCCTGCGGACTGTCTCGCCAGAGTGGTGCATGCTCTGGTTATCTCCCGCTTGGACTACTGCAATGCACTCTACATGGGGCTACCTTTGAAGGTGACCCGGAAACTACAACTAATCCAGAATGCGGCAGCTAGACTGGTGACTGGGAGCGGCCGCCGAGACCATATAACACCGGTCTTGAAAGACCTGCATTGGCTCCCAGTACGTTTCCGAGCACAATTCAAAGTGTTGGTGCTGACCTTTAAAGCCCTAAACGGCCTCGGTCCAGTATACCTGAAGGAGCGTCTCCACCCCCATCATTCTGCCCGGACGCTGAGGTCCAGCGCCGAGGGCCTTCTGGCGGTTCCCTCATTGCGAGAAGCAAAGCTACAGGGAACCAGGCAGAGGGCCTTCTCGGTAGTGGCGCCCGCCCTGTGGAACGCCCTTCCAGCAGATGTCAAAGCGATAAACAACTACCTGACATTCAGGAGACATCTTAAGGCAGCCCTGTTCAGGGAAGTTTTTAACGTGTGATATTTTATTGTATTTTGGGGTTTTATGGAAGCCGCCCAGAGTGGCTGGGGAGGCCCAGCCAGATGGGCGGGGTATAAATAATAAATTATTATTATTATTATTATTATTATTATTATTATTATTATTACATTTGTCTCTCACTTAACAGTGGAAACTGCTATGTGTCTTCTCAGAAATAAGTCCTGTTGAGTTCAGAGGGGCTTTTCCCAAGGCAAATGGGTATAGAATTGCTCCCTTAATTGTAAAAACCCCTGTACTGCTTTCAGAAATTGATTAAATCACAGAACAGTACTCAAATACAATAATAGTATGGTTAACATCACCATAACCTAGTCTTAACAGGTAAACACAATCTGAAATTGAAAAGCGTAAGTGGTAAAACGATCCTGTGGAAATTAGCCTGAATAAAATGTTTGCCATTGTTTGTTGACACACTGACAACATCACAGAGCTCATGGAATATAGAAAACAGCCTCCTTTCTCTCCTCCCTTCAGTAACTTGTATATTCTCATTTCAGGTCGAAATAAGTAATGAGCACTGATGGAGCTGTCCATTACTTTTAGCAACATTTTGCTGAGGAATCAACCTGTTCAAAGGGAGCACCAGCCTTGCAAGACCGTCTTACAGAAGAGACGCAACATGCATTTAACCTGGACTGTGGATTCCTCTGCCAACGTGGGACTGAATAGATCAGCCACAGACTCATTTTTCTTATCATTGTTGTTAGGTGGATTCCTGTTAGATTATCTTGAATTTTCTTTTAATTATTCACTTTTATGGACACTTGTAAATTGTAACTTTTTTTCTTTTTAAATAATTTTTTAAAAACAAATATCTAATGTTTAAGGCATGAAATAATTGAATGTGTGTGAGGTGAGGGGAGTTTCCCCCCCAGAATTCAGCCAGTATTTTTGGACTAATGCGACCATACTGTACCTGCATGTGCTAGTCGTTATTTCACACACAGAGACAGACAGACAGACAGACAGACAGACGCACACACACACACACACACACACACACTTTCCTCAGAAAGCACCAGGTTGTGGGGCAGTAGCAGTGGGGAGCTACAACTGGGACACAACATTGCGCTCTGCACTTACAGTGGGACAGTTTGCCATGGGAAGCCATGGTTAATAGTTTGCCATGAACGAGGAGATCACTCCTGCTTTGCTCCACCCCCAGCACAAGCAAAAGCAACAAACCACAACCCTACACTTAGGCACTTCCAGACCACCTGTTTATTGACCATTCATCCTGACTTGTTTGCAGGGAGTGCTGACAACATTCACTGTTTAATGAGCAGTCTCTCTGATTTGCTTGCAGGGAGGTTAGATGGTATTGACTCAAATAAAGTATTATCCCACACTTCCCAGTGCGTTTCTCTGCCACTTTTCTTATCACAAAAAGTCCAATGGGGGGGAGGGTGAATTTGTTGCACAAGATCTACAGATAAGCTATAATTGCCCAACCTGAATTTGCTGGTTGAATCCATCTGAAAATAGTGGCCATGTGGAAGCCCAAAACGGGGGGGGGGGGAGGGAGTTTCAGTTTCTCTCTGAGTATCAAGTGTTCTGAAGCCAATGTTTGTTCTTGGCTTCCTGTTAGTGGCTTGCTTCTTTGAAATAAACCATGTTCGTATATTAAGGATTGTGGTTTGTTGCTCCCGCTTGCGAAGGAGCAATCTGCATGTTCATGGTAAGCTATAAGCCATGAGCCATAAGCTTACCATGGCAGGCCAATGAGGACACTTCAAATCCTATGATCAACCTACTGTGTATGTAGGAATTCTATGCTGCAATTATTTCCCATTGATTGTAATGATCACCTTCGTTATCTAAATGTCGTAAGAGCCCAGGTTTGTGTGTGCTTACTCAGATGGAAGCCCCACTGAGTTCAATGGTGCTTTCTCCCAAGTAAGTAAGTAAGTATGCATAAGCATTTATAACCTAATTTGCATATGGCTTCTTTGCCCAGGTTGCCCCCTTCCATACATGCATTAACCGTTGTTCTTGATGATCGGTAGAGAAATGAATGGAAACACTGTTTCATTCTCCAGAAATTCAGGGCAGATGCCTGTAATTTGCACACATGGCCTTTTAATTTTTCTCCTAAGAAGGAGCCAAGTATGAATTTATACTACACTGGGGTAAAGAGCCAAGGGGTGGCACCAACTACAGCCTTATGATCCTCTGAGGGGTCATGATGCCCTTAACTTAAAAGCTGACCAGAAGGCATTAATTATGAAAATATGTATAAAAATTTGTAAAGTTATCTGTAAATACCTTTAGAATATGAATATGCATCAATGTGGCATTTTGGGTTTTTTAATTTAGTTTCCAATGGTATAAAAAGTGATGCATACAAGTGATTCTTTTGTCTGTATATTTGGCACTATCTGAATTAGTTACTTGTCTTTGTTTCTCTTCTGTGTACTGTAGGAAAGTATTTAGCTCGGTTCCCATGGTGCATATTCCTGGGGACTCTTGCCAGCTGTCTACAAAATCAGTTCTTCACAGGGTGCAGAATTATATGTTTTCCCAGGGGCCCAATCACTGCTCTTTTAGTAGGGAACACAGAACTGTTCAGAACCTATTTGTGATGTTCATCCACTTCTCTCTTCATTTGTGTTTGCTTTATTTACAACAAATATGATTTCTGTAACCCACTCCATCTAGTGCTCTAGCATTCAACGTCTGTTTTCTCTGTCTTTATGAATGGGAAGTAAGTGGGTTATTGTTCAAAAAATACAGAGAGAGTTTGATTATATCCTTTCTCAATTGGTAGATATGACTAATATTTTGTAATTTTGCTGTTATGTATTAAACTATTTCAGGGTGGGTTGATGCTAATGGCAAGTAGGTCAAGAACTTTCTGTGCTGCAGGTACCTATGAATGAGCAAGAGAAAGATTGCTGCAAATCCTTTAATGTGGTTGGAGATGGGAAACCTCCTCTTTAGCTGCCATTGTACTCCCAACACTGAGTCAGGAGAATAGCTCTGGGAACCTGCTGTTCTGTTCCCTGGCAAATATGCTATGGGGCAGCACAGGGCACAACTGTATTTTATCCCCCAAAGTTATTTAACATCTACATGAAGCCATTAAGAGTAGTCATTTGGGGCAAGGTGCCATCACTATTCTGATGACACTCAGTTCTATTTCTCTGTAATATCTGAATCAGAAGAGGCTATGCCAGCCCCTGAATGTGGGAAAATAAACTGAGCTTGAAGCCTGGCAAGACAGAGGCTCTGGGGCTGAGTGGTTCTCATGTCCAAGAAATTGGCTAATTGCCTACCCTACATGGGATTGCACTTCCTCTGAAGGAGCAGGTACACAGCCTGGGGTGCTGCTGGATCCATTTGTAGACTGGAATAGCTTGGCCTCAGTTGCTCAGACATTGGTCGCTTCAAGACTGGACTATTGTGACACACTCTGTTTTGTTATTAAAATATTTCTGTGCCACTATATCATTTTTTAAAAAAAATATCAACATGGTTTACAACAACACTCGCTGAGGGGCCTCCCGTTCCAGAAGCTGCAGTATGAAATGCTACAGTACAATTGTGACAGGAGCGAGATCATTTATTGCACTTCTGCTCATAGATCTGCCCTAGCCGCCAACTTGTTACTGAACCAAGTTCAAGATTTTGCTATTGATATCTAAAGTCCTCAACATTTTGGAACCAGTTTATACAAGGGATCACCTTGGCCTGCGTTTGCCTTTTCAACCACTTCAGTCGGCAGAACATGCACTTTTACAAGTATCATAATTTCCGTTCTGTTTTTGCAAGGAGTTGATATTTTTGTGCAGCTGCAACACCTATAACTTTGAAACTCCCTGCCCATTGACCTTAAGCAGGTATTCTGGCTTTTTTTATATATATATATGACCATCAGCTGTACTGGTGGAGGCTGATGGGAACTGAAGTCCCAACTCTGTCTGGAGGGTCACAGGTTTCGAGGTGTAAGAAATAAGCTCACTTAAGACAGTGTATGCTAGAGAGAGAGAAATAAAGGCAACAGAGTGCACACAAAAAGGACACAACCAGCTCCCCCTGCTTTCCTCAGACACTAGGATGAATCCCGTAGCTAGCAGTAAGATTGTCATCATCACACATTTTGTTGCATACAGGAATATCTAGTAACAAAATATATCCTTCATTTATTGAAGGCATTTTCCATACGATAAATGAGTGGCCACACCAGTTCTCAACATTGCGCAGTGCAGATACCACAGGTAAGTTTCTCATTGTATGCAAAATAAGTTATGCAATAATATCTATCAAATATAATACTTTTGATCTCTCCTGCTTTGGAATTCGAAAGTTCAGGGGCAGGAGGGGCAGGCTTTGAAAGAGCAGGTCTGAGGCGAAAAGCCAATCATGATAAAAGCTGTGTGCAACATCTGTGTAAGTGGCTCTGTATGGACACCTGAACTTGGCCCTAGGAAACGAGATATTGCATTCTTCCAATCTGCGAAAACACCCACAAACTGCCTGACATCTATGATACGATGTGTTCCTCTGTCAAGTTCTCTCTCTCCTCCTTTTTGCTTCAGAAACACCTGATTAGAAAATCCAAGTCTGCAATCTATCAAGTTCCTCTTACAGTATTTGACAGCAGCAAGCAAAAATTGATGTGCCAAATTAATTGGCCTTTCTCCTCCTAAATTCAGCCTCGTTTAGTTTCATTATAATAAATTACAGGCCCGGAGCTGTTTTATGCAGTAAAAAAAATATATTGCCTCCTAGCCCTGTAAAGCATTCGTCATGTATAAACATTATTTCTGCATCTTCCCTTTGAGAACCCATTGTAGCCCATTCCCAGCATAAAAAGCCTTTGAGCAGAAAGAGACTGGGTGATGTTTTTCCTCTATCCATCTGGCACTCTGACCCTAAGCATTTGCATAAGCTTGTCTGTCTACAACGCAAGTGTAAATATACTTTTTTTTTGTTGCATGCTGGTGTAGCCATCAGGAGCCTTTATCCTAGGAATGTATTTGCTGAAAAAAATCAGTATTATTACTGAACCACTAGAGTAGGGTAGCTTGAGCTTTTTGGGGAAAATCACAAAAAATCAATGTTTTTGAGCTGCCAACATCAGTTGCCATACATCCAGATTTTCCCAGACATTTTGCCGATTTCCACCCAGACACTGCTTCCAGCTGCAGTTTTCCGGGTATGTCCAGGAAATTCCAGACGTATTGTAACCCTGCACTAGAGGCTTGCAGCTTCTTCCTATATGATGGCTGAACTGTTTTGCACCACTCTGGTAAAGTAGCATCCTTTTAGGTCCTTCAAACCACATCTAATAGCTCTGTTGGGCAGAGTAAACAGTACCCACAACAGAATCCAGAGTGCCCACAACAGAATCCAGAATCTTAGTGCTGGGTTCCCAGCACTAAGTACCTTCCTTCTTCCCCTCAAGTCTAGTTTTGTGCTGTACAGGAATCCCAGAAAACACATTTGGGAGACTACACACACATGCTTTCAAACCAGATGACACAAGACAGGTCGCCACATAGGAAACAAGCCGAAGAAAAGCAGTGCATCCCTCAATAAGAGCATTACTCTGAAACCAAATTACATCTTTGTCATAAAGCTGGCAATGATGTCCCACTGGGGTGTGAGTCTGAGCCTGTTGCTGGCTCAGAACACCAGTACCTACTCGGAAGTAAGTTCCATTGAATTCAGTGGGACTTATTCCCAAGTAAATGGGTTTAGGATTGCAGCCAACTGTACCTGAGTAACTTGGAAGTTGGTGGCTGCATTCAAACAGCACTTCGTTCTGTTTTCCTGATGTTTCCTTACCTGTTAATGTTCTTCTTCATGTACGCTTTCATATGGCATAAAAGCCATTTCTGGAAATCTATTGGATGTTTAGTGCTCATTTCTGCATTAATTGCTTCCAGTAAAAAAGTATTTTGCAACTCCGTTAACTCAGGAACTTGGGGGAGTTTTGTGCTGTAATTTGCCCACCATTTCCATGAATCATACCATGTGATGAAATTTGGGGTGGTATCTCAACATATAGTTCTCCCCGCCCACCATTCCCATGGGTGAATCGCAGGGAACCGAAGCACATACATGCATAAAGGCTACATGTCTGATGACACCCGCTGTCATGTCGCACCACACCCTTTGATGCGAATGGCGGTATATTAATCAAAACGTCACCATTCCATAACTCAACAGGTAATGCAGTGTAAAAGGAATGCAGGGAACTGGAACAGAAGCTCTAGCATTATAATCAGAAAACCTAACACAATAATCCCTATATCCAAATGGTATTTAGGGAAGCAACTGTAGCATAGCCATAGAGCAAAGACTAATAAAGGGTTAGAAGTCCTAAATAGTGTTAAAAACTTCTGGGCAGGCTAGCCAGGTCCTCACCTAGAAAAGATGTCTGTTCTGCTTACTCTTTTTCTTTTTAAGGAAAGCTGAAAATTCAGCAAGTGACCTGGAAAACCTTTAAGGGAGCCGCAGCTCCACCCAGTGGCTACAGCCCTGCTCTCACTGCTGAAGAAATCCTCTTCTGAACATGAGTGTAGTGATGCAAATGAAGTAGATGGCACAGGATCCAGAATGCTAGACTACAAAGAATATCTTCAAGTGTAAGTTTAGCACAGCAAAAGCTCCCTACTATTCCATACAGAAACGCAACCCAGAGTGTGCAGTTCAAATGATTGTCGTTGTTTAGTCGTTTAGTCGTGTCCGACTCTTCATGACCCCATGGACCAGAGCACGCCAGGCACTCCTGTCTTCCACTGCCTCCCGCAGTTTGGTCAAACTCATGTTTGTAGCTTCGAGAACACCATCCAACCATCTCGTCCTCTGTTGTCCCCTTCTCCTTGTGCCCTCAATCTTTCCCAACATCAGGGTCTTTTCCAGGGCGTCTTCTCTTCTGAGGTGGCCAAAGTATTGGAGCCTCAGCTTCAGGATCTGTCCTTCCAGTGAGCACTCAAGGCTGATTTCCTACAGAATGGATAGGTTTGATCTTCTAAAAAGCAATTAAAAGCCATTCATCTGTCTGACACCTAATGCAAGAAGGATAAAATCCCAAAGGGATTATATGTAAATCAATGAAGTTAAAACATTGACTGTATTTCATGTTTGGAGATGCTGGTTTGTAAACACTGAAAGTGGAATTAATTTGTGCTTTTTCTAAGGAAAATGTGACTTTACACTCACAACTGCTATGAGGGTTTGTTCTCAAGATGGTTTTCAATTAAGTTTCTATGGGAGATTATTTTAACACAATGATCTTGGCGGACAAAAAGAAAGAAGATGTAAATGTAAAAAACATTTTCACTCCCAGTACTTGAGCATTGCCTTGTATTTCTAGACAAAAATGCATCTTTATTACAGCTTACTCTTGGGCCTAGCCAAGTCTGTATATTAGGATGCAGGCATTCATACAGTGGAATCATTGCACATGCCCCACTGTGCTTTGTGAGATATATATTTATGAACAAGATTAATCCCAGTAGGTTCCAGTCAGGTTTGAGGTGCCACTGACAGCAGATCCATAACATATATTTAAAAGACATCTGTAACACATTTAAAACACATCACTTTCCCAAAATAACCCTGGGAATGGTAGTTCTCCCCTCACAGAATCACAGTTCCCAGCTGCTTCAGCTGCACTGGACACAAGTGCCACAGGGGGTGCTGCAACAATGATATAGAATGGAGTGTGAGAAGAGAGAAGCGTCAAATTTTAGTGTTGCATGGGGTGCTGCTGAAATTGAGAGGGATGGGATCAGTTTTTCCAAATTGTATTGTTGTGTTAATGCTTAACCTATCTCAGCAAGGTCATATGAGGCCTGGCCATGTTCTTTATACATCCTTGAGAATCCTTTATGTCAGGCGTGGTGGACCTGATGTCATCTAGGTACTGTTGGACTTCAACTCTCATCTGCCCTAGCCAGCATGGTCAGCTGGTGTGAGCTGGAACCCACTAATGTCTGGCAGATGACTTAAAGGAGAAAGAGGCTCCCTGATACCGTAGTGGGAAAACCAGGGCCTAAGAGGCCTAATCATAAAGCATATTAAGGCAATCTCTGCTAGTTTGTGTCTGTTAGCTAGCTGAGTGAGTGAGAGCATGGTGCTACGAACACCAAGACTATGAGTTCAAGGTCCACACTGAGCTGACAGAAGCCAGAGGGTCCCAGGTTTAAAAAAGCCCATTCACAGACGTTAGGAAAGATCTGACCAAGCTGCCAGTCAGTGTTGACAATAAGTGGATAAATACAGTAGCCTGATTTAACATAAGGCAACTTCCTGTATTCCTTGTGCAATGTCTTTCTAAGATTATAATGGTATGTGCTGGGCTACTGTATTATAATTCAAGATGTCGCTCGGAGACAATCAGCTGTGGAGGCTGCATAGCTGGAAAGAATGATGCAAAGGCACAGTTGCAGAATACCTGGAGAACTGGTGGAGTTAAGGATGAGATATGATCAAGTGCTTTCTGTGACCCACTTTAAGGTCAACCCTGAGGAACATGGAACACCCGTATCTCTCTTTCAATAGGCTCATCGTAAGGCACACAGCAGGAACAGGCACAATCCTAGTCTCCGGTCCCCTCTCAAGCCATGAATGTAGGCTGTACAAAAATACTCCATGCATTCAACCCAAGCCATTGAAGCAGAAGGAAGAATCATGTGTGCAGCACACCCAGTTCCCCTTCCAGCTCATCAACTGGCAAGACAACGGAGAGGAGTAAGAGGATCCCAGTGAGGGGTGTAGCTGGGACTGGGACACCCCCAGCAAGAAGGGGATGAGGAAGCAGAGGTTGGTGTAGGAAATACTCACAGGGTGGCAGAGGATGGCGAGGGGGTCAGTGCACAGGAACCAAAGCAGCAAGGCCCATCACAAGAGCCAGAGGGGCCCCTGTCTCCACAAACATGGCAGGCTCTGAGGCGTAGGGACTCCAGGAGGCTGAGACAGACTCCCTAGCTGACCAGGTGGGCTCACTAGCTCTGGGAGGTGGTGTGTGATTCCTCAGCAGGTGTAGGCTTGGAGCAGTTGAGGGCTACCTGCCTCATCAAGCCCAGATGTTGCAATCAGCTTGCCAAGCACAAAAAGGAAGCAGAGCTGAGGGGCTGGGTCTGCTCAGGTGCCCATGTTGATGGATCTCAGCTTGGATACTCCAGGATCTCTGTGGGACTGTGCTTCAGTCTGGACTTTGGACATGTGGATTGAACCTGGACTGGGGACTTGACATACTGACTTGCCGCCAGGTAGGCCAGGGGTTCAGGACACCTGGAAGCAGATATTTTCCACAATTGTTCTTACTGCCTAGAACACCCTCTACTCTGAGGTTCACAATACATAATCAAGTTATCTGTTTTAGGTGCTTTGTTGTTGGTTTGGGTGTGTGTGAGTTCATCACAGAGAATTCTCTTGTGCACTCAATCTTGGAGAAAGTAGGATTGAAACCTCCCACACTCACCCACCATCTGGGTGGTGATTTTTGCCTCAGTCTTGTTTGGTGAGTATCCTCCCTCTGCTGGCTAACTTAGGCCAGGGGTGAGTGTCAAAGTTGCCCCACAGGCTGGCGGGAAATAAAGATCTGGCCCACCAGGCCAGAAAGGTTTCCCACCACCCCATCCAAAGAAGAGCCCAAATGCATAGTAAACAGCTTCCCAAAATCTACAATCGGTAAAGGAACTGTGATTAGCTGCCATTCTGTGTTGAATGCACACCTGGTGATTAATGCAGACCTGCCTGTGCCATCATTTGTGAAATGCCCTTTCAAGAGAAAGGCTCTGATAGATTCAGCTTCTTGTAGAGATCAAATGTCTATGCTTGATACATTGAAATGAGAAGGCTTTGCAGACTCATAACACAGCCACCCTCAAATGAGTCAGCAGCACCAACAGATGGCTTACGACATACACATGAGGTGTTCATACAGAAGAAAATTAAACAAATAAAATGAAGATTGGAGAGGAGTGGCACTAGGCTCATCTTGTCAGATGTTTAATTAGGCAGAAGAAACGTCCTAAATTTTAATTGCTTCCCTTTTGGATGTGCTGTGCAATCCAATTTAAATTGTTTCAGTAAGGGCCTTTGAGAGCAATCCAAAGATAGAGCAATCCAAAGTGGATGGGGGAAGGTTAGGGACGCAAGACGCCCTGTGGCCTTCTTCTAAGGGGCTCTAGGACTGTAACCTTAGAAAGGATTGGCACATACAGCACCATCATTTACAGGAAAGGTCATAGAAGTTAAATGAGAAGACTGTATGTGTATTTGTTCACATAACCACCCATTCACTCAGGTTGTTTCCATCTGTTCTGATATTCACAGGGGATTTAATACATTGTGGTGGAGAGGGCAGCATTTGTGATACTCTCCCTTCTGCAAATATCACAACCCATGTTCACATAGTTATATGATTGCCCTTTAACTAATGTAGTTATGGAAATCACAACATCTTTTTCTTTGTCTTCCCAGTCCTCTAAAACTAGCAATGGACTAAAAAGTTCCAAAATGGAGCCCACTATTGGCACGATATTAGGTGTATTTGAATATTAGGTGCTTTGAAGATGCTAAACTGGCAGTTTCAGATGTCGTAAAGACTGGCACTCTAATAACACTCACAAACTCTAAATTCATGACAAGGTTAACTGTGTCAGCTTAAGGCAGGGCTTGATTTTATTCTCATTTATTAGTTGCTTTATCAGTTCCTTTCTGCTTTTGATTGCATTATTCTTTTAATCACACTGCAACATGTTTGTAAGTTTTCCCTGCTTATACCTTGATGGGTTTTCATCATGCACATACCGTATTTTTCGCCCTATAGGACGCACTTTTTCCCCTCCAAAAATGAAGGGGAAATCTGTGTGCGTCCTATGGGGCGAATGCAGGCTTTCGCTGAAGCTTGGAGAGCGAGAGGGGTCAGTGCGCACCGACCCCTCTCTCTCTCCAGGCTTCAGGAACCTATCAGCAAGCCTGGGGAGCCCGCGGGAGTTCCCACAGGGCTCCCTAGGCTGCGGATAGCAGCCTGCTGCCCGCGGCACACTGAAGCCGCAGCTGGGGGGGGGGAATAAATTTTTTTCCCTTTATTTCCCCCCTCAAAAAAAAAAACTAGGTGCGTCCTATGGGCTGGTGCGTCCTATAGGGTGAAAAATACGGTGATCATCTGAACTCGCACTATTATATCTCTCCTGCCCCTGTATTTAGAAATGTGTTTCACTAAACCTTTGGCACAGTGACATGACAGTTTTGCCTAGTCTTAGTAAGCTTAGCCGAAGTCCAGTTTCCTCATATCATCTTAGGGTGGTGGCCAACTGGGTGAAACAGGATTAGTGTTATAAAAGGAACAATGATAATTAAGTAAATACAATTGACAATTGTAAAGGTTATCTTCCTCAAGCTGCACATCCTCAGCAACACACACAGATGCAGAGTAAACTGCAGTATCTAAACAGACTTTGGGGTACAGCTGGGAAATGCACCTCTGCTTGCATTCTACCTACAAGGCTGCATTTCTGATTCTTTGTATAATTTTTGAAATCCAGCCAAACCTCAGAATCCCATCAGCTTCAATTCAAATAATGTCTGCAATCCTATGCACATTTATTTGAGAACAAATCCGAAATAAATGTACACAACACATAGATGCTTTGACTAAATCCCTCCTCACTTTGGAAATTAAGGAGAACTTAGAAGATAATGTAGCCAAATCTAAAGTTCTTAAAGTTAAAAGATGCTTACCTGTAGCAGTGTAATGCTTTCCACTATTATTTTTTAACACCTTACTCTTCCATTGAATTATTCCAGCATGGAGAAGTGTGCTTGCCAATATCGACAAAAATGCAAATAGTATTGTATAATAAACTTTTTCTGAAGGTTTTAGATTCCAGAGAGAGGGGGGGGGGCAGTTTTGGTTGTTTATCAAAATGAGAATTTAGTAAGATGGCTCATATGAGCCATCTAGTGCCAAACATAAAACAGTACAAGAGTGTTTTGTTGTTTTTCTCATTCCAAAGGGTGCATGGGCTCACTGAAACATATCAAGCCAGAAAAGTAGGAAATCATTGTCATAGTTGTCACATTATTCTGAACTAGTAATGACCTAGTTCTGCACCAATCTGTTATGCATGTGAACTGAAGTCATACTTTATCTCTGGCCTGAAGAAATGCATAGCATTTCAAGCTCCAAATCTTTGATAGGAAAGTTGCACAATTAAGGAAGTAAATGCAATATTGGCGTACAAGCACGTAGGCAAGATGTGTTTTGCTTGTTCTTAAAATAAAGCAAGAGACTAGTTTCTGTCTCCCTTCTTCATCTTCCTCCTCCCCATTAGAAAATCCGCCCCCCCAAAAAAGCCTGGGTTGTGAGGAGGTGTGTGCATCAGCTTTGGATGAATATGGAACCAAAGGGTAGGGGCGCTTTCTTGGAGGTAGTCAGTCCAGTCCAAGGAAAAGCACACATTTCCCAAAAGAGCCTAGAGCAGATACACACACACCTCTTCAAAGCCTTTCTCTCTATAGAAGTCTGCTGGTGTCAAAGTGCTGTCTCCTCTGACTTCCGGGGGGGGAGGGGGAATCTGCCCCTCCAAAAATGCCTGCTGGATAAGTTCACCCCTTGCCAAGGAGTGTGTTTTCCCCAATACTTCTCAATGGAGAAGCTGCTTCTCCCCGTTTTCAGGGATACCTTCTATATTCTGCCCCAAGGAACTTGATGGAGGCAGTGCTGTCTCCATTGACATACATGGGGAAAGAAAGCTAAAGTGAGACTCTGCCATTGTCTTGAGTCAAAGCGGTCCTTGACTAAAGGGGACTCACATGAAGCAACTTCCTGTCTGAAACAGTCAGAGTCACAACCAGCCTCTACTCCACTCTCCCATGTTATAGCTCTGGAAGCAGTGTAGCTCCCCACTAATATAGACCTAGCTAGAGGAGCTGTTGCTACCCAAGAAAAGATACTCTTAATATATATTTTTAAAGATAAGTAGCTCTCAGCGCAGTGATAAATGCCGTTCTTGAAGGTTTGAGAGGAAGCTGGCAACCCCTGCCCTCCCCATTTTCCATCCCTTTCATAGTGAAAATTGTCCATATGGTAAAGATGCTTGACATGAATTGCTACCAGCAAGCACTATTGAGTCTGTGGTATTTTCCTTTATTCAACAGCAGGAAGGGTTTGAATAGCAAGTAAGAAGGGCACCTGCTTGGTTTCAAGTGGATAGTTTAATCTCACTACAGTGGTAGTGGCTTCAGGTTACAGACTCCTCTAACCTAGAAATAGTACCTCGGGTTAAGAACTTTGCTTCAGGATGAGAATAGAAATTGTGCTCCGGCAGCACGGCAGCAGCAGGAGGCCCCATTAGCTAAAGTGGTGCTTCAGGTTAAGAACAGTTTCAGGTTAAGAACACACCTGCGGAACGAATTAAGTACTTAACCCGAGGTACCACTGTATTTAACAGGGTTTTTAAAAAAGACAAATATATCCACATTCATTTTTTATTATTTTACATTAGGTTCAATTTTGAGCCCAGCCTATGTGTATATTATCATTTAAACATTCTAAAGGCAAACAGGTATAGGAAAAGTGCAATGTTAAAGCATAATCAAAGAGAGAAATAAATAGTCCTATGACTGGTAAAGTCTCATCTGGAATTCGCTTCTGGTTGAACATCCCAAAGCCCAAAGGTTGTAAGTATGTTCATATGTCTGCCACATTCAGTTACCGAGAAGGCTAAAAAATGGGCCTCATTAAATCACAGAGCTTTCCCTTCACACAGGCTATGATGGGAAACACATGCTCTTGTGGCCATTTGGATCTAGTGCAGAGGTCCAATGATCTCCAAGAACAAAATGGCTTGCATCAGACTTTTCAGCAAAATGGGGCTCAAGACGTGCAGGGAGCAGAAAGTCCATGCACGTTTCAGGCAAGAATCCAGGCTTCCAAACTGGCAAATTGCTTCTGGTATATGAAAATCCTATCTCTGATATTACTGTTCAAAAAACTTCATCTTGGAATGTAATCACAATGCTTAATATACACATACAGTCAATTGAAATGCGCAAATTACAGCTAATAGCACCTGAGCTGCAATCCAAGCAAGAGACACCTGTCATTCAGTAAAATCTGCATGCATTCTATGTGAACAAACTCTTAGGTCTCAATGTGACACATCACCATCTTAGATGAGGTATTCCGTGTGTGACTTCAAAACTGCAGGTTTTGCAACAAAAAACAATGTTTGTAAATCTTATAGGGCAGGTGCTACCTTTTATCCCATCAAGTATTAATATAACTAATCCCATTGTATTAAAGGCTGTTCTCAGTTAGCTGAAAGTAAGCCTCAGTAGACATATGCAGGATTACATCAACTTAGGCAGTTTTACTTAGCACCAGTGCCTAGGCTATGCAGAAGTGACATTCAGGTTGGAGAGGCAGCACAGGATCCAATTTGTAAGGAAGCAGTTGGGTAGAAGTGGCGCACAGAAGGGCAGGCACAATAATACCAACAAGGCCTGGCGTAAAGGGCCTCTACAGCAATGGTGAAGCTATGTCCCAGTGTGCAGAGGAATTGTGAGGTATTTTAAATTTAAACTTTTACTGGTGTTTAATCCCAGAGGAAGGGACGTGGGTGGCGCTGTGGGTAAAACCTCAGCGCCTAGGACTTGCCGATAGCATGGTCGGCGGTTCGAATCCCCGCGGTGGGGTGCGCTCCCGCCGTTCGGTCCCAGCGCCTGCCAACCTAGCAGTTCGAAAGCACCCCCGGGTGCAAGTAGATAAATAGGGACCGCTTACTAGCGGGAAGGTAAACGGCATTCCGTGCGCTGCGCTGGCTCGCCAGATGCAGCTTGTCACGCTGGCCAAGTGACCCGGAAGTGTCTGCGGACAGCGCTGGCTCCCGGCCTCTAGAGTGAGATGAGCGCACAACCCTAGAGTCTGTCAAGACTGGCCCGCACAGGCAGGGGTACCTTTACCTTTACCTTTAATCTCAGAGGATGGGGTTCTGGTTTCAATTTGCTCTTAATTGCTGTTGTATTTTTATTGTCCTTTAGTTTTTTTATTGCTGTTTTAATATATTAAGTTGTTGTTACTTTTCTGTCATACACTGGCTTGGAATGCTACATCAAAGGCTGTATAAAAATCCTTCAAATGAATGTGGCAGGGACCTGTTCAGTGGGAACCCCAAGGCTCAAGTTCTCTGAAGGAAGAGCAAGAAATAAAACATGTGGTTTTTTTAAAAAAGATAATTTTTTTTTTAGGGAACATTCAGATTGTTTCCTCAAGTAGACCTTAAGAAGGGAAACAGAAGAGAAGAAGGTATCTTGATCAGTGGCGTGGGTGAAAGTGTCCAATCCAGACCTGGAAAAGCAGCATGATTTAAAGCACAAAGAGAAAGTAAAGGAAGAAACCACAAGAGATTAGTCTATGCTGAATTTGGGGAGCCAGGGGAAAAGGAAAGACAAACAGGAATCCTTTATGTACTTTCAAGGGGAATCCTGTCCTTTATCAAAAGGTTGATTACCTGCACATGTTTATATCAAACCAGTAATAATACAGTTTAATATGAACAGAAATAGATTCTCTGATCATAATGAACATTCATTTGCTTCAAGCCACATGAAGACTGGCTTCTTCAATATTTTCAAATAAATAATGTTTTAAAATTCACACTGGTGCACAAAAAGGGGACTTAACATTTCTCTGTCATGTGGATTAAAAAGTGCTAGCAGTTACAATTACAAGACCCGTCTGCAAACAAGCTTAGAGCATTTACCACGCAGCAATGCTGTACCTAAGGTGAGGGAAAGCGTCTTGAGTTTCATGGTGTCTGAAAGGTGGGATAGAGTCCTAATAAGTTTCACAAAACTTGTGTAAGGGTTGCAGCTGTTGTCCTCACACTGAACTACTATGTTGTCCTCACACTGAACTACTAATTTGAGACACATGGACTTCAACAGGGTTTTCAAAGGGGTTCTTGTCGGCTGATTGTGCCACAGCAGAACAAAAAAAAGTGCAATTCAACAGAGAGGACTGGAAAAATTAGGAGTTTGTAAGCAATCTTGTCATCTTGGCTCTTCATAATTCACTGTGTGTGTTTAATCCCGAAAGATGCCACAGCTACATCATTTCTAAGACCGCCTCTCCCCTATTTCTGGCTGGAAAGTTAATCAAAGAAATAAGCTTGATCAAAGGAGGAAAATGGCCCTGTGAAAACGGGGTTAAAATTATAGATCAGTGCGTTGGTCTCCTCACTTTTGTTGGGAAAGCGGTGGTTGCTCTTCCGGGCTGCAAAACATTGAAGAAATATGGATTACGTCTATGTTATCAATTGTGAAAGAACAAATTTTGTCAAATGCACTTTAGCAATCCTAGACTAAATGTAAGACTTGGGTCACACAGGGAATTAATGGTCTCCTCAGAGGCACTTCCGGGAAGTGCCAGCCACACACAGGTGTCCCTCTCTCTTAGAAGACAACAAAAAATCCCCCCCTACTTTTAAGCGCTAATTCTGCTACACAAATGCACACAGGATGTATGTTCTGCTGAAATCAACCTTAAGAAATTAGTCTAGAAATTAGTCCGGGTTTTCCCAGACATTTTTACCAATTTTCAGAAATTCCGCCCCGACATTCTTTTCAACGGACGAATCCTGGATATGTCCGGAAATCCTGGATCTATGGCAACCCTAAGCTAGTGTAGTCCTCTTGACACCAATGATATTGGGATGGAACAAGCAGTTTGAGTACTGCAGCTTCCAATCCAGACCAATTCTTCAGTATTTATTAACTTGAATGGCCACTCTATAACTTATGTTCTGTGGGTAGCTCACAAAGTTTGAAGAGTAAAACATAATTGAAAACAATGAAAGCAGCAATTTTTTTTTTGTTCTTTTTCTGGCCTATATATAGTAAAACACAAATCGTAAAGACTAAGAGGCATTGTAAACACTCAAGTTGGATAAAAAGGCCTGGGTAATTAAAAGAAAGAGATGGTAAGGATGGCACCAAGCAAGCTTTTCTGGGGATGTTGTTCTAAAACCAGCATGTCAAGAGCAAGACAACCCTAGAAGATGCCTGCCTTACTTTACTACTAATCTCAAAAATTCTACAGTTCCTTTGACTAGGTCTCTCTGCTCAATTGTTAAGATCAAAACATTAAGGAATGCATTCAGTGAAGTTCTGTTGGTGCAAGGAAACCCGTCTGTGCAACAGAACTTACCTGCTCACTCTCTCAACCCTCCCCACTTTGCCTAAGCTGATCTGGGGTTCCCCCGACCAGGTAGAGGGAAGAGAAAGTCCTGCGAGCAAGTGGAGAACAGGACTTCATGGGATACGACTCTAATATTGACCCCCGCATTGCGTGGATAAAAGCTGGCATTGTTTTGTCTAATTTTTCTTTAATCAGAATATGTGGTTGCACTGCCACTAACTATTCCAATTTATATTTTCACAGCTTAGCTGTAAGAAAAAGCTGCCACTCAACATACAAGCGTTTCTCCTTTCAGGTGAAATTTCACAACTGCCATCTAAAAACTTTTAATACCTTCACTGACTAAGAAGTCAGCAATGTAGTATGCGACTTTTACAGCTGCCTTGGAATGTGGAATGCCTGTTGAGTTCTTCCATTCATATGGGTTTTTTTCTGGATGCCATTGGACGCCGTACACAGGGTATCTGTGAGCTAGAAAATAACCAATTGGTTTCCATCAACTCATGCACATAAGACAAGAAGTTTCTCTTAAAAGTTTGGATGTAGAATTTATAGTTCTAAACAAGATTATAAAGGAATTTCACACAAAATATTACCATTAACAACAAGCATTTAAATAGAGCTTGGGTTGCGTCCAAAACACTTCATGGACATTATCCTTGCATGCTTCCCAAGACAGATGGATGCCGACCAACAACCTTACAAACTCCAAGGTAGGTCAGGGCTATTACCTCCATTTCGCACTGAGACAGAATGGCCAGCCACTCAGTGAATTTGGTGTGGAAGAGGCAATATTCAGGCCCAGAGGGAGAGAAGAGGGGTGGAAGGGTAGAACTGATGGAGCAATGAAAGGAGGAGGAGGAGGAAAGTCCTCTGTAAGCTGCCAGTTCAGATCTCTGGCAAGAGTAACGTGTCACACACATAGACACACCCCAGCAACCCACTGGGCTAGGAGGGAGGAGCATGCAGCCCCCCACCCCCAGGAAGAAAAGGCTTCTGCACTTCTGATTTACATTACCTTCCATGGTAGATATGAAGTCCACGTTGTTATGAACATTAGTTGTTAAGATCTTATAGAAGTTGCGCAACTTCTCATTATTTGTAAAATTCTGTAAGAGAAAGGTTTTTTATTTATATTACAAAATATTCTTTTGGATGGGGTACTTTTATCCTTCTACTAATCCCTCTCCTATTAACATGTGCGTCTGTCCTGCTGCTACTATTTACACCTTATCTCTCACACCTTAGCATGTTGCTTTGTGAGGTCATAGCTGTAGAAGGCAGTTTGGTATATTTTAAATTAATGTTTTACATGCAAACTTTAAAAGTACCTGCACAGAAAGGCTCCAGAAGTGGAAGTTTGATGTCAACGGTTCAGAAGCCATCTGTTGCAACAAATCAGCAGGAAAATCCTGGAATATTCCACTGTTTTTGGCATCTTATACCAAAAATAAAAAAGGCAAGAAGAGTTAACATTACTACCTGCAGCATGCCCACTTGTTTAAAGCATGCCTGATCTGCAAGAGCTCAGGTAGCGCTTAGAAAAACTGAACTGATGTCAAATGACACACACACAGATACACACAACAGTCAACAGCAGGTACCACATTGGTATCCTTTGGGGGTACCTTCCAACTCTACAATTCTATGGTTCTATGATACTGGTGTTTATTTTGTCAGTCTGCATTTCTTAGTGCAGAAAGTATTGATGTGATTTGTAGATATCTTTCCTATTCTACTTAATTCAAGAGGGTCCTGGAAGCTTCTGTGTGAAAGAAACAAGCAGAAGGTTCATGATGATCCTTCAGAGACACTGAGTACAGCTGGCTTAAAATGGTTCTGTTATCTCTTCCATCAAGGTCATGCTGACTATAAAAACAGGCCAGAGGGAAGCGTGGGTTTTGCTTTTCTCTTTCTTTCTCTTTTCCTGGTGTGGTGTTCTGTATAGAGTTATTGTAAGTTTAAGTTAAGTCTGCCACAACTGGATTTCTTACGGACAGTGCCAATTCTGAATGTATTGGATTTGTGACCATTATGCTCATTTGCCTTCAGTAGCAGTAAAACTCTGTTGGATGAAATATTAATTGCCTCTGTTCTATTTTTTAGGAATCCTGCAACATTTTAAAGTTTTTACTCTGCTGACTATAAATTGGAATCTACTCTGGATCAATACTGAGAAAAATTTCCACGACATATTTTGCTCTAGGAGGCTTAGTTTGGTCAGTATCAAGTAAACGTCCAGAGTTAATGCAAAATTATATTGCTTTTGTTAAATGAGCCACCATAGCTGCTAGCTAGAGGGCCATGAAAATTTGTGTCCTGGGCTTTTTATACTTGTCTACTCATCTACTGTCTGGAACCAAAGTGGGACATTGGTTGCCAGATGTGAAATATTTTGACATTATTTTCAACTCTCCCTCCCCACTACATAGAACCCTTTATCAAAGTGTAAATCATAAAACAAACTTCATGAAAAAAAACTCTTTAAACATTGTGTTGAACCAAAGGTGAATTGTTCCAGAAACTTTGCTAACTCCATCTTGGTAGTCAAGATAACACCACAATTAATTGGCTGTTGTTGCGGCAACAAGTTCATACAGTCAAACCTCGGATCCCCAACACCTCTGTTTTGGAACGTTACAGCTCCCGAATGCCGAAAACCAAGAAGTAAATGCTCCGGTTTTTGAACAATTTCGGAAGTCAAACATCTGACGCAGCTTCTGCTTGAGTTCAGGAAGCTCCTGCAACCAAATGGTAGCCGTGCCTCGGTTGTCAAACATTTTGGAATCTGAACGTGCTTCCGGAATGGATTACATTCAACAACGGAGGTTTGACTCTATATGTTTATATTCACTTGCTTTTATATAAGCTAGATGTTATCCTCATCTGTAGGCCTGGGGTGCTGGGCTCTGAGCCCAGAACAGGGAGCTGTCTGTAAGGTTTGGGCATTTGCCACCTTTGCCCTCACCTGGGCAGGTGAAGCAGTGGAAGTCGTAGGAAAAGGGACGCAAGCTGCTTTGTTTATAAATTGTGAATGTTTGCTTGGGCACAGACAAGTCATCTCCTTGCTGCAGAGTCCGTCCTGCATCTGCAAAGGCTCGGAGACCTGGCAGGCTGATTTGCTGTAAGTCTACACCTTCTCTAATAAAGCACTAGTACTGATCACTCCAGCATTTTTGGCATCGTCCTTTGGTACATCTGCACCCAACCACTCCCATGAGTCCTCCTTTGTGCCAGTAGTTCAGGGCATGCATCCCTCGTTGTTTGTTTAATACAAAGCAAATGCTACCCAATCTGCTAAATACTGTATTCAGAGTCATATTCTGGGTCATATTCACTTTAGTGGAATGTATTATGACGCATAGATTCAGGATTAACTCAACAAGAAGACAAGCCACCTATTAATTGCTGGAAGAAGAGCCACACCAGGATTTGGCTTAGGACCTTTCAATGACACAGTCTCTTATCTAAGAACATCAGCCCAGCTTGTTTTCCTGCATTGGCCAATCAGATGCCTCTGGGAATCCCACAAGCAGGGCATTGAGGGCAACAGCTCTCCCGCTATTGTTCCCCAGGAACAGGAATTCGGAGGCACGCTACCTCCAAACCTGGAGGTGGCACAGCATATAGTCATCAGGGCCAGTAGCCATTTCCTTATTAACACATTAGTGCAATCCAGCATCAGCCACACTGTATCCCATTTGCAGTTAATGGAGGTGGGTTAACCATGCTGCAGTGCTGCAAGGAGAGAGCTGTGTTTATTTTAGTAGCAGGGGCAGGAAGGGGTATCCTACTGGGCTCCAGGACAGAGGAGAACAACCACTCAGGCTTCAAATAAACACAGGCTGAAAAATGGTGGGGAATGCTCAGCATCTAAATGTAGTTGTTTAAGGCAATTAAAAACAGTAAGGCTTTTCAGAAATCCATAATCATTCCTCTAATCACTGACAGCATTACAGGCACTGTCCACAACACTTGCGCCCTCATGTTCCCCTTGTGCTTTGCAATGCTCAGAACTGTAATAGAAGCACCACTTTTCAGCGGGGGGCGGGGGGGCGGAGTTGCAATGTGAAGGTTAGAAAAAAAGCAACATTCCTTCCTTAAAATGCAAGAGCTTAAGGGCGTTCCTTTTGTGGTCAGCATGTAGGAACCATGGGTTTAACCATACCAAAATTGTTCTGGGAAAACCCTCACTGACTGCTAATTTCCTGCTTTGCACAATGACTGCTGACTTCCTGCTTTGAAGGAAGACGATACACCTGCTATGTAACACCACAGGTCAGTGCTAACAAAAGTGGAGCTGCCATGTGAAAATTAAATATGAAAAAGACTGCAGTGTTTAAATCATTTCCCCCCCTAATATTTCGACATTTTGCTTATAACCAGATACAGGTCTGATCTGTAGCATTCCAGATAAAGAGTCCCCCCTCCCAGTTCACTGTAATTTTCAAACAGAGGCTCAAGAAGTAACAGCATCCCACACATTATGAAACTCTTAATTTCCACAGCTGCTCTAAACAGCTAGCAAGTGTCATCATTAGCTCTAAGGAGACAGAGCCATTACTCTGGCGTTGGGGCCATCAGTGGCTCCAGGCCAGCAGTGGAGAACTTGTGGCCTTTCAAGTGTTGTCAAACTCCCACCAGCCCCAGACAGCATGTCTAACAGCCACATATTATGGGAGCTGTAGTTCAGCAGCATCCAGAAGGCCACAAGTTCTCGACCCTTTTCCTATCCTTTTCTTAGAGTCCCCTAAAACTCATTATACAGCACAGCTGAACCAACAGCAACAGTCTGCTCCAGCAGAGTTCATGGAGCCAGACTACAATACCAAAGAAGGGACTCTTTCACCAGACCCTGGATTCTACTATCGATCTCCAGCGCAGCACAGTATCAGGCCTCTCAAGCTTATGAGATAGAAGACTAAACATCTCCAGGACCTCAGAGCTTAATGCATTCTCAAAGTCATTATTTCACTTTGACTCGCAGAATTTATTATCACCCCCCCCCCGTCATAAGTCTTCTGTGAACTGAAACTCTTGAGTTTTTACCTGGAGTAAAGTTCAGCGGCAATGCAAAGCCATCCGTATTAGTCCAGGTGAGCAGGTCTTCCCCGCAAGTGAGGACGCTAAGCAGCTGGTGTCCCAGGCATGTCCCCCACACAGGAAAATAGTCCCCTCTATCATTAGCCTGGAAACAACAATAAGGGGGAGAAATCAATAGCTACAGATCCTAGACATTTATATTCCCCATTATTTAACTACCTAGGAAGATAGCAGGATAGTTCCTTAGATTTCCTAATGTGCCCCCAGGTCTCAGAGGGGTTGGGGACTCCCCATACATCACCAGGATAGAAACTGGGGCAGCTCAGTTGGTAGAGCATGAGGCTCTTAATCTCAAGGTTGTGGGTTCAAGCCCACGTTGGGCAAAAGATTCCTGCATTGCAGGGGGTTGGACTAGATGACCCTAGATGAGTCTATTTACATCTTACAGCCTAGTCCCAAAATCATGCACATAAAGATAAGGCAGAGTTGTATGACTGCCCACATGCCAGCTAGAAAGGTGTGAAAATAAGAGGCACCAACAACTGTCATTCCTCAACATTGCCAATGCCCCAATGCAGACATATTGGCATGCTCCAATATTTACCACTAGTGCTTTATTGTAGAATATCTTTGCAACTCTGGCAAATTCAGAAGTCTCAAGGCTAACACCACCTCCGGGATAGAGAATCCTAAGCAAACAAAATGACAACACTTTCGTCAGCAGCAATGAACTGCCGATTGGTCACACAAAGGTAACATGGATAAACCTGGATTGTAATCACGGAAGGATCTGCAATACAATCTTTAAAGAAAAAGTGACATACTCAAGTACTATAAGGAAGGGTTGTTCAGACAGTCATCGTGGAACACGGTGGGAGGAGCAGGAAGATAGTAGTTGGAAATAAAAACCTCAATTTCCAAGTTGTAAAGGTAAAGGACCCCTGACAGTTAAGTCCAGTCGCGAACGACTCTGGGGTTGCGGCACTCATCTTGCTTTACTGGCAGAGGGAGTCAATGTTTGTCCACAGACAGTTTTTCCTGGCCAAGTGGCCAGCATGACTAAGCCGCTTCTGGCGAACCAGAGCAGCGCACGGAAACACCGTTTACCTTTCTGCCGGAGCGGTACGTATTTATCTACTTGCACTTTGATGTGCTTTCGAACTGCTAGGTTGGCAGGAGCTGGGACCGAGCAAGGGGAGCTCACTCCATCATGGGGATTCGAACCGCCAACCTTTTGACCGGCAAGCCCTAGGCTCAGTGGTTTACACCACAGTGATGCGAACTCCATTATTGCATGAGCATTTTTCCATAACCACATTTGTTTTTCAAATGGTTGTTACCTGTAATAAGATCACCGATGATGAAAGGTGGGTTGGAAATTGTGTAAATAAAAAATAAAAATCAAGTGGCTAGCAGCTGTGAATGCCAAATCAGCTCAAATAAATTTGTGTGGAATATGTAGGCAAATATGCACTTTTCATTAGAGGAAGTATCACCCAGGATTCTGTTTAATACGCCTTTTGACAAGAAACCAATGTTAAATGTATATGCTATGCCTGCCACAATAACGATTTGTTCTGTTTGTTTTCATTTCAGCTGGTCTCTTATTCTGGTACTGACAGCCCCACATTTCTGCTTGGAAATGCTAGGAACTGCACACTCAGGTTATAGAATACACAGAATTATCACCAAGCAGAGCACAAAAATGCCACCAGTACAGACACTATTATCAGTACACTATTATCTTGACATCTTTTTCATTATCTATTAACTTCTGTAACACTTTGCATATGGCAATGTACTTTGCAAACCTTATCATCTTCCCAACAGCCTTTCAAGGTAAACTGCTGAGCAACAGACACCCAATGAGATTCAAGGCCTGATAGAAATTGGAACCTGAGTCTCTGATATCGTCTCAGTTGCCTTCCTTCCACTTCACTGCTCTTCACTTTTACTACCAGTAGCAACAAAACAGATGTTCATTAGGACGCTTACCCATTGATAGAATTGAAAATCTTATCATATTCTTCATCTGAACGATTCAGTCTGGAGGAATTAAAAGGAAATGAAAAGTTGCATTAGAGATGTATAGCTTCCCTGCATCAGTTTAGAATAGTTTTTAGTACAGTACCTAAAAGGTTAACGCCAATTTCCTGTGCTACAATTTAAATTCATGTTAAGTCAGTCCCTAGTGCAGACTTCCTGGAAAGTGTCATTAATCAGTCACATCTATGTCCTCTAAGCACCTCAAGGCAGTTTACACATTTCCCCTAATCTTCACAACAACTTTGCAAAGTAGGTTAAGGTGACAGGTTGTGACTGGTCACCAGGTGAACTTCATGGCTAAGTAGAATTTTGAACCTGGATCTTTCCAGTCCTAGTCTAACTCTTGAACCGCTACAATGCAATTGATTCACAAATACACCCATACTGAAGAGTGCTAATCTGCTTCTACCCTAAAGACTGGCAAATATTGTCCTGAGAAAATTTCTACTTTGCACTGCAGGATGTGAGCACATTATTCACACAAGCTTACCTGATTGGTACTACCCGGGCTCCAGCAGATTCAATAAACTTCACATATGAAGCCCCAATGTAAGAACTTCCAAATTTTTGGAAGCTTTTAAAGTCAGTTTCCTGTGCTAATATTCCTAGAAAGATCCAGAGGAAAAAAGTTAGGCATCAGTGAGGTCACAGGAAAAACTGAGATGCCGCTGATAAACTAGCAGTAGGTGGAGTGTGATGATTAATTTAATATTATCTAAATTTGAATCCAAGAAAGAACATGGTGTCTCATAACATCACAATGACAACCCAGCAGCAGCAGCGGGGTAATTACTTGTTCAGATGGTGTTAAACACAACTATATTTAAAATTGGTTTGCATGTTACTCATTTTATACTCAGAAAGCATTTATGTGAAAGCAGGAGTAGATTCCTTTTGTAAACTCCTTTGGGGGGGTTGTTTTTGTTTTTTACAAGCAAACAGTATAGAAATGATATGATATAAATAAATTACATACATGAAAATTGCATGTATGTCTCACTATGTGTTTGAGGAAGTACACCCTGAAAATCTGTGATAATCAGACATGACTGTCTACAAATGGATTTCATGCTACGCTTAAATACTTTCTATATGAAATATGGAATAGCCTGTAAGTCAAAGGTCTGCTATATTATCATGAAAGCAAATTTTTCATACCATATTTTAAAGTACCTGCATTATCCTTTTTAAACTGACTTGTTGAAATACAATACACTTTTGACTGCTTGAGTGCTTCACAATTTGACGCACACAGCTGAATGCTTAGATCCAGACAACAGACAAGTTCCAGCAAGCATCCTATCACACTCTCTATATCAGAAATATGTTTGTTTTTTTTAAAGGAATTTAGAACCAGCTTTCCAAAAGTTCACAACCCAGACACAGCAGAACATGATACCAGTAATTTATGCAATGCTGTCAACAAGACCCATTGCACCACAATTGGGAGGGGGGGAGGTTGAGGCATTCCAGGTTGCCAGCTCATCAACTTGGTGTTGAACAGGCACTTCTTCCTTCTGGAATCAAACTGCAAAATGAGGAGGAGGAGAAGGTGGTGGTGGTGTGTGTGTGTTTTACAGAAACCTTAGAACGAGGAACTTTATAAATTTATGGGTAGTCACACTCTCTCCAAAAATCACTGTTACTGACATAGTTTCCATCAGGGAGTATAGAACAGGGATGGGCAGACTTTAAGTTTGTTAGATCTACTTTGCTTTTTGCTAGAATCCCTATATATACCACAGAGCAGATCTGCCCCTAAAGTCAGGCACAGAAGACTCTGAATGAGTGTTCAGGGTGCCTCCAGTAACATTTTAAGCCCAGGAATTTGTTCTAAGTACCAGAACTGAACTGAGTTCACAGTCCTTTTGCGCAGTCCTTTTCCACCCGATTAGCTTCCTACTTTTCAGCAAAAGTCAATCTGTTGCTCTTGTAAAACAACTGAGGAGTCAGAATCCTTACCAATCTACTTACTGCAAATCTTCTGGATATCTGCTACATACCCTCTGCCAACAACCCATCACAAATCAAAATAAATAAAAGTCGCTAAAAGGTGGATTTTCAACACACAGACTTTGCTTAGTCCAAAAACATATGGAGGACAGCCAATTGATAAAGGCCTCATTAAAGATAGTGAGCCTCTTTCAGAAATGACATTCTTAGTGTTGTTTCAAGATTTCTACAGAGGTACATTTCCCCCAGTAACAGGTGATGTCTGGGTGAATGTGTTGTCTTTCACTACTTGCACAGATAGGCTAAAATCATTATTACATCAATCGAAATATTTTGAAGACTAGGACCATAACCCTGTGCAATTTCTCTAGCAGCTGCTGCTAATGAATTCACTGGGGTGGCTTACTTCCAAGTAAACATACCTATAGGAACAGGCTGTCAACCACGGGAACACATGAATTCTTGTACCCCCTGAAATGAAGACGCTGGAAATGGCAGGAAAAATCAAAAAAGTATTCTAGAAGCTACAGCTGCCCAAGACACCTGAAAGATGCCATGTTTACTTGCTTGTTTTAATCTACCAGTGAAGTCTCGCCAGTGACAGGTGAATACTGATTGATCTCGAACCAACTGCGACAAGGCGGCACCTTGCGGATCTTCCTACTCAAGCCTAGGTCATTTGCTTGGAAAGTAGCACTGCATTTAAGAGCCGGGATTCGTGGAAGACTTCATCCGAAACAACTGGGGTGATAAGAATCAAGTGCGAAAGAGCCACCTGGTCTCAAAAATAATCCCCTCGGGTGATCCCAGTGCAAGCATAACATTGTTATTTTTTAAAAGCAGAAGTTGGATGCTCATCTGTCATTCATGCTTTAGTTGGTCCCTTCCAACTCTACAATTCTATGATTTAAAGGTGCCCGACCCACCGAGCTAAAGGAGGGAGGGAGACTTTTTGCATTTCTTTTATTCCCCCCCCCTCTCCTCTTGCCCTCGTCCACATTCCCTGGCAACAGGACTCTTTCTCTGGCTCTTTGGAGAATCCCGGGGATCCCCCCTTACAAGCGCAGAGCGCGGCGACTCACCGATGATGGGTCTCTCGTTGATGATGGCTTTCTTGTTCGCGCCCTGCAGCGAGAAGGGCAGCGCGGCGCCGCAGAAGAGGCCCAGGAGGCAGCAGGCGCCCAGCGCGCGCCCGAGTCCCGCCCAGCTCGCCATGTCCGCCCGCAGCATTCAGCGACCCGAGCCAGACTCCGCGCGCGACGCCCTTCTTATGGCGCGCGCCTCTGCCGAACGCTCAGCCCCGGCGCCGAGCGGCTTGGCAACGCCATCCAATCAGGGCGCATCTCGGCTGGGCGGCCGCGGCATTCTGGGAAATGTAGTCCTCGGCAGCCGTGACATTCTGAGAAGGCGCGCTTCTTCGCCGCTGCGCCTTTTCTTCCTCGTTCCTTCTTTGCCGGCAACGCAAAAAGAGGCGGAGGAGGAAGAGCTGCTGGAAATGCCTGCGTGGGAATCGGTGCGCGCGGGAGATTTAGGCCGGGTGGGGTTGTTGGAGTCAAGATTTTATTTTGTTTATGTCCATCTTGCTGTTCGTGATATTATACCACTCTTTATAGATCTCGTTATTACTTGTGTGGGGATTGCTTAATTTCGTTGTGGGCGCTTTGATACGGTTTCTTATGAGTGCATTTGGGTAATTATGTAAATGTTGCCATGCCGTAAGCCGCCTCGAGCATGGTTTTTAACTATGGAAAGGCAGCATGCAAATGACGATGATATCTAGGGGGGTTTCTAGGCAGCCAGTAAGAAAATCGCGTAGGAATAAAGGGCAGTTCTGCCCAACAAACTTCCTTGACATTTATTTGGCTTAGTACTACAGCCTAGCAAACTGGCCATTGTGTCATAAATGGTGTAGCACACCTATAACGAATGATGAATTTTAATAATCACCATTTGGGTGTGTCAATGTTTATTCATATTTAGAAATAGTTCCTTGAAGACATAGTAGCGCTGCTGTTTTCTGTGGAAGCAGTGTGTTCGATTTGTATTTGTACTGTATAATGTACAGAGAGAAGCAATAAATGGACTGTTCCCCCAATAGGACATAAGAAGTAATTGTATCCACCTAGACCTGTATTGGAACTGATGCTTCTTCACTTGTTCATAAATGATATGGGATCAAGGGAAGCAGCGTGGGAACCAAGTTTGCTTAACTCAGCACTGTAAAAATGGGGACTGTAAAGAGCTCCAAAAGGGTAACTCCAAACTGAGTGAATGAGCAATAAAATGCCAAGTGAAGCTCAGTGTAAGTGTAAAATGACACAATGGGGCAAAAAGTCACATGTATGCTTATGGGGTCTGAGCTGGTGGAGACTGAGCAGGAAAAAGACCTTGGGGTTGTGTTACATAGCTGATGAAAACTTTTAAGTCACTGTATGGTAGGTGTGAAAAATGCACATTCCATGTTAGGCATCATTAGGAAAGAAATTTAAAATAAGGCTGGCAATATTATATTACCTTTATACAAATCCATGGGGTGAACATGGGGTGAATACTATGCAGAATTCCAGTTGTTGCATCTCAAAAAAAAATACATTGTAGAGTCAGAAAGTTCAGAAAATGGCAACCAAAACTAGCAGGGGTTCATAATGCTAGAAACCAGGGTAATCCGGTGAATCAGGAAGGAAGCCATCCTTCACACAGTGTATTCTTCATTACAAGGCATGTTGCCGCCTATGAACTTAAATGATTTTAAAGGGGAATTCGACAAATCCATGGAGGAAAAGGTTATTGCTGACTACAAGTCATAATGGATATATGTTGTTTGCAGTATCAGAGACAGTATATCTCTGAATACTAGTTGCTGGGGAATAGCAGCAGAAGAGGGCTATTGCTTTTGGGCACTGCTGATGGGCTGAGGGTGGGTGGGAATCGGACAATACCAGTAGACCACACCCCTAATTCACCCAACCCCTGCAGGCCAACTTTGATAAATGGGCTGGCTAACCACCTGTCAGTCACCGGCTGTGATAATAACATCAGATTATTGACACTCATAAAAGTTTTAGAGTGGCAGCTACAGCAACCTCCTCTGAAGATGCACATTCAGCAACCATCAGCTGACTGGCGCTGGGAGCTTGCCTTGTAATGGGCTTGCTGCCACTGCTGATCAGCTGATAGGCAGTTACAGAGAGTTCCTTTGAAATGTTTCTGGAGGAAGCATTTTGAGTGTAAATAGCTTCCTATGTATGGGATGTGGGTGACACTGTGGGATAAACCACAGAGCCTAGGGCTTGCTGATCAGAAGGTCAGTGGTTCAAATCCCCGCGACGGGGTGAGCTCCTGTTGCTCGGTCCCTGCTCCTGCCAACCTAGCAGTTTGAAAGCACGAAGTGCAAGTAGATAAATAGGTACCGCTCCAGTGGGAAGGTAAACGGCGTTTCTGTGCACTGCTCTGATTCACTAGAAGTAGCTTAAGTCATGCTAGCCACATGACCCAGAAGCTGTAAGCCGGCTCCCTCGGCCAGTAAAGTGAGATGAGCGCCGCAACCCCAGAGTCGTCCACGACTGGGCCTAACAGTCAGGGGTCCCTTTACCTTTACCTTCCTATGCAGTAGAAAAACTGCTCCGTTTAAATGGAGCATCCCCCATGCAGACAAAAACATGCTGCTTGGTGGAAGTACTTTGAATGCAAAGCACTTCCTCCAGCCCTATTAACAGAGTTTGTCTTCAAATTTTGACTGCTTAATGAACTACTCTTAGTGTAGAATGAACAGAAATAGACTGTCGTGAAATAATATTTAGTATTGCAATAAAAGCAAGTGGTGTTAAGAAAAAAATACACACTCACAAATGATGGGACAGCTTGGCTCATTTATAATGTTTAATTTTATATGTACAAAATTAGGGGGAAAATACAGCATATAACAAATTGTATCTGCTAACATGTTGCTGGTTGGGTTGGTTTTTTTAGGCACACTTGGTACAATTAGAGTTCCTTTATCATTTCTAAATTACATGATTTCTTCCTTTCTGTTCTACTGATGTCATGCTACCCTATAGGATTCTAAAACTGCTGGATAAAATATAAATTAGGCATCTGAAAATTATATATCTTTCCCATTAATAAATAATTTGCTCAGTAACTGTTAATAGAACAATGTTGGCAAATGCTTAAGTATTTATCACATGTAACATAGAGTATTGTGACACTTTAATTAAAGACTATTTTTTTAGACTGCAATCCAGTGCACTTAACTCGTTGGGGGTGACTTTTAAGCAGAGATGCATATGATTGTCCTGTTATTGCAGAATAAGCTTTCTGAGCCCAAAGCCCATTTTGTCAGATGCATGGCATGGTAAGAGGTTTAGGTAGACAGAGAAAGCTGTAGATCTGTCACAGTAGTTTGTGGGTAATTCACACAAAATCCAATGAAATAAGAAAATTTTATACATCCTGAGGACCTAAAGCTATTGTAGTTGCCACAGAACCATCAGAATAGGCTCATTGCCTTGTGCTGGGAAGTGACAAGGCACTGCAGCGTGATAGAGTTTTCCTTTTTGCTTTGCAGAAAACACTGTTGTAGCAAAACTGTTTCATATTAGCAGGTATTCACATCTTTTCAGGGTGCTGGTCCAAGAGGATAAGCAATCAGGGCTTACCCAACTAGGGAATTAATAAATACGTAACAGCTAAAATGTGGCTTTTCCCATTAGTGCACTATGCTACCAACCCCTCTCTGGCAGCGGTAGCTAAGTATTTCACAGATAATCCACCTCTCCCCATAAAATAATTTCAAGGAATGATAATCTTCTGAAAGCAAACAGTAAGGCTAAAAAGTGTGTCTAAGCACAATCACTATTCTAAGGACTATGCTACAGCTGGTGCATTTTATTTTATGTATTTACTTGTTAGCCCCTTGCCAGCTTGTACAATAAAGAATAAGTAAAACCTGCAATCCTATATTCACTTGTTTGAGAGTAAATTCCAGTAAACCCAGTTGCAATTACTTCGGAGTAGACAGAAGGCTCAGAAAAAACTTCACTGAATATAACAAAGATTAATTTTATGTAAACATAAGCTTAGCCTGCAAATATATCTAAATTACTAGCTATTGTTGTATAAAAAGTTTGATCCCTCTCCAGTATCCCAAAGGCACCATAATTGAAAGTAGGTTCATGATTGATAATAAGACAACTTTGTGTATGATGGATTATTTTATGGCTATTAGTCATAACAGCTGAAGTCAGCTTCCGTATTTAGAGGCACCATATTTCTGAATACCAGATACTAAGGCAAGAAACTGAAAATGGCTACTTCCACTTTGCCACACATGCCAGCTTCTAAAGGGCATCTAGTTGGCCACTAGGAAGAACAGTGGGGTAGATGAGCCTTTGATCTGATCTTAGGCTGTTCTTATGTTTGTTTTAATCGTACATCCAGCAGGCAATTCAATTAACATATAAGAAGCTGCAAAGTGCCTTCTAGTGGAAATATTCCCCTTCCTGTAAAATGGACGGGGAGCCTGTGCCCTTCAGACATTACTGGACTAAAACTCCCATCATCATCCCTGGCCAGTGGCCGGGCTTGCTGGGGCAAACAGAAGCTAGAGTCCAGCAACATCTAGAGGACCCACACATTCACCACCCTTGTTGTAAAATTTCCATTTTACTTGTTCTCTTCCTTGCCTTAAGAAAGAATGCAGCAGATAAGGCATGTATTCTCCAGAAATATTATTCAGATATCAAAACATTTGACATTGGTCTAAAAGCAATTTCACATTTATCTAAGTCAAGTCTGCATATGTAGTTGTTTGTTTCACTAACTTCTGTAGTCTGAGCCAACCTCAACCCCCATTTAATTCTTCTGTAAATCACACTGAAGCTATCATTGTCATCGTCACCATCATCTCTCTCTCATATTTTGGTTAATAATCAAATAACTGTGCTTCTCCCAGAACATACTACTTAATCAGAGTAATACTCTGAAGATAACTTTCAGAATCCATTACAAAGTTAGTCCATTCTTGGGAAAGGCTTTCAATGGCGACAGCTTCACCGCCATATTCTTTTGGTAGAATGCTGGCTGGAAAGTGTTGTTGGAGAGTAGGAACATAGTTACTCCCATGCATGTGGATCTGCAATAAGAGGAATTGTTTCTACCTTTACTTAATACTATTCAAGAAGACAAAATTCACTCTCAGAGCATTGTACAGTTTAATTCCTGTTAAGGCAAGTGGCTTAGTTAATAGGGAAATTGATGTGTACAGTTGTTCATGATGAGACCACTGACTGCCTGTTTCCTACTAGGCCCAATTCAAGGTGTTGAAAGTGCTGCACTCTACCTATATGCAATGCTATTTTTCTAGAAAAAGAGGTGCCAGAGCTCACCATGAACTTCTCCCTTGTTCTCTTGGAATGGCAATGGCACCCACCTAACAGGTGCTGGAAGTGAGCTCTGGTGAGCTCTGGCTGAAACAAAAGATCTGCCTATATGACTTATGATTGCATATTATTTTTATCTGATGTTTTCAAGTTTCATTATTTGCTTTGTGATACATATATTTTTATTGAATTATTTTGTAAACCATCCTAGGATCTGAACAGATTAAGTACAAGTCTGTGAGCATTTTGAAAATGATGCTGTGATTACAAAGACCCAGCATAAGTTTCTCAAAAACAAGTAATGCCAAATTACAGTGGTACCTCACAAGACGAATGCCTCGCAAGACGAAAAACTCACAAGACGAAAGAGTTTTTGGTTTTTTGAGTTGCTTCGCAAGACGAATTTCCCAATGGGCTTGCTTTGCAAGACGAAAACGTCTTGCAAGTTTGTTTCCTTTTTCTTAAAACCGTTAATACCCAGGGTGCATTGCTTCGCAAGACGAAAAATTTGCAAGACGAAAAAACTCGCAGAACGAATTAATTTCGTCTTGCGAGGCACCACTGTAATCTCATTTCTTTTTTCGATAGAGTTACAAGCTTGGTGGATCATGGAAATGCTGTGGACATAGTGTATCTTGATTTCAGGAAGGGTTTTCACAAAGTCTCCCATTATATTATTGCAGAGAAGCTAGTAAAATGTGGCCTGGATGAGGTAACTGTTAGGTGGATTTGTAGCTGATTGCTGCTAAAAACTAAAGAATGGTCACTAACAGTTCCTTGTCATTCTGGGGGAAAGTGCTAAGTGGGGTGCTGCAGGGTTCTGTCCTGGGCCATTGTTGTTCAATGTCCTTATAAGTGAATTTGATGAAGGTAATGGGGTGATGCTCATCAAATTTGCAGATGACACCAAACAGGGAGGTGTAGCCAATGCTACTGAAGACAAAATTGGAATTCAAAATATCCTGACCAGATTGGAGAACTGTGCCCAAACTAACAAATGAATTTTAATAGGGACAAAGATAAAGTTCTACACTTAGGCAGGAAGAACCAGCTGCACAAATATAAGATGGGATTGTCAGTACTACATGTGAAAAGGATCTATGGGTCTTAGACCACCAGCTTAACATGAGTCAACAGTGTGATGAAGCAGCAAAAAAAGTCAATGGTCTTCTAAGCTGCATCAACAGAAGTATACTGATCAAGGGAAATAATAGTCCCGCTCTATTCTGCCTTGGTCAGAGCACACTTAGAGTCCTGTGTCCAGTTCTGGGCACCACAATTTAAGAAGATTATTGACAAGCTGGAACATGTGCAGAGAAGGGCAACCAAGATGATCAAGGGTCTGGAAATCAAGCCTTATCCGGAACGATTGAGGAAATAGTCTATGTTTAGCCTGGTAAAGAGGACACTGAGAGGAGATATTATAACCATCTTCAAATATCTAAATGGGTGTCACATGGAGGGTGGAGCAAGCTTGTTTTCTCCTGCTTCAGAAGCTAGGACCTGAACCAATGGATTCAAGTTACAAGAAAGGAGATTTTGACTGAACATCAGCAAGAATTTTGTGACAGTAGGAGCTGTTTGACTGTGGAACAGACTCCCTCGGGAGGTATTGGACTCTCCTTGGAGGTTTTTAAGCAGAGGTTGGATGGTCATCTGCCATAGATACTTTAGTTAAGATTCTTGCATTGCAGGGTGTTGGACTAGATGACCCTCAGGGTCCCTTCCAACTCTACAATTCTAGGGTTCAATGTGGAGCATCTCTACAAGGGTTGTTGTTCTTGTGTAGGCAACCCTTTGGAGACAGTGGGAAATACAGTGTGGCCTACATGGGAAACGTGCATGAAAATAGCTTGAATGGCACCATCTTGTGACATTTTGAACTATTGTATGAACCCACATTAATGAAATATAAAACTTATAGAACCCTATTGGAATAAAAGAGGTGTAGTCTCTTTTTATTTAAAAAGAAAATGTGTTGGGATAATGTGTGAATTTCATAGAAAAAGAATTAGCATTTACTCACCCGTGCTTTGATCTTTTCTGAGAGGAATGTCTTAATTAGAGCAAAGACCGGGTGAAAGAGCAAAGGCTCATTAACCAAGTGGATTCCACGAACTTTTAGTGGAAAGGCATCCTGCGAAGAGAGCGGAGAGAAGCATGATAGAAGACTAGGACCTTCATATTCTAATGCCTGCATTCACATGAGCAGACCTGCCAAAATGTCAGACTACATTTGATTTTAAGCAGAAGTTTTCTGACCATAGCCACCCCTGGGTTTTCAAGTACTTAGGACTGCATTTATAAAACAGTCACAATGTGCCTATCTCATAAGAAAGAAAATAAATGTGGGGTTGAGAAAATTCAGGAGAATATGGCCCAGTTCAGATCGATATATCTTGCCTTATTAAGCTGAGATATGCCTGTGCCTTGTGCTTAAGCGCTCCAGTCTCACGCTGCCCTCCTCCCTTCTTGGCATTCCTGGGTTAATTAATAATAGTTTCCCCATTACACCTGAACCACCACCAACACTTTCCACCCTGAGCAGCAGGACTTAAGAGGCAGCAGTGCATCCACACCTCTGCTCAGCCCCACAGCTCCCAGTCAGGAGTTATATTGGTTCCCTAAGAAGGACGTGACACACTCTGCCCACTTGACCAAGTGCTAATACTGTAATACTAAATATCGGTAGTGGTGTTGTTAGAATACCTCAAGCCATCTAGAACAGCAGAATTAGACTGTATTAAAAACACAGGAGCTATCTGATGCTCTTGTTCTCCAAAAACATTGGTACGTGAAAGCCACTATCTGCTTACAGCATAGCTACAATTTAGAACCAAAGCTCACTGTGATCGCGGCAGCTATTATCTTGGCAACCGTAGGCGTGATCTGAAATGCATGAGCGAATCTCCATCCTTGAAGATCAAAGATACCCTTGACTCCATTCCGCTGTGTTTCTAGCTCTCTCACAATGAGCTCAGATGTGATAAGACTTAAACGAAACAAATCAAATGCTGTGAATGTCTTTGGGTCCCATTTTTCTAATGACAAAAGAGAGGAGAGAGGGAGATGAATAAAGTAAGCACTTTCCCCCCCAAAAAGTCATTGGAACTAAAATGTCTTAAAAGTGGTACTTTGGCTTAAACTGGACAGTGAATAATGAGCAAAATACACCCGTTTGCTGATTTCTCACCTGCTTTGACATGATGTCACTTAAATAAATGCCTAACCCTTCATGGGCTACAAAAATGCTAAGCTGATTTTAACCTTCAGCCCCTTTTCCCTTCTCTCAATTCCTGCTTGCACACAGACCATCCCCACTTCCATGTCTCCTCCAGTGTCCTAATTCAAAGCCCACTTTGTCCATACAACCCATTATTTTTACCTTCATCTCCTTTATTCCTACCTCCTCCTTCCTACAATTCTCCCTTGCACACAGATCCCCCTCCATTTCTGGGCTTCCTCCTGCCTCAGATTCCACAGCCCCCTTTGCACTCACATACCCTGATGCTATATGTTACTGTACCTTAAAGATGAACAGAATCTTAAGAGCAAGTCTGTCAGTTAGCTCGTTCAGTTAGAGAAGGTTCGACTGAGTTGATGGATGTTGTCACCGTATGAGTGTTTGATAATAAAATATTTGTTCTAAATTTCTACATTGAATCTGGAATGTCATGTTGAAGTCAACACATAGCACCAGGAACTAAATACACTGTGTGAAAGTACTGTGAAATATTTGAGGGCTCCACATCCTCTATGTCTCTCACACAAGGCAGCTGAGGAAAAGAAAAGGGGAAAGAAAAGGGAGAGATATTGAGAGGAAAATGCAGGTTTTAAACAAGTGGCAGAGGTTTGAATAAAGAAAGTGGAAGTGGGAGACACTGAGAGAAAAAGTGACAGTTTAAAAGAAGGTTTCAATGCTGCAAGAAGGGAGCTGGGAGCAGCACTTTTTGTGTTTGCTTTTTGGTGTTAATTTCTGTGTTGTACCCACCTGTGCTACTTTTGTAAACAACCACGACCACAACAACCCTCCCTTTCCAATCTATTCAGACCCCTCCCACAACTTTCCATTCTCGGAGTCCTTCCTAGCTTCCTGCCATGGCCATTGCTGTTGTGAAACCTGCCTTCTCTTCTGCCTCCTCCACCCTAACTTCATGCAAATCCAGGATTCTGATGAAGTACTACAAATCCACCAGTGGGGGCTGCGAGACGACAGCCTTACATTACAAGAAGTCAGAGGCAGAGCATACTACTTGCCAGTGTTGCAAAAAGAAAAGCTACTTGCCAATTCTGTAAATGAGAACTTTGCTACCAGCTGGGTCCCTCTCCTTCAGAACTCCAAGGTAACCAGATTTCATCAGACCAAGGACAGAGAAAGGCCGTACATCTCCAACTATTTCTGGGAATTCAGCTCTCCACTTGTGATAGTTTTTCAATAGCTGGGAAAGAAATAGCAGAAAGAGGGGGAGATAGTACCGCAAAGCAGTCAGTTGTAGAGTATTCTGTTACATGATTCTTATGTTGTAAAATATTACTGCCCTTCCCGCTAAGTATATGCATACTTTTATCTCAGTTAATTTCACAAACTGTGTGCAAATATATTTTAACATTTAGGCTGGTTTCCTTTTGTTGAAATTAATCTCCTGTAACACTAGACTTGACTATAGATAGCTTAGTCGATAAGAGTGTGATGCTGATAATGACAAGGTTGCAGGTTTAATCCCTGTGGTGCAATTAGATAGCAAGGAGTCTGGATTTTAATCCCTACTCAGAGATGAGGCTCACAGGTTAATCCTTTACCATTCAATATACAGCATCTCAAGCTAACCTGCCTCACATGATTGCTGGGGGGGGGGGGCTGGAGAAGCAGGCCCTCGTGTTCATTGCCTTGAACTTGATGGGAGGAAGAACAGTGCACGATTGTGACAGAAAGTATAAGCTTCCAAAACAGGACCAGTATAAGGTTTCCAACCCAGCCTTCACCATAAAGGCAGTGGCGTAGCGTGGGGGGTGCCGGCCGCACCGGGCGCAACATCTGGGGGTTGGGGTTAGGGGGCGCAAATCCACGGGTTAGGGGGCGCAAATCCACGGGTTAGGGGGCGCAAATTACGTGCCTTGCCCCGGGTGCTGACAACCCACGCTACGCCACTGCATAAAGGGTATATAATCATACAACTGAAAACAAGTAAAACTTGCTTACAAGTATACAATATTAAGAAGCAAAACAATTTCAAATAAAAGCAGCTTGGTGTGGGTCAAACAAAGCAGCAGAGGCATGGGTCCCACAATTATTAACATGGTCACTTAGGCTGAATCCTGTGCTCACTTACCTTGGAGTAAACCCCACTGGATCCTATTTGCATCATGTAAGGAAATCACTGAAACCAAGCATGTGGGTTGTATCCAAAGAAGACATCCCATGAGTGCAAAGACTTCTGCCTGCACAACGTGACTTCCCTTCCCCTAAATCTCTGGAAGGTTGGGGGAACCCTCAGAAACAGACTGGGAGGTGCAGAAGACAAGGGAGGAAAAGTCCTGTTGTGCAGGTGAAAGTATTCGTGCTGATGGGATGACTTCATTGGATTCAACCCTACATTTTCCCACACACCACCAGTAAACAATGCAGATAGCAACACCTTTTTACAGCAAGACTATCAAGCACTATAGAGATTTTTCTGGTTGCTAGCCTAGTTCAGAGACAATGTTGGTCTTTCTTTTTGGAGGAAAAGAAAACAGATCCTTTCCCCATTGGTACTGTATTCAGAACAAGGTAGAATTCAGGAGCACTACATAACTATTATCTAACCAGAACATGATTTTTACATAAGTCTTGTCTAACAGGAATTTTACTTGGAACAATATTTGCTACTTAATAGGTTACACTTAGTAGGTAAACAGGGAAATATCCATAGTTTATTTTAAGACTTATCCAGGTAGATGAAGCTACCTTTCAATTACTATTCTTCTGTCAACAATTCATTTCTTTTTCTTTCTCATAAATGCAAAATAATAATACAAGTTTTCTCCTTCATTTTTTGGTCCCATTATCAAATCTGTATAAATTGTCTCACTTTCATTAAGAACAAAGCTTCCAAGGAGTGATTTGTTGATATCTGAATGCACTTGCCCCATGATCAACATGAAGTAAGTCCCTTTAGGCAATCATTCTGGAATATGGAGCAGTTTTTGGTACCTTCAGAACTATGTTAAGTAGCTAAATGTGCTAAACAAAGAAGCTAAATGTACAACTGTGAAGAAGTGCCTGGAAAGAATGAAGAAATGAGCCAAGCTTCTCTTTTAATAGAGAAATCCAGCATCCTCTTTCTGCACTCTCACCTAATGAATACATTTGGGCAGATGATCTTATCTTGCATTCATATCAGTGTACGTACAACCTATAATTTCATTCGAGTTTTGTCTTTCATTGTTCTGATCAGTATCTGCATGTTTCCTGAACATGCACACTTCTTATGTTGGGACAGAGGACTTTGCTTATGGATTTTCACATTTGTACCAATGCACCCACTAACAAATCTGATTCAGTTTGCTCAGGTCATCTGTAGAGTGATCTCATGATCTTAGCCATCAACACAGTTATTCTAAGGCATGTTCATTTACCAATTAAACCAGGAATGACAAGTACCCAGGGCTCAAAAGATAAATTAATGTATAGCTTTAAAGGTTTATGTGCTTCTCATATGAGAAATGATTTATTCACATTAATCATCCTTAGGCTTTCAACCGGAGATATTTGGGTTGGAAAAAGTCTAGCCTCACAGTTTGTTTCCAAATGTTGGAGAAATTCTTATGAACTTTGAATGGATATTTCCCAATGCTTAATTCTTAGCCTTTCCCCCATTTTCAACAGGATGCTTGTTTTTCCAATAACACTTTATGTTGTGACATAATCCTCCTTATTTTGAATAACACTTATGGCAAAGGAAACAGATTTGTTAAGTTTAATACACAAGGGTTCACAGTTTGGGACTGTATTAAACAAACACCATGATTCCTTATCTCTGGATTGTGCCGAGCTCCTAAATCAGGAATACTGTATCACACTGAACTAAAATTGTGTATACATTGCAGGGGTACCATGACCTAAGCCAGTGATGGCCAAACTTGGCCCTCCAGCTGTTTTGGGACTACAACTCCCATCATCCCTAGCTAACTGGACCAGTGGTCAGGGATGATGGGAATTGTAGTCCCAAAACAGCTGGAGGACCAAGTTTGGCCATCACTGACCTAAGCCATATCTTCCCAAGTGCTTCCACTGATGTGAAGTACCTTGAATGAAGCAGTGTGGGAAGGAGACTGATCAGTCAGATCAGGAGGAACCCTTGTGGACTATTAATGGCAAGAGGAAGGCATAAAAGGAAGGCTCAAAAGGTAGGAAATGTGCACAACAGGGGATGGAGTTGGTGGGTGGATGTGGTCTAACAGGAGACAGAGCCAAAAGAAGAAAAGGCTGACAACTGGTATTGGCAGCAAAGTTGTAACAAGGCTTAAGTCAGCCAAGCCCACACAAGCAGTTGTTGTGAGAAGCCCAGACCCTACCTGGAAGTATGTACTTGGAGCAGAAATCTAGAAACAGATTGCCCTGGGAGATTAAGAGAGCAGAGACGTTCTTATGTCTATTTCACCAGGCATATTCATGGAGCACTTATTCATTCATTTATACAGTTGTTTTGCACAAAACTGCTTTTGTACAAAACTGCTGCATTAAAAATAAATTTGACCTATTTACAATTACCCTATTTACAATGGTTACTGTCATCTATCTATAGGGCCAATTGGTATTTCAAGATTCCTTACTAGCCATAGTTCTGAAGGAAATCCTTTCTTGAAGGCAGTATTTCTTCTTTTCCAACTTTGACACTGAGGGTTGTCTCTGAGTAATTTCACTCACTTGAAGTTGTTTTCTAATGTTGTTAATATCTATCTATCTATCTATCTATCTATCTATCTATCTATCTATGCAAAGCATGGGTACTATGAATGTTGCCTTTCTCAATTACAAACCGTTTCTATCTTTGCCATTTCTCAACTACTCAGAGGAAAGCTCCTAGATACAATAGTGATAATAGATTTTCTGTCACAGCCACAGCAGTAAAGAATGTTGGCACACTTGTGTGCATTATTGATCCAGTGAGGAGTTAGGCTGGAGACCAAATGTATCACTTTGCTAGGATCCCCATAACAGTATGAATAAATGTTGCCATTTGTAGCAAAGTATTAGTTGTAGCGCTTGTTCTATTCTGACTGTGAATCAATAACTGCACAAAAGGAGTGCAAGGCAAGCAACTAACTAACATTAACTGATTCAGGAGTGAGTATAATTACCTTGATATAATTCAAGTGGTGCAACCGTGTGGTTTTTCCTCCTCTATCATATAACTAAAGTACACACCCCAAATGAGTAGATAATTGTGGATGCTGGAGACTCCCAAGGCTTTAAAAACAACAACAACAACAACACTGTTGGGAGGATGCCAACAGTTCTATGCTCCCCATCAGACCAGCTTCATATAACTCAAAAATTGTGCTTGCTTGCAAGGTTTTAGGTTACCAGAGATCCTTAAGTTGCCAAGGATCTGAGACTAGTGCACAGGAGATGTTTTTTCTGATAGGCCACTGGAAGTAAAGGTGGTCAGTAGATGGCCTTCCAGCTGCTTCTCTAGCCCACAATGCATCAACAAACACCCTCATCCTGGACCTCTTCCATCAAAGACTTATGGGAGATGACAGCATGTTTCTTCCTGCAAGCACCAGTAAGGGTCTGGATGATGAAGAAGAGTAAAAGAGAGGTGGGGGGATGAGAGAGAGGTCACATGGGTTTGAGGGGCAGGAGAACAGAGAGGAAAAGCTATGGGAGTACTCATTTCCTTTCTGTACTCTTGTGAGTATATGCATGCATACATGTGAGGAGAAATGTGTGTGTGTGTGTGTGTGTGTGTGAAAGGAAGTGTAAAGGTGGGATTCCATACCTATTAAATGAAGGTTTTATATGCATGCTAAAATGTGGGAGAAATGTTTGCATGTGTGCTATGAGGTTTTCTGCAATCAAGCCATATATAAATTTTATGAAATAAAATAAATCAACACACGGGCATCTGTGAATCAGCAAGAGCCCTCTTCCTTCCTGTGCCCTAATTTCCTGTACATTTTTCCTAGAATGAAAGAGAATCAGGTAGCCTTGTATTATTGATGTATGAATGGCACTGCAAACAGACATCAAATAAACTTTGTGCTTTTATATTATTGGAAATGCAGGTATAAGCATTTATATTATCATCAGAAGCTTAAAAGACAATACAGTGGTACCTCAGGTTAAGTACTTAATTCGTACCAGAGGTCCGTTCTTAACCTGAAACTGTTCTTAACGTGAAGCACCACTTTAGCTAATGGGACCTCCCACTGCCACCGCGCCGCCGAAGCATGATTTCTGTTCTCATCCTGAAGCAAAGTTGTTAACCTGAGGTACTATTTCTGGGTTAGCAGAGTCTGTAACCTGAAGCGTATGTAACCCGAGGTACCACTGTATGGGTTTTCAGCTGAGCCATTCAGATCCTATATCCTTCTTCTGAGGATATGTTCAGCTAGCCACTTCATGGTCTGAAGATCACTGTTTCCTTTCTTTTTGCTTTCCTCTGTGCCTTACCCACTGGCAGCATGACTTACAAAATTTAAAGAGATACACAAACATATTTATTCCTTCTTCAGTCGTCCGTTAGCATACATGGCATTAACATGAGTCCATGTTTTATTTGTGACAAAGGGAGGTGCTTAATCTCCTAAATAATCCTTGAAAATTTGTCTTTCTTTTAACAGTGGTAGAGTATCAGTGCTGCACACCCCAAGGTCCAAGGTCCAATCCTCAGCATAGGTCTGGCATAGATCCCAATCTGAAACCTGAAAAACTGCTGCTAATCAGTGAAAACAATACTGAGCTGGGCACTGTAGTAGATAATGGTCTGACTCAATAGAAGACCATCCTATGTTACTATTCTTTGCACCAACCAAGAACCTGGAACTGCACAAACCAGCATGCAACGTGTGTGTGTGTGTGTGTGTGTGATTAGTTTTCCAATATACCCCCAATAATAGCCAAATTATAACAATAACAATTAATCCCCAAATTATACAATTATCAAAATGGCAGTCAACTTCCAATTAATACATTTTAGTTAAATTGGCTCCCTGCATGGTGGTTTGGGTGCATTTCCGATCTTAAATCACTGCATTCCATAATCTTAATGAATGTCAGTTACTTTTCAGTTATAATAATAATCCCTTAGTTAACAGCTACATAATCAATGATTTCTATTCATGATGTTACAATATATAAGTTTATAAAGTTTCAAGTGACAAACTCAGACTATTATCTTTATTCTGTCCTGTGTGTGAAAACTGTTACGTCCCTGGAAATTCCTTCTGTCCATATATGGTGTTGTCTCTTTCACTTCTCAGTTGTTGTTTAACACCAAACGTTAAAAACTTCCCTAAACAGGGCTGCCTTCAGATGTCTTCTAAAAGTCAGATAGTTGTTTATTTCCTTGACATCTGAAGAGAGGGTTTCCACAGGGAGGGCGCCACTACCGAGAAGGCCCTCTGCCTGGTTCCCTGTAACTTCGCTTCTTGCAGTGAGGGAACCAGCAGCCACTTCTCTCTCTTTTCTTTGCAATATGATGTGACATTGGGCTGCCCCAACACCAGCTGTTGGTAGGGCAATGTGCAAGAGCAATGATATTGCATCACACACTGTGTTATAATGGCAAACAAAGAGGGACGAAGAGTGACAGCAGCTCCATATTTGTTTACAAGACATGTTACATGGAGTTCTGTGATTGTAATACTGCACATGCTTTCCCACCCCTTTCAGAAAGCAGCCACAGGGTTGTGTGGGTGTGTGAGAGAGAAATCTGAAAACAAGATTTGGCCAAGTACCCACCAGTTTAGCATCCTGTTCTCACTGTAGTTGGCTATATACCCGTGGGAAACCCATAAGTAGGATGGGAGAACACAGTGTTCTCTCCCAGTGGCAGAGGAAGGGGGTGCGAGGGGGGGTGCGGCTCACCCGGGTGCCATTACTGTGGCAGGGGTGACAAACTAAGGTTTTTCTTTAATTGGGGTCACAAAACTTTTTAGGAGTGACGTGGTGGCTTAGGTGCCTGCAGGTTTCACTCTGCCTGAAACGGCAGCGTGGGACTTGCGTCTGCCTACTGCCTCTCCCTCAGCTGCCCTACAGCTGAGGGAGAGGCAGCGGAGAGGCTCAAGGCATTGGAGAAGCTCGCCCCAACCCATGGGCAGTTCGCCCTTCCCCTGGTTGCAGGACACGCACCTGCACCAGGCACCCAAGCGGCTAGCTATGCCGCTGTTCTCTCTACTTGGGATTCCCAGCAACTGGTACTTAGAGGCATACTGCCTCCAACAGCAGAGGCAGAACATCTCAACAGCTTCTAGGCATAATGGCTACCATTATCCTCCATGCATTTATTTATTTAATTTAGCTAATTTATCCAATGAGAGCCAGTGTGGTGTAGTGGTTAAGAGCGGTAGACTCGTAATCTGGTGAACCGGGTTCGCGTCTCCGCTCCTCCACATGCAGCTGTTGGGTAACCTTGGGCTAGTCACACTTCTCTGAAGTCTCTCAGCCCCACTCACCTCACAGAGTGTTTGTCATGGGAAAGGAAAGGAAAGGAGAATGCCAGCCGCTTTGAGACTCTTTCAGGTAGCGATAAAGCGGGATATCAAATCCAAACTCCTCCTCCTCCTCTTCTTCTTCTAATTATCTTTTAAAGGTGGTGACTATAACTACATCTTTGATCAGGAACAGTGTGTGCGTGGATTAGCCCTTTGCAGTGCTTTTTTCTGGGGGAGACGCAGGGGTACACATACCCCTAAACATTTTGTGAATCTTTGTACTTTTGTCCATTTACTGTACAGTGGTACCTCGGGTTGCATACGCTTCAGGTTACAGACTTTGTTAACCCAGAAATAGTTCCTCGGGTTAAGAACTTTGCTTCAGGATGAGAACAGAAATAGTGCTCGGGCGGCGCGGCGGCAGCAGGAGGCCCCATTAGCTAAAGTGGTGCTTCAGGTTAAGAACAGTTTCAGGTTAAGAACGGACCTCCGGAACAAATTAAGTACTTAACCCGAGGTACCACTGTATTTATTTTCCCTGATTTGAACTATAAAATGGCGGTTTTCTTGAGTCAAAACGAGAGTACTACTCCTAAATATTTTTTAAGAAAAAAAGCACTGGCCCTTTGTCCCCATGTAAAATCCCTGAATTAAAGCACCTACCCAGATGCAACTGGTCTTCTTAGATGTCTGCCACACACCAGAGGAACAGCTAGCATATTAGTATCCTACCTACTGCTTGCTTCAGATAACTTTTGTTTTTTTTTACTGCTTCTTGCCATACTGAGAAGCACAGGCATTACCACGGATGTTTTTACAAACACAAAAAGATACAGAAAGAATACAAAAAGGGTAAGAAAAACAGGCAATTCTAAACAGTATCCTGAAATAAAAAGTTCCTTAAAAGCAAGTGCACCTGGGGGGGGGGGTCACATTAACTGGAAAATATATAAAGTTGAAAGGTTCTAGCCAATAGGGTCCAAAGACAGATGCAGTAATCTATTAATGATGAACTATGTTTTACAAGACCATGTCTCTGGAGTTTTATATGCAAACATAGAAGTGTGAGCTTCAGGACAAATAAACAATCCAAAAGAGACCAGTGGACTTGCCTCTCACTGGGCTTTATAGGACAAACTTTGGACTATTTGCTGCACACAACATGGTATTCTTTATGTGATGCTGTGCATCTAATGCCATATATTTTGTTTTTTGTGATGTAAAGAAACTTTGGGAACTATTTTTTCACTACGCCTTTTTTTAAGGACTTGTATTTTTAAAACAAGTATTTTACTGCCCCTCAAGAATAGTAACATTAAGCAGAAACTGTGCAAAGCAAAAATATACCATCAAATTATTTCATTCTAACATTTAGCAGGTGTGGTGTGTTTCCAGAGCAAGTCCACCCATGAGGGCAGGTGAGGCGACCAACTCAGGCCACAGGGCTCACAGGGGCAGCAGACCTCAATGTTAGTCTTTCTCGCCCCCCCCCCTTAGTCCTGATGTGGAGCTTCACTCACCCCTTCTTGCCTGGCCAGGGAAGGTTGGCTTCAGTTGCCAAAATGTCCTGTGTGTTTGTAACAAGGTGCCTTTGAATAGGAAGCTGATGCTGTTAAATAACTGTAGTGCCCATCCTTAAGCTTGTGAAGGTAGGAAGCCCCAGAGTGGGGTGGGGTGGGGTGGGGTGGGGCCCAAAGCTGCCATGTAAAGCTGCTTTAACTCAAGGTGCTCCTAAATGTCCTGTTGTATTATTGCATGTGCATACACGGCGGTTTCCAAGAGCTGTTCTAAGAGCTACTTTAAATTGCAATGTGATGCTTGTTTCTGATGTGGCTAAGGCCCTCTCCATAGCCTGCCACAGTTCAGCCTGGCTATAATAATAAATAAATAAATAATTTTTTATTTATACCCTGCCCTTCCCGGTTCAGAAAACCGGGCTCAGGGCGGCTAACAACAACTTTAAAACACTTAATTGATGCAACAACAAAACAACATAAAATACAGTATAAAACGTGAATAACAATAAATTCAGAATTCAAAAATCAATTGCACATTACACAGAAGTGCAACCGACCCATGTCCTCCTCTTATGCTTTGCAGTGGGCAAACTGATTCTCTGCCTGCATCTCGCTTGTAGTGAGATACGTGCTGTAGTCACAACCTGAAGCTTAGGCATCTCAAGAAAGCGTGGTAGTGCTGCAATCTTAGGCAAGGTGGGACTGAGTCCCTGATATGTGTGCATTGAAAAACAGAGTGAGCCAGGTAGGTTTCCCCGCGCGCGCTCAGCCTTGAGCAGCCGGCGTCCCCCGCAGCCCGGGTGGGCTAGACGCGCTTATCGTGCACGCGCCCGCACGCTCCCTTTACCTTCCATGCCAGCTCGGCGTCGAAATCCCGAGCTCGCAAGAAGCGGACCAGGAAGGCGTCGGACAGGGACCAGGGCGAAGGCTGTACATTCTCCTCCTGGGCTCGGCGCCTCAGCGCGGCCACGGCGGCCCTCACGACCGGGGAGCCGTCGGGCAGCTCGTTGAGGTTCCCTTTCAGGGCGCACGGCTCGTCTTGGCTCATGGCGCCACCTCCCCGCCGACTCCCTCGCCTCGGCCTGGCGCGGCTGCAACTGAGGGATGAGCAAGGGCTTCCCGCGGCCCCGCTCCTCCGGCCCCATTACATAATAACGAGGGCGAGGAGTGCCTGGCGCGGCTGCCAAATTGGCGGGCGAGCCCGCTGCCAAGCAAGCCGTCGAGTCTGCGCCGCGCCTCCCCATGGAAAACAGGAGCCGCCGCTTTCTTTGGCAGCCTTCGCCCACTCGGCTCCGAGCCAGGCTGCCTCGACTCCTGCGCCTCCGCAGGCGCAACGGACGAGGGTCCCCCGGGCCTGGCGTAACGCACTGTGAAGCACTAGGGGCGGAGAAGGGACAAGGAGAACCCAAGCCCGGCTCCTCCCGTGAGAACCTCGTGGGCCACCAAGCGCAGCCTTGGCTCCTTGTCAACCTTCTTAGCACGTACGTGGCTAATGTAGGACCAAACCACTGGGGTCCTGGATTGGAGGGGTGTGCGCATGGCTTCTAGCTTATATTCAAGACGGTGAAGGGAAGAGTTCAAAATGAAATGCGAGTTGGGGTCGGGGTCACCGGCATTTCATTTCCCTTTCCTGAAGAAACAAGCCTCACGCTCCCTAGCCCTGTAGCAAATGAGTGCCTCTCATCATGTGTAGAGGGGCTTTCCCTTACCCGCTAAAGCCCTCTTCCAGCTGGGAAGTTCATTGAAAGGGCTCGCTCTGTACATCTCCCAGTAAACAATAAGCATGGGATGAGGAAAAACAACTCCCTAGTACAATAATATTAGTCTTGTGAGGGGGCTATTATTCTCTGCAACAACGTTTATATCCAGCATGGATTTCAGAGTACTTCCATGAGGTTCCCGGGTCTTCCATCCAAACACCTGCTCAGCTGTAAAAGTCTAAAAGAGCAATCAGTCATGCTGAGTGTCTTACTTATGAGCAAGGTCATTAAAGAGTGGAATGCCGCAGCACAACTTTTCAAAGCTAAAGGTGGGTATTAATTAGGCCAATTCAGTAGTCAGTGCTTCCTTAAACCATTTTAAAGTAGCCTTGTGCTGATTTCAGCACTAGTTGAGTTGGAATACAGATACAGAAGAAAGCAAAACAAAAGACCTAATTATGTTTGTCACTAAAGCCACTACAGAATGTCACTTGGCCCTGAAAGCCTATGTTACTCCCCACCAGGGACATGGGTTTCTGGGAAATTTTCAAGTGGAAATTTTTCAGTTTGCAATGGGAAATTCTCTTATGCCCTAGAGCAGGCATGGGAGGGGGGAGTGTCTCATGCTATATTCATTTTATTTACTATATGTATATCCTACCTTTCCTCCAAGGAGTTCAAAAGGAAGCAGGATAGTTCCCCACCTCTGTGTGCTATGTTTTTCAGAGCCAAGTGACAATGTATTCTAGCAGGGCCTCTGTAGTGGCTTTATTAGTTGAATCAGGTCTGAGTGCTCTGCTTCTGTTAGAATATTTACTCCATTTAACTGTGTGATGTGTCCTTTAAATGTTTTGTTTGACCATATCCTGCCCTTACGTAATGTCTTATGTATATAGACCCTGGCCTTTAGATTTAGATTTATAATTTGCCAGATTTTTAGGCTCTGAGATTTGTATTGTTAATTTAAAGCTGCAAGCCTGTGCATTCTTATTTAGGAGTAAGCCCTACTGAACTCTGATATTTACTTCTAGTCAACAAAAATAGGATTGAGCTGCATCTTGGTTACATCCAAACTGTTGAACTGAAATCGCCTGAGAAAATGGTTTAAATTCCAGTACTTCCATCTGACTGATTTATGGTTAAGACTTACCAGAAGCTAATTAAATGGAAGCATGAGAATTCCCTAAGGGTGAATATGGAGAAATAAGATCAGGGCTTTCCTCTCCTTTTTCTTTTGGTGTGTGTGTGAGAGAGACAGTAATCACTGTTATGGAGTACTGGCACCTTTTTTTTTTACCCCTCCCCCCAAAAAAAAAACACTGGACATGATTAAGTTGTTGGGGATAAATTGCTTATACCAAAAGCTTGAAATACTTACTAAGTATTGCTATTGAAGTTTAAATGTTTCTATATTGTTTTACTGAATAAACTGATGAAATAAAAAAGGAGTTAATTGGAATCCTAATCTCATGAACTCTCAAATACCTTCCAATGTAACTACATCTATGTAGCACTGATTCTGTAAGGTAAAGGAAGGTCACTACAATTTTTCAAAACAGCCTGCCTTGAAATCTAACAAGTGTGGTGTAGTGGTTAAGAGCGGTAGTCACGTAATCTGGGTAACCGGGTTCGCGTCTCCGCTCCTCCACATGCAGCTTCTGGGTGACCTTGGGCCAGTCACACTTCTGTGAAGTCTCTCAGCCCCACTCACCTCACAGAGTGTTTGTTGTGGGGGAGGAAGGGAAAGGAGATTGTTAGCCGCTTTGAGACTCCTGAAGGGGAGTGAAAGGCGGGATATCAAATCCAAACTCCTCTTCTTCTTCTTCTTTGCTATAACTTTTTGGTTTTAGAGCTGTTATTTGTTTATAAGTCTCAATAGCCTTTTGGTATCACAGCTTCCAAAAATGGTTAAACTAAATTTTCTTCATAAACAAGCCAAATCTGAAAAACAAGCTGATCATTAACTAAGATTGCAACATTCGACCCCACAATCTCTAGAATTTTTAGGTAGATCTTGCTTACTTGTCCTTTTGATCAGACACCAGCCTCGTGGGGAAAAAATGGCTCTATAAATATTTGAGTATCTTTTCATTATTGACTTTGGTGATGTCATTAGAAGTCAAGGAAGCAATACCTATGAGTTACTGAAGTGCAAGATTGCTGCCAGACCAAGGGCTAGATGTGGCTCTCCAAGCAATTTTTTATGCCCCTCACCCTCAATTTTTTTGTGGTTGCACCAAAAACAAAACAAAACTAGAAACAGGGCAGGAAATGTAAGTTTAAACTATTCCTCAACCCAGTCCAGCCCAATAATGGAGATGCGAATTGTCTCCTATCAGACTGATCATCTTTTGATCAGGGAGATGACAGCTTCCATTCTCAGCTGAACTACACATGTGCCCGTATTTGTGTATGCATGTACATGCAAGTGTGTTCTTGTTGGGAGTACAGGGTGACCACACCCACTAGAGCGGGCCTTGCCTGCTCTAAATGAGTGAAGGATTGAAGCCGACTGAGAGCCAATCATCACAATTCTCAGATGCCAGTTCCTCCATGCTTTTAACTCAAAATGCAGAAACCAAACAATGCTAATAGTTAACAAAAAGAAAACAGACACACACCCTTTTTGGAGGCATGCTGCATTTTCCTCTAGCAGTTCTGCCATTTGCCAAAACATTCCGGGAACCAGCAGAGTATCTGTGCTTGTGAATCTGGGAGGAGCTGCAACTAAATGCTTTGAGTGACCTTGTTATGAGGGACAAAATGAGAGATAAACTGTTCATGAACAATGATATAAAGCATTCTTTCAGAGAGAGCTGTGGACCTGTGCACATGACAGAAACATTACAGAGAGCTTGGTTCTGGCATGAATTATTCTGTCAATTTATGCTTTCTCAAACAGATCATTCTTAAAGAAAGCACAAAAGAAAATGAGATGCAATGCAGCCGACAGATCAAGATTACATAAAACTGGCCAAAGTTTATTGACCATAATAAAACTTGTTAACAAAGGAGACCAGATCTGAAGCAGCTTATACTTCAAATGAAATCCTCCTTTCTAAGGCAGCACTTAAATGAGTAGTTTTTTATGCTTCATCCTCAGATAGCAGTTGAGGTACTTCCATGGAATGTAAGTTCACTCTCTTCTCCATATTAAGTGTAAATGTGTAACTCAGGCATTGAATAAGCAACACTTTGAATTCTTTTTACTTCAGAAAATTCTGAAGTTTGATCTCATTCATAAACTATTAAATAAAAGTGGAGATAAAAGTGGAGCTTAATTAAAGCTATCAATTAGCTGCTGGTTTTCAAGTCCAATGCCTTTTACTAGATCCAAGGAAGACACCCTCAGTTTAAATAAACATTTCGAAGAGGATCAGTACATGCCCCTAATAAAAAAACCAAGCATAGCTTTTTACAACTTTCTTCTATTACTGATTTTTCCCCCCTTCCAAAGCTGCAGCTCCACAGGCACAATGGATTTGTGTGCACAAGAGAGCTTTCTTTCCCTGCCAATCCCCACCATGTGCACTCTCAGTCAGCTCCAGAGGGTTGGGAGAACCTGTTCAGCACACTTGGCAGCATGTGTGTGCATGCACAGAAGAAATAGAAGTCTTGTTGAATCAGCAGAACCCCACTGGCACAGCATTAGATGTAACCCACTCTATGTGTATTCCTCCTTTCTCAAAGCTGCTCAGTATTAAGCCACCGATAAACCCACTATCCAACCTGACGTAGTTTTTGTTGTTTTTCGTGTGGCAAATTGCAGTCACACAGAACTATGTCCAAGTGCTAGTTAGTGTATGAAGGGGCGAAGACAACAGGGTTGATTCCTAGGCTCAGCTAGGTTGCACACCCTCCTCTGATGAGAAAGGAAGCGAAGCCTACTCTTCTTGTTCTCTCTCTACACCACGTAACTGGCAAGCGCCGATCTTAAAGCATGTTTGAAACTATCTTTCTGTATTTTCTACCCAGGAGTATTCTGCCTGTGCTCTCTCTGCAGCTGCTTGCACAAATACATGAATGTGATCTTTGGAACATTTTGTAAGTAATGTATTTTTAAACTTACTTAACTGTGTGTGGTCTATTTATTGCAAGAGCGGTACAGAGGGTCTAACAACTTATATTCCTAATGCTATACTGCTGCTTGACTTTTGTGAATTTAAACTCTGTTCTTGGGGGGCTCTCTCCTGCTGGACAGCGAGTTTAGCCCCATGTTTTGAATCTAGGCACCCAACCAATTCTTTTATTTATCCCACCCGCATGGGTCACAGGAATTCTTATTTTCCTCTTACATTTTAAATAAGAATTTGCAATTGAGTATGGAAGCCAACATGTAACAAAAAGTATTGTGGCACCTTAAAGGTGAACAGATTTATCACAACATAAGCTTTTATAGACCACAGCCCACTTCATCAGATGCATGAAAGATTATTCTCAGTTGGTAGATAAATGTGTAACTTAAGTGTCACCTCCCATAGTCCAAGGAACAGTACTCCAGATTGTTCCATGGCCAATTCCAGATACTAGGTTGTATCCAATTCAGGACAAAGCTTTCCTGAGACAGAATACACTCTGGCAAAGCCTAAAATGTGGGGCTAGGAACTTTTGCCCAATATTTCAAACTCCTGCCCATTTACCTTGCACAACATTGCATTGGATATAATCCAGCATGTATTGTGCAAAGTAAGAGGCAAGTTGTGCTTGTGTTCTTCAACAGCTATACCTTTAAGCTTCCAAGTTTCTCCCCCTGCCAATTTAGAGGAAGAAAAAAACCTTTATTTTCATCTGCAGTTAAAATTTATTTGCCTAGATTTTATTTGCCAAATTAAGATTCCAAAAAGCAAAGCTGATATACACAAAAGGAATACATTTAAATAAGAAAAAAATATACAAATTTACAAATGGAAAAAGAGAGGCAACAGAGAATTAACTATTTGTTCTTAAATCCATGCATCTTAAGCTAGTATCACTTGCCCTGAAACCAAAATGGCTTTTGACAATGCAGACAGAATGGCCTTGTTCAGACACAACACTGAACTATGATTCAGTGTTACATGCACATGTCTCAGGCTTATGTGCTCCCTTCCCCACTCTGTCAGTGAAGAGGGTAACGGATGATGTCAGTTCTGTTATAATCAACCACTGTGCTAGCATTATGTCCAAACACAAAACTCTGGATAATCTCAACTATGGATTAATGAAACAATTCAACTTTGTGGTGGAACTTGGGTTGTTTTAGTATAGTACAGTGGAACCTCAGTTCTCAAACACTTTGGAAGTTGAACGTTTTGGCTTTCAAACGCTGACAACCCAGAAGTAAATGCTTTTGTTTTCAAACGTGCCTCGGAAGCTGAACAGCTTCCGAGTAGAGTTTCTCAATTTTTTCAGTGGATTTTGCCAACCAGCAATTGCACCTTGGTTGTTGAATGTTTTGGAAGTCAAACAGTCTTCCAGGACAAATTACTTTCTACAACCGAGGTTCCACTGTACAGTGAAAACGAAACATTTTCCTATGTTTGGACATAATTCTGAACTGTTGCTAATTAAAAATGAAAGTGAAAGCATCCTCACTGTCACACAGACAAGGGGAAGGAGCAATTGATGAGCCCAAGGCTTATTCAGGTAACATTAAACTATAGTTTAAAGCCACAGGAAGGTGCAGCTACAGTGTGCTAAATTTGAAGTTAGTGCTACGAACTGTGTGCTCTGTAGATAGAACATTCAAACTTAGCACTCTTTTTTGTTAATCAAATATTCAGGTAGAGGTATACCATATGAAACAATATACTACTAAAGTATGAATAGAACTGCACACCCTCTTAAGACTAGGGAATAGGTTTATTAAATCATTTATAACTCCTGATGTACAGCCCAATCCAACACATTAGATGAAAAGCCTCATTCAGTTCAATGGAACTTACAAGTAACTCTCTGTAGAACTGCATCCTTACTTCCTTAAAATTCCCAAGTCTTGCCTTTGACAAGATGGATAGCTATTTTGCCATGGATTTTAAAGTGTACAGTATTAAGATTTAATGGCTGATGTTTGAACTGATACATTTCTAGATGCCTACTGAAATGGCTTTTACCAGTTACCAACTTGAACTTTTAAGAAATTATTCAGTTTTGAATTATGAAGAACCAAAGCATCCCCAATATGTGAGATATATTTTGCTAAGCTGGTGGAAGATATTACATGAAACATTTCTCAAACTCCATTATACAATTATTGTGGCCCTTAAAAATTCTCAGTGGTGCAGGAGCTGCAAATCTGAAAGCACCACATGCTGCATCTAAAGTGCTCAGCTACACTGGTAGCATAATCACATGGTTTGGTCATTTAGATGCAGCCCTGAGCCATATGCCTAAAGCACCTATGATGAGGCCAGAACCTCTGAAGGATACCTATATCAGTGAAAGCTAAAAATCGTGACCCTTTAACTGTACATTTTTCTGCATATTTAAACTTCTGAACATGAACTTAGTTTTTCTATCATAACCCAGGAGGTTAGAAGGCATCTAAAATTTTCTCTACAGCTCCAACAATGAGCAAATATTCTATTTTAAATGCTTGCTAATATTTGTATACTTCTGATTTTATACTATTACATTTTGTATACTTTAATGGACATTGCATATTAGTGTAGGTAAGGACCCATCTTTCCTGTTTTTTTCAGTATGTTCCTGACAGAGCCTGTGTTTGTGCAGCTTGCACAGCTCTTTTCTCCCTGCTGATGGAGGTACTGGGTTTTTGTTGTTTTTTGGGGTGGGGGCAATTTCCAGTGCTTCCCTTACAGAAGAAATAATCTGAAGCTCAGAAAATGGACTTGCGGACATACTTCAAGCTGCACTGTAATGAATATGAGAAACTTATCTATTAGCGGTATAGAAATCCCATGAAGCTAATATGCCACGGCTTTACACATGAAAATAGAAAGTAATCAGAAAATGCTTAGTTCTGAACTTAGTAAAGTAACTAAATTCCATATAGCATCAGCTGTCCCCTACCTAGTGCCCTTCAGATGCTTCAGACTACTATTTCCATCAGTCCCAGCCAGAACAACTGTGCTAACTGGGGATGATGGGAGTTGCAGTCCAAAACATCTGGTGGGTACCAGATCTGAGAAAGCTGCACAGCATTCTGAATACTGTCAAATGGCAAGCAGGCCATGATGTGACAGTTTTCAAAATACTGAAGATTGAATCACTTATAATTAAGCATGTCCGCAACAGAAGATTCTTAAAATGTTAGCTAATTAGTACATTAAGGTTTTTTTGTGTTTTGTTTTATATAAAGCTGTTTAGCATTATATCATGAGTATCTAACAGGGCCAAGATAAGTAACCACACCTCCCCCCCTCCAGTTATAAGATGTGCACATACAAGATTTGCTTATAGGTATGGCTGTAACAGCCAAGTATTTCTTACAGATAGCCTTTGTCTTCTGCGTTGATTAAAAAAGGCATCCAAATACAGTATTTACACATCTGATATTGCAAGTGTGTTGCAGTATGATTATAAAGTCAGGTCCCATATGAAATTCTGAAGTTTGGTATCAATTCTTAAAGAGTGAACAGCACAACAGTTGCAGGTTTGGTAGTAGTTTGCCACTTTTACTTGTACTATCATGATCATAATGACTCCAAAGTCCTGAACAAAATGCATGCACACTGTCCCTCAAAGTGGTCAATACATTTTGCAAAGGTTTCATTCAAGTTCTTTGAAAGTAACACAGCAACACTAGCTGCTTCTCACACACTGTACTTCAGCAAATGTGTTGGTACGAATATCAAAACAAAACAAAACCCATGTGTAGGACTGGCCAATAAAAAGGCCAACTAGAAAAGGTCACAAATCAACTTCACAAGTGGGCACATATGTGATCTATAACCCTTTGTTTGCAGAGGTATAAGTTTATGCAGGATCCACAGAAGTTCAAGTTAGATTCTTCAGAGAAGAATTTAAAGCTTCATATATAAATTGGATGATATTGTTTAGAACCAAGCTTCTTCCTACAAGTTGGGCAAGAATTAGCATTTCTTAGCGAATCACGGAGGCACTGACTACAAAAGACATGACCACACTTTGTTGATACAATGAGCCGCCCACTCTGCACAATTTCAGAGTAGCCATCCATGCAAATTGGACAACTCACGGTACCTGAACGCCGTGAATTTGAAATTCCATCATCAAGCAATTCCAATTCTCTGGGCAATGTACCGGTCAGCACCACATCATTATCTCTTGCGTCGTCATCATCACTACTTAGTACACAGCTGTCAAGCAGTTGTTGCCTTCTTAACTCTTGATTTCTTCGTCGAACATTTTCTTCAACTATCACAACAGAATCATTGTGCGTCAGATCAACGACTACTGGTTCTGAAGATTCACAAGTAAGGTCTACGACTTCTTCACAAGCACCTTCTTCGAGGTCAATTGGCTCTGCCTGTGAAGCGGCCTGTGAAGCTGCTTCAGCAGCTGAAGCAGCCATTCTACTTTGCTTGCGTGTTTGTCTGGAATTAATTGTCCCTCCACAACGCTTTTTGGGCACCTCGGTCTTCCCCATCCTTTCACTGGAAATCACAGGAGTGGCTGCTACATCATTTCCGGTGCTAGAAACTGTTGCTGCAGCAGCAGCCATTTGCAAGGAGGCCACAAAGGAAGTTGATGGGGATGAAGAGGGAGAAGCAGGGGTTGAAGCAGCAGGCCCTGCAGGCTTGATCTCCAGGGCACCAGAGAGACTTGCTAAGCCAAGGCCACTGCCCTTCTTATTCTTCTTGCGCTTGGCACTACGCTTGGCATCAGTAGGGCTCATGGTACATGGAGGCAGAAGAGGCGAAACTCCCAATTAAACTAGTATTCTAGGAACAAAAGAAATGCATGATAAATCCTGACACATGACATAGATTGCCCATATACATATTTCCAAGTGACTAGTCACAAAACACAAGACTGTACCCACCCACATTGTGGTATGTGAATGTACTTTTTTAAAAAAAACAAATGCTCTATTCCTAAGTATGGTTTTCTCACATTGTTCAACTGTCCCTTAGTCAACTGGGCTGTGCTGCAGCTGGAATGGAGGTTGATGGTTCTTTGTGTCTCTGCCCCAATTCCTGGCTCAGAGAACAGATTCAGAACTGAACTAAGTCAGTATGCATTCCCTTTCAATGCACAAATAAGCATCAAGTCTACCTAAGTATCACCAAGGCCTCAGCATTAAATAATTAAAATTGCCTACAATCTATTATTAGCAATAGGGCACTGGAAAATATATATCTATGCAGATACTGCAAATAAAACCCTTGCAAATGCCTTAAAAGCACTGAATAGTGAATCAATAAAACATTCAGATTTTGAGAGGTATCAATCTTAGCAGCTCAGGTTTGATGAGGGATAAGGAATATTATAAAAGAGTTAAGACAAGCAGCAAGAGACTGCATTTTGAACTGCCCAAGAACTCATCCTTAGAGACAATATCGTGTTTAGCTTGTCAGAGGGCAAGTTTAAAGGAAAGGTTCCCTGAAAATTCCCAACTAACAAATGTCTAGGCTGCTGATATTAATATGGCTAGAGCACTTGCAAAATCCCAGGCACAAGCAATGGCTACTGATCCATATGAAGCAGAAATGTATGTCGTTTTTGGAACAGAAAATGTACAAAGAGTTAAAACATAAAGCCAAAAGATGGCAATGCAGCACAGAAATTAGTTGCACAAGTAGTTGACATGTTCCAAGCTCAGATCAGGCCCAGCATAAAGGTCTACATGCTATAACCTTTTTGGAACCAACCATTTTGCCCAGGCTGGCCAGATGCTTTCTGCTACTCAGGAGCGCCCCCTTGTGACAGTCACATGGTTTGCAACTGAAATCTCCTCTGGCTGGGCAGGAGAGCTTAGGTAAGCAAACTGAGAAGCTCTTTCATACCATTACATGGATTGCTTCTCTCTTGTGGGCACGGGACATGTTGTGGTTTGCAAACAAACCCAACCTGCAATGGATTTTTCCTGTGCTGACTGATTATTTAAGGGGCTTCTAATGATGATCTTGCTTCTCAAAAGTGAAATGGCTCTAGTACTTAAGCAGTGCCCCTTTTCTTATTTTGCCTTTCATGTCTTCTCATATTTTTGCTGGCTTGATTGGAAGAATAAAGGTTTGCCCCCTTTATTTGGTTTCTGCTGCATCGTTGCTGTTTTTTCCCTAGGAATGCAGGTTGAGCCTGGGGTTGGAGAGAACAGACTGGAAATTGGGGGGGGGTGTTGGGGGGTGTTCCCTTTATGTGTACCTGCCCATTCTGAAATTTTATTTTGCGTATCTGGTGGCATATTTAGTACGGAGAGAGGAGTGCAAATAGAATAAATATTCTTATATTTGAAATAGATAAGAAACCCATTCCTGCTTATTTGTGACAGTGAGATTTACTATATGTGTGCTGTCTGCTTTTTGAACCCAAGTCTGAAGCATGAGACAGAGCATCTTTCTAGCCCTTCCTGGGGATGAGTTAGCAAAGTTTGCTGAGGACATCAAGTTGTTCTGGGTAATTTTTAACTAAAAGAGGCTGTGAGGTGCTCCAAAAGGACCTCTCCAAACTGGGGGAATGAGCAGTAAAATGGTAAATCTGATTCAGTGTTAACAAGGGTATTGTGATGCATGTTGAGGCAAAACACCCTAACATTGTATATATGCTATTGAGGTTTGAGTTGACAGTGGCTGACCAAGAACAGAGATATTAGGGTCATAGTGGATAGCTCAACTAAGATGTCGATCCAGGTTGTGCCAGCAGTAAAAAAACAGGAATTATATTTTAGGGGAAAATAGGAAATGGACTTGAAACATAATGCTACGTTGGCAACTGAAGAGCTTATTCACTGCATTTATATCCCAGCTTTTTCTCCAAATAGTACACACTTCACCCCCTCCCCAGTTAATCCTTACAATAACCCTGTGAGGTAGGTTAAGAGGCTGTGACTGACTCCAATGTCACTCAGTGAGCTTCATGACTGAGTGGAGATTTTAACCCTGATCTCTAACCACTACACCTCACTGGCTTGCTAGAGTACTTCTGCTACTGGGCAGCTATAAATTAAGTACCGTATTTTTCGCACTATAGGACGCACTTTTTCCCCTCCAAAAATGAAGGGGAAATGTGTGTGCGTCCTATGGTGCGAATGCAGGCTTTCGCTGAAGCCTGGAGAGCGAGAGGGGTCGGTGCGCACTGACCCCTCTCGCTCTCCAGGCTTCAGGAGAGCCCCACCGCCAGCCCCACAAGCTCGGGGGACAGCGGGAGAGGCGCAGCGCGCCCTTCCCGCTGTCCCCCGACTTGGTTAGAAGGCTGGCGGGGGGGAGAAGCCTGCTCCTCCCCGTCGCCAGCCCCGCAAACTCGGGAGACAGCGGGAGAGGCGCAGCGCGCCATTCCCGCTGTCCCCCGACTTGGTTAGAAGGCTGGCGGGGGGAGAAGCCTGCTCCTCCCCGTCGCCAGCCCCGCAAACTCGGGAGACAGCGGGAGAGGCGCAGCGCGCCATTCCCGCTGTCCCCCGACTTGGTTAGAAGGCTGGCGGGGGGAGAAGCCTGCTCCTCCCCGTCGCCAGCCCCGCAAACTCGGGAGACAGCGGGAGAGGCGCAGCGCGCCATTCCCGCTGTCCCCCGACTTGGCTAGAAGGCTGGCGGGGGGAGAAGCCTGCTCCTCCCCGTTGCCAGCCCCGCAAACTCGGGAGACAGCGGCAGGGGCGCAGCGCGCCCTTCCCGCTGTCCCCCGACTTGGTTAGAAGGCTGTCGGGGGGGGGGGAGCCTGGTTTTGCGGGAGGCGGGGGAATCCCCCCGCCTCCCAGGAAAGCCAGGAGAAGCCGTGCAGCCCTTTTAAAAGGCGCGCGGCTTCTGCCGGTTTCGCGGGAGGTGGGGGAATCCCCCCGCCTCCCAGGAAATCCAGGAGAAGCCGTGCAGCCCTTTTAAAAGGCGCACGGCTTCTGCCGGTTTCGCGTGAGGCGGAGGAATCCCCCCGCCTCCCAGGAGATCCAGGAGAAGCCGTGCAGCCCTTTTAAAAGGCGCGCGGCTTCTGCCGGTTTTGCGGGAGGTGGGGGAATCCCCCCGCCTCCCAGGAAAGCCAGGAGAAGCCGTGCAGCCCTTTTAAAAGGCGCGCGGCTTCTGCCGGTTTTGCGGGAGGTGGGGGAATCCCCCCGCCTCCCAGGAAAGCCAGGAGAAGCCGCGATCTCTTTAAAGGGTTTGCACGGCTTCTGCGGGCTTTTGGGAGAGGTGAGGGAATCCCCCCACCTCCCAGTAAAGCCAGGAAAGCCCTGTGCAGCCCCTCCGCCAAGGAGAGGCTGCACGGGGCTAAAGGGGAAGCCAAAACAGCGAGCGGGATCCATCCCGCTCGCTGCCTTGGCTTCCTCCATAGCTGCGCGCAACCCCTCTGCCAAGGAGAGGCTGCACGGGGCTATGGATTCTTTAGCCCCACGCAGCCTCTCCCGGGAGGGAGAGGCTGCACGGGGCTAGGGGAAGCCAAAACAGCGAGTGGGATCCATCCCGCTCGCTGCCTTGGCTTGATCCATAGCTGCACGCAACCCCTCCGGCAGGGAGAGGTTGTGTGCAGCCTGTACGCTGCTCTTTGGGGCTGCGGGGGGGGGGGAAAGATTTTTTTTCTTGAATTCCCCCCCTAAAAACTGGGTGCGCCCTATGGTCCGGTGCGCCCTATGGTGCGAAAAATACGGTAGATTAACAAACATGGGGAAAGCCAAATGTCACTTAGAGAAGGATCTGAAATACAGTGGTGCCTCGCAAGACGAAATTAATTCGTTCCGCAAGTCTCTTCGTCTTGCGGTTTTTTCGTCTTGCGATGCACGGTTTCCCATAGGAATGCATTGAAAATCAATTAATGCGTTCCTAGGGAAACCGCCTTCAGACCAGGTCCGGGGACAGTCTGTCCCCGGACCTCTTCTGAAGGCTGGGGGGGGGGGACAAGGGCTTTTCTTCCCACCCCCAGCATTTTAAAAAACCCCGGGACAGCGGAGGACTTCTCCGCTGTCCGGGGCGATCTTAAAATGCTGGCGGGCGGCATTTTAAAATCGCCCCGGACAGCGGAGGACTTCTCCGCTGTCCGGGGCAATTTAAAAGCCCCTGGGAAGGCAGGCAGGGGGGACAAAGACTTTCGCCCCCTGCCCGCCTTCAGAAGGTGTTCCCGCCCCCCGCCCCACTTCGGAACAGCTTTCCGAAGTGGGGCGGCTGGGGCAGGTGTCCCCGCCCCCCTCCCCACTTCGGAACAGCTTTCCGAAGTGGGGCGGCTGGGCCAGGTGTCCCCGCCCCTCATCCCCACTTCGGAACAGCTTTCCGAAGTGGGGCGGCTGGGCCAGGTGTCCCCGCCCCCCCTCCCCACTTCGGAACAGCTTTCCGAAGTGGGGCGGCTGGGCCAGGTGTCCCCGCCCCCCCTTCGGAACAGCGTTTTAAAATGCTGGGGGTCGGGAGCGAAGCGCTGCCGACCCCCAGCATTTTAAAACCTTCCCGGGACATGGGGAGATTTTAAAATGCTGGGGTTCGGCAGCGCTTCGCTCCCGACCCCCAGCATTTTAAAACCTTCCCCGGACACGGGGAGATTTTAAAATGCTGGGGATCGGCAGCGCTTCGCTCCCGACCCCCAGCATTTTAAAACCTTCCCCGGACACGGGGAGATTTTAAAATGCTGGGGATCGGCAGCGCTTCGCTCCCGACCCCCAGCATTTTAAAACCTTCCCGGGACACGGGGAGATTTTAAAATGCTGGGGTTCGGCAGCGCTTCGCTCCCGACCCCCAGCATTTTAAAACCTTCCCGGGACACGGGGAGATTTTAAAATGCTGGGGTTCGGCAGCGCTTCGCTCCCGACCCCCAGCATTTTAAAACCTTCCCGGGACACGGGGAGATTTTAAAATGCTGGGGTTCGGCAGCGCTTCGCTCCCGACCCCCAGCATTTTAAAACCTTCCCGGGACACGGGGAGATTTTAAAATGCTGGGGATCGGCAGCGCTTCGCTCCCGACCCCCAGCATTTTAAAACCTTCCCAGGACACGGGGAGATTTTAAAATGCTGGGGGTCGGCAGCTAACGCTTCGCTGCCGACCCCCAGCATTTTAAAACCTTCCCGGGACAGAGACTTCTCTGCTGTCCCTTGGAGATTTTAAAATGCTGGGGGTCGGCAGCGAACGCTTCGCTCCCGCCCGCCAGCATTTTAAGATCGCCCGGGGCAGGCGGGGGGGGGGGGGAAGGCAGGCGGGGGGAGCAAAGACTTTTGCCCCCCGCCGGCCTTCAGAAGAGGTCCTCTTCTGAAGGCCGGCTGTGGGCGAAAGTCTTTGCTCCCGACCGCCAGCATTTCCCTATGGGCTTTCGTCTTGCGATGCAAGCCCATAGGGAAATTCGTCTTGCGAAGCGCCTCCAAAACAGAAAACCCTTTCGTCTTGCGGGTTTTCCGTCTTGCGAGGCGAGGCATTCGTCTTGCGGGGTACCACTGTATTTTCCTTGAAGCTTGAATTAGTTTATTCTGGATTTTTATTTGAAGTTTTGATGTGTTGTAAACAGCTTTGAGATTTTTCTTTAAAATATAAAGCTGTATATAAATGAAATTAATAATAGTAAACCCCACTAGGGCAAAATGGCACCTAGACATTCTGTTGTGGTGACCGTAACCCAAGTTTACAGTGCCATTTGGTGATTAGCTTATACACCTTAGTTTCTAACACTGGATAGAGCTCATCAGAAAGACGGGAAGTTCAACATCTGTCTATTAAATATATTAACCACGTCACCTCCAGGAATTCAGTAAAACCAGATTATCTGCAAGGAAACTCCACCCGAGGATTTTTGATACCATTTGGTACATAACATAGTGTACCATTTGGTACAAACACAGTACGCCCCATGGAGAACCTCAAGGTCCAAAAATAGCAACACCCTAGTGGTCCGGGCCCTAAGGAAGTTAGATTAGCTTCAACCAGAGCCAGGGCCTTTTCAACACTGGCTCCGGCCTGGTGGAACACTCTGCCTCATGAGACCAGGGCCCTGTAGGATCTGATTTCTTTCCACAGGGCCTGTAAGACAGAGTTGTTCCGCCTGGCCTTTGGCTTGGAGCCAATTTGATTCCCTCCCCCTTTCTTTTTTCTTTCTCCTCCTGTGATGAGGCTGCATTTTAATATTTCAATATTTTAATGTTGTATTTTAATCTTGTTTTTAAGTTGCATTCATTCAACTTGTTTTTATTATTGCTTGTTAGCTGCCCTAAGCCCGGCCTTGGCTGGGGAGGGTCGGGTATAAATAAAAATTATTATTATTATTACATCTACTGAGTCAAGCCTGTTGCGTGTCACTTTGGGTGGGCTATACTAAAAAGGGTTACATACAATCTCATAATCAAGCTAATAAATGCCTTATCTCCATTATAGGGACTAGAACATCAGGCACTCACTGCCACTTCCCCAGCTCCAAAGCTAGGAGAAAGGCTAGAAGCTGGTTTGGCAGCTGAACCCAGGGGAAGCCGCGTGGTGGTGGTGGGAGCACCACACTTCTTTGTCGGGAAGAGGTCCTGACAGACAGGCTGGCAACTCCGATGTTAGGCTTGGTCAGCAACCATCCAGAGGCCTGCTTGCAACCTTTGAGCTGGGGAGATGTGAATTGTTGGTACAAACCTTCCAGGGCCGTCTCCGTTCACAGTTCGAAGGTCGCGGGGGGGGGGGACGGGGGGGGAGAGGCTGGGGCTCCTCGGAGCGTCGAGTCTTTACCCGAGAGCAGCCCTTAGGCGCGCCAAGGAACGAGATTGTGCGCACTTCCTGTTCCCTGCCTAGACCACCACGATTCCAAAAAGCCTCCCATCGCTTGCCCCTTGCGCAGAGCTCGAACCACACCCACATATATTCGTTACGGTTTCGATTCTGAGGGATCACCTCCCTCCCGCCCCAGCCCCACGGAACCCTCAGCCTTCAAAGCCGCCTCACTGGAAAGAAAGGCCCTGCCGAGGAGCGGCCTTTCTGAAGACGACAGCTAGGGCCTACCTGTCACGAACATCCGGCGTATAATGGAAGTCTTTCGAGAAACGCCGCCCCGACCCTCCTCTGTACGGGACGAAACTACCTCAGAACAACCTCTAGCGGCCGCTCCCGCTACCCAGAGGCCCCCAAAAAGGGGAACAAATCCTTTCTTAAACCCACCACAGAAACGGACGACGCTGTAGAAATCCACACGGCCGCACTTTCCCGAGCAGCCTCCCTCCGAAGACTCGCGCGCACCTTCCTCTCCGAGGCTCCCACACAGCTCTACACCCGACCGTTGAGAACGTTAAAACGTCACTTCCTCCTCCTCCTCCTCCACTCCACCCCCCACACCTCCGCAATTCGACAAATTCCGCGCAAGCGCGCTGTCGCTGTTTGCTCGGGCTGTTAACATACGGGACATTTAAGAGGCGAGCGCGCGCGCGCGCCGACGGACGGCCGTTTCCCCCGCCCTCGTCTTCGGAACCACGTGATAGGAGACGGGGACGGAAAGGGAAAAGTCGGCTGCAATGTCGTCAGTGGTAGAGGGAGGGGGGAGAGCGGAAGGTCAGGGCGCCGCGGAGCGGAAGTAGGATCCGGAGCGCGTCCGCCATTGTGGGAAAGCGGAGCCCGGAGCAGGGGAGGGAAGCTGAGCTGTGTCCAGCTGGTTGCTTTCGCAGGTGCCGAGCAGACTAGAAGTGCCCGGGCTGCGGAGACAGTCAGGCGGCGGCGGCGGCGGGGAGAGCGGCGGAAAGGGCGGCGGCGGGGAATTGAGGAAGAGCGGGAGGAGGAGGAGGAGGCCCAAGCGGAGCGGGGTGAGGGGATTGCGGCTCCCCGTGAAGAATGTCAGCCACCAGCGTCGACCAGGTACGGTTTCCGCCCGGCCTGGCCTAGCCGGGAGGATGGCTCGGCCTCCCCTTCCTCACCCCGTCCCGCCCTCCTTCCTCTGGGCATAGCGGGGATCCGCGCCCGCTACATCCGAGGCCGTGCGGCTCCTCCCCTGTTCCCAGGCCCGCCCCCTCCGCAGGCCTGGAGGCCGCTCGGCCTGGGGCCTCCCCGCGGAGGCCGTGAGGCGAACCCGTTGCTTCTCTTCACGAGCAGGCCTTTGCCTCTCCGGGGGCGCCTTAGCTTTCCGCGCCAGCTCTGCCCTCTGCCCGCTTTCCTGTGCCGCCTCCGATTTTCCCTCGCAAGTGGACTTGGAGGGATCCTTACGGCCACCGTTAAACCTCCTTCGTAGTGCAGCCGCCTCTCGTATCTCGTTCTTGCGGTTATATGTTTCTTTGCGTTTCATTTATTGATGGCGAGTCTTCATGCGTGTTTCCGTATCTGCTTATTTTGTTTCCATGCAGCTATTCCATGTACACTTTTTTCTTTCACCCTTTTCTGATCTCCTTATCCCCCCCTCCCAATTCTTTCACCAATTCTCCCCATGGTTGTTTTTCTAGTCTTGATCCTCTCAGTCTCACCCTTCTGGGTCCCCCCTCCCCGTGTAAACATTATTTTTGCAGCTGAGAGCAGATAATGGAGGTCTCTGGTGAACGTTAACTTGGGGGAGAAATCTTGCAAACCAGAATCCATGTCTGCACAAGTTTCATTTTTAAACCTGGAATGTCACTTTTGAAAATACTTGCTTTTAGTATTGGCTCTTCAGCTAGTACAGGTTTTTCTTCATTCTGTCAGGATTGAGTAATTTGCAAAAGTCATTGCAGGGTCAGAGTCATAAAGTCAATGTGGAAACAGGAATTGTTTGTAATGGGAGCTTTATTTGGGGGCAGGGAAATGCACTTAATGAAGTAAAAACATTTTAACATGGTATGTAATAAATAGTATAGTCCGCAATATGTCTAGTTCTGATTTTATTCAGCATCGAAGTGTAGCATTCTTAAGGTACAGGACTAGGGGCATGCAACAGTACAGGCAACACCCCATTTGTGTGGGGGTTGCGTTCCAGGTCACTACGCATTTGTGTGAAATCAGAAACTAATTGAAAAAGTCTACAAACACCTATTCTACGCATTTAGTGACATTTCAATGACATCTTTATAACGTTTCTGGGTTCGGCACATGTGCACGATCATGCACATATCAGTTGCGCCTAAAATGGGAGTGGCCTGTACCTCACCGGAACATGCTATTCGGTCCTTGTTGCATTTTTTCTTTTTGCATTTTACAGGCACCTTTTTATAACTGATTTGATAATAGCAATACATGCATAGTTTTAAGAAATAAAAGCAGGCATAGTACAGTGAAGAGTTTAGCTTCTACAAAATGATCTGATTATACTTTTTATAGTGCCACACATAAATATTGGATGACTGTTCCATTTTGTTTCTGAATGGTAAACTGTAGTTAGGTATCTTAATGTGTACAGTAAGATTGGGAGTCTACCAGTAATCCCAATAAACAGAATTTAGAATGCATCAGGCTTGCAGCACTTAAGTCATAGTTCGTTCTTTTTAATAAAATGGCTTGTATTTTACCATCTTGGGGTATCTTAAAATCACCAAAAATATTTGATCTTTGTGATAACTTTAATGTTCAGTTCCTCTAATTTTTGTTCGTTTGTTTTTCTTGTTTTATCACTAACAGAGACCTAAAGGACAGGGAAATAAAGGTAAGTTGATTCTTCTGTGTTAGGTTCACTGACATGAATAGAGTAATTCAATGATTTCTCTGTAGTAGACAGTTAAGTGTAGCAGATGCATTCAATTGACAGTTTATACTGGAGTAGTAGTAGTAGTAGTCATGAGACTGCACCAGACAGTGAATCATTTTTTTCACTTATAAAGTGGACTTTCCCAACATTTTTGTGTGTTACATCATTCTTAATATATTGATTTTGCAACAGCTTCCATTTGCATATCAGGACTTCTCCTGTGTTGTCCCCATATTTCTGAGGAACCCTCAGAACAGATGGGGGGGGGGGAGCAGGGGAATTCCTCTTCTGCTCATGCAATTATTTAGCTGAATACCTCCCATTATATAGAGTAATTCAGGCACCAGTCTATTCCCACTTATTGAACTCAGTGGGACATCTGAGTAGTCATGTGTAGACAGAATTGTGCTGTCAGAATGCTTTATACTCAGCCAAGAGTATAGAGTCATATATGAATCATACCCTGAGTAGTACGACCTATTAAAATCAGCTAAAAATTAAACCGGAAAGCAAAACGTAAAGCTTTTAAAATTCCAATAAAAGCAGATAAGCAACAGTGCACTTTATGAGCTTATGCAAAGACCATAAAACAAGAAGACAGTTAAATACCTGCCAGAACAAAAAGGTAGTGAAAAACCATAAAAAAATGTTTCTGTATATGAAGGGTTAATAATTGTGCTTATGTGCATGTTATTGTAGGAATGGTTCTTCATTTAGCCTAGTAGCAAGTGTGCTAAACTGATGATGAGTGGTGAGCATATGTGCATGAGAATTTTGAGTCCTTAAACTGTGAGACATACTGGCAAATGAAACAAAAAGTGAATGTAGCATGTTATTTATCTCTGCATACAGGATAGCATCGTGGTATGCTTTAATCTTTAGTGTATTCTTTATCCCAAGCTTTTGGCAGCTCATTAAAAAATTGAACATCTGCATATAGCTATACTGCTAAAATATATACATGGGAGAGTTAAGGACTCCATTTTGTTAGAAGTGAGAGATAAAGCTTGCTAAACATTATATGGTCATAGGCAGTTACCTAGTCATAGCTTAACAAAGGGTGAAATTGTTTGGTATGCATAGGATCAACCTTTCTCAAATATTGAGAACTGTTCAGTTATTGAACTCCTAAAATTTTAGCTGTTTCACATGTGCACTTTACATCACATCTTCATTGGGATATTTTAGTGCACTTAATTTTCTGTAGAGTAAAGACAAGCAAAGAAGTGAACTTCCCAGTGGATTGGTTCACTTGCCAACATCGTATGAATGAATTTCCAATTTCAAAAGGGAATTCCCCTTTAAATCTCCCAGATGTGATCCAAATCTGCTTTGTCAATCAATGTAAAGTTTTTTTGTTTCCATTATATCACGTTAATATCAACAAGAGAAGCTAGATTGAATCTTGTCTCGGCAGGAAAGATCTCTAACCAGCAGTTCAGCTACTCCCCTACTCTGGTTCTCTTCTCCCCCATCCTGTGCTTGAAGGCTTGTATTTTAGGTATGCATATTTACTTAGAATCAACTCCTGTTTGGTTTAGTGGTCTTTAGTGTTAATGGCTTTTGTATGCTGATCCACAACAGAGTTCTCAGGACTTATTGTAAAGATAAAAACAACTTAAATACAGAATAAGGCATAACATCAAAAGCATAATAAATACAAGAAAACAAAGCTCACTACAACACCAAAGTTAAAAGCACTGATTTAAAAAAATGCCCAGATTACACAAATTATTTAAAAGACCTGATCTTTACCCTGGGACTTAAGTAGCCTTAGTAGGCTATTCTATAACTGGAGTGCCCATAATTGAGATGCCTGTCCTGATTGTTACTCACCTTATTTCTTTTTTGGGGGTTTCTCAGGGCAACATGTCATCCGCCGGCATTCCCCCCCCCCCCAAAAAAAAAGATCCCACGTATAGATGAGAAGAGCCTTGTGCTAAAGATTAAGCACTTTCACTTGTGCCTTGTCATAGCCATACTATTCCTAAGATATCTCCAGTATCTGTTTTCCCCTGCTTTTTTAAAAACTCTTCAGCGAATAAGAATTCATAATCTTACTAAGGAACGTATTGAAAGTCTGTGCAGCTAGAGCATTGGACTTACATGTCTGAAACTCTGGTTGAAATCCCTGCTGATCTATGAAGCTCACTGGCACTGTGTATCAGCCTAACTTACCTCCAAGGGTTGTGGTAACGGCAAAATATCACTAAGCTTCATACAGCAAAATAAGGTGCAAATATTTTTTTATAAACTGACAAATTTATTATTCCCATTTGAGTGTGCATAGAATTGCAGTCTTAGCTGTACATATGTCACTGTCATTGATTTGCTGGTAGTGACACCTTCAGTTTAGTGGTGTATTCCCCGTTCCAAAGAAGAGAGACATGAAACATAAAACTGTACTTGAAATACACCGTTGGTAACTGTGGATATAGCATGTGTTTTCCTGTAAATCAAATGATTTGATTATTAAGATTCAACTTGCAGTTCAATAATTCATTTAGAGAAGGACACAAGTTTATTTTGCAGCATACTTTTTTTGTACCTTAAAACATACAGAACTTCATTATACTGGCTGATAACTGTTTCTGAGTTCATAATTCCTTTTAAAGCACATTTTACTATTTGAGGAGAATTGCTAGTATGTGACTCCCTCTTTTCCAATACAGGGTTGGTCTCCTTTCAAACGTGGTATCACTTTAGTCACAGGAGAAATGGCTATCTTTTCTCTGATGAGACACTGGAGAAGGTTTTGAGCTTTTCTGCATCTGTTTATTTAGATATTTAAATACCACATGTTATGCGGGCAACTCAATGCAGCAATATCATAAAATGTAATACAAAGAAAATGAAAATAATCAGACAATAAACATTCTTAAAATTCCACAGCCGCTGGAATCCGTATCCACCAAAAGCTATATAAAACAAACAAAAAAGCAGTGGAATTGCACCACTATTGGCACATTTCTTATTTGGGGGAGGGGGTATTCAATAGTGTGGACTCTGTCACAGAAAAGGCACTTGTCCCTGTTAATGCCATCTGTAGGCTATGGCACAATCAGAAGGGCCTCTGCAGATGTTCTTACTGGCAGGGCATGCTTGTCTAGAGGAAAGCGTTCTCTCGGATAACCTGGTTCCAAATTGTTTAATAACAAATCCCGAAACACGGCTTGATAGCAAATTGGCAGTCAGTGCAGTTCCTTTAACGGTGGAGTTGCAGTCTCATGGCCAGTAACTTAGCAACTACATTTTGTGCTAACTGCAGCTTCCAGACCAGTTTTGAGGGTAGACCCACAGAAAGCACATTACCGTAATTGACACTCTATTCCAATGCATGGGTCACTGTAGCCAGGCTGTCCCTGGCCAGGATTAGTTACAACTGGAGTAATGACTGAAGCTGGTAAAAGGCGGTCCCTGCTGCTGTAGTCACATGGGACTCCAGTAACAACTATAGGTACAGGAACACCCCCATACTTTGATCCGGCTCCTTCACATGGAATGCAGTAGACAAATACAGGACAGACAAACTGCCTACATTCTGGATTTGGAAACTAGTCACCTACAGGATCTCCATCTTGCTACAATTCAGCTTCATTGACTCTTATCCAGCCCATTCCTGTGCCCAGGGCTGCAGAGCCCCAATTGAACAAAAGTAAAGGCCCTTCTTTCTCCCTCACCCCACTCTCTTGCTTCTGCAGTCAGATTTGGAATGTATTGTACTAATGAACTAAAATGTCACATTTCCTTATTTTGCATATATTTGGGGATATAATCAGTGTTTTCAAAATGTTTAAATCATTGCAACAGGAATTGTGGGGGTGGGGCACATCATCTGCTGTGAATGGATTTCTGGCTTGCTGGCTTACTGTCTTCTCTGTTCACTTCCTTCTTGAGGTATTCTATAACTTTGTCTGCTTCATGTGAAAGTGACACTTTCAAAAACACAAACAAAAAGTCAAATGCTCAGAAAATCTAGTAGCATTAAAGGGAATGTTTTGGGCATGGACAAAAGTTTCACCTTTTCTAATGAACACAGAAGTGAATGAGGAAAGAACGTGGAGTTTAGATTAGACCACGATCTACTCCCAGTATAAAACAACTAGCAGTGATCTACCCATTTGGGGGGGGGGGGAGGCCAAAGTTGTTGAGCTTTTTTGGTTTTGTAACATTGAATAGGGTTTCAAAAGTGGTAGACATACTGAATGGCACTTTTTTTTCCAGAGGATCTGATGAAGCTACTTCATCTTTCCTTATTGGAGAAGAATGACGGAGATGCAGGAAAGAATGGACTCTTGAAAGATAAATTGATGGAAATTTGTTTGTGGCAGGAAAGGTTTTAGATGTGGAATAGCTCCTGTTGCTTTTAGGTGTGACTATCTCATCCACGGGAAGTGGTGTTTTGCTGTTGTCTAGTTTGGGTCTTTTATGGTTCTCCAGATTTTTCTCTACAGTTAAGTGAAATAGCGGTCTTAAAAAGTGCAAACAGGAATTCTTGCACCAAGAAGAACACTTAACAGGGCAGCTCGGTTAGAAGTATGGCTGAACATGTTAGCTATCTGGGTGTAGATGCTGCAGAATGCAGATGCTATGCAGCTTCATAGCTGTGTGTGTGGTTTTTAATTGAGTTAGTGATCCAAAGTTTTGGATACTAGTTTTCAGCTGCAGTCTTTAGTTTCAGATCACCTATGTTCTTTATACAAATATGAATAACAACGTAACTAGCCAAAGTATAAATTTCATTAGGTGCATTGACTCCTTGAAAAATCTGTGTGAAATGCATGGGGCAGATGGTTGTTTTTCTTCTAAGCAAAATTAAAAACGCCACAAAGCTCTGAACACACAGTGAATACAAATTACATGTCACAAGTTACTTTGCATATGATGTGAAGGACCTGAAGGTAAGGGGTTTTTTAATGCTAGGAAATCCTGATGATCTTTAAGTGTCCTTGTCGTCCCCCACCCCCAAAAATTATTGCACTGTTTCTCAGCCTGTGTGTGTGCAGGGCATAATTTCCTCCCGGAAAAAAGGCTTTAAGCTGCCATATTCTTACTAATATATATGCATATGTAGTTGCTTTGTCCTTATGATTGGTTGGATGAGCTACACAATACAGCTGGGCTTTGTGTCTGCATTGTGAAATTGGAAACCTAAGTTCTCATGAGTCCATCTTAGTTACTTAGAGGGCAGAGTTTATGTTGTAAATGCTCAGAACATCTCTGGGTCTTGTTTACTGTCAAGAAGTACAAAACCTGCTTTTATTGTGACTGTTTGTGTGGCAGGTTTATTGCAGTGCACCTGTAGAAGTCCTGGGTTGTCAGCTCACATGTAAAAAACTGTTACAATTACTTTTTGCAAATACATTCTTTGTATTTGGTATTAGGAATTGCTCTGTGGGGTGGGGTGAGAACCCTATTGCTGGCAAGGTAAACAAAACCAGATTCATGTTACATTATTGGAAAAGTAGGTCATGCCAAGGCAAAGTTCTAGCTTGTGTGTGCATGTCTGTCTTGAAAGCTGTGCTTGTGCTCTAATTCTGTTGCAGAGAATAGTAGGAACATACAAACAGGAGATGTGTGTGTGTGTGTGTGTGTGTGTGTGTGTGAGAGAGAGAGAGAGAGAGAGAGAGAGAGAGAGAGAGAGAATGATTAATCTGTAGAACTAGTTTGTGTTGCTTTTTCATTTCATTTGCTTGAATTTAACTAGAACTGGCTTACTAAAAATGTTTGCATGCATTTTTGCTATTTTCAGGTAGAAAACCTTTGTATCGAGTACTCGGCATAGAGCTCTATTAATAAAGGTGTCTGCAAATTTCATTTTTGAAGTGAACAATTGCTGCAAATATACTATATTGTTTCTAGCTATGTTAGAAGTGATATTTCAACAGCTAAGCACTTTTTAGACCAATTCCGTTCTTAACTATGGAGAGTTGGTTTCCCTGCTTTCTGTAGGTTTCCCATCTGTTGAGGTGTTGAATTTACAATGTTCCCTTAGGATGTCAGGAAAAATGGTTTAGTGTTCAAATAGTTTATATTGGAAAATTATGCCAGCTAAGTATACCTGCAGAAGATGGTATGGGAAAGTGTTTAGTTGAAGTTATTTGAACAGAGCAGTTAAATCTAATATTTATGCTTGCATGTGAATCCATAAAACTTCAACTTCAGTTTTAATACATATAACTAGACAAAAAGTGCACTCCTATGAATTACCTTGTTTCTGTTGAGAGTAGGGCTGGGTTATCAATATTGCAGTATATCACCAGCTAAACATCTTGATATATGGCAACATCTGAAATAAGGAAGGAACTACACAGAGGCAAACAGGACAATGTCCTGGCATCTGCTACTACTTAGGGGTCTAAAACTAATAAATGATGGCATTATCAATCACTTCATGGTCTCTTTCAGCAGCAGGCAAGCCAAAATGCATCCATAGGCTGCTATTGGTTTTTTGAATTCTAAGATGCTTGTAGTGTGTTGCTGCCTGCTAAAGAAATATTCTGGTTTTTGAAACATTTTTTCCATCATGTGTTTTTAACAACTAAAAAGTTAGGCATAGGACTTCTAGAAGATGTCTAATTTCAGTTATGTTTCAGTTTCAGTGCAAAACGGTTCGATTCATCAAAAGGATGCAGTAAATGATGATGATTTTGAGCCATATCTAAGTAGCCAGACAAATCAGGTGAGTATTTACAAGAATACACCTTTTCTTGTAAGCTAGTGAGTATAGTTTTTAGTTGGTTATTCCTTTATAATAAGCAAGTAACACAAAACAGTTTAAATGGTTTTATAACAGGCCATTGTAAGTTTTCATAGTATTTGTAAATCTCTTAAACAGTGCTAAATGGATTTGTACGAGTTAGGTTCCAAATGAGCGAAGTTACTTTAAGTAGAGGGATCCACTTAAGCTTAATTAAATCTATCTTAAATTAAGCATACCTGTTGTGTGTGCACAGAACAGTACACAAATCTCATGCCCTACTCCTGTAGCAGCCTACAGTGCTACATCCCATTCCATTTCCTTCAGCAGTTGGGATTGGATGGAGAAAGAGTTAATAGTCCAGTCATTTTTCTTATGATTCAGCCTTTGGTTAGCTTTTGATTTTCTGCTCCCTTTCTGAATTCTTACATGAGTTTCAAGTCCAACAAGGATTCTTCCATTTCAGGGATTTTTTGCTTGCAGAAGATGCATGTTGAGAGGCTTTGGGGCAAGGTATTTGGAAAGAAAGTGCAAGAAAGTGGTATTTCTATCATTTTCTATGTGTGTAGTGTGATGGGAGAAACAGTTTATATCCTTATGCCCAACCTTCTATACATTGATAGTGGTTTTGTATGCCTAAATTTGCATGGTGAGTAAGAAATGCAAAGAATATGTGGTGCTTTTTATTGGGCCAGTTCCTTTTGGTGTCGAATGGCCTTGCAGCTAGTCAGTTGCTAGGCAAGAACATACATTACTTGATCCAGCACTCAAACAACCTTTTGAAAAACACACTTGTAGATGAGTGAGCTGATAAAACCTTGTGGGTTTGATCCATTCTTGAATTCGAGTTCTGCTCTGTAGTGGGAAGTGACTTTGCTGATTTCTCCTTGCCTCTGCCTTTCCCTGAAAAGCTGTTTTGGAGGTTTGGCTGATTCTCTGGAAAAGTGTGGCAGCTCCAGGGGCAAAAATCACGTCTCTCCCTCCGCTGGAAAGCTTCTGCTGGGTACTGGTTGCTTTTGCAAATGGAAGGATCCAGCTACGCCAAGGGTGGCATAGTTTAGGCAAACGTTGGAGTTTAATATTCTTTATGTATACATAGAGCAGATAATTGCATTTTCTGTTTTTTGTTATTGGGAAAATAATAGTGACAAGACTCAAAATGCCAAACACAGAACATTAAAATATTGATTCAAGATTGAACAATTAGAGCAAGCTAAGCGAATTAGGAATTGGATCTGGACCAAATAAAAAAGCAATATTTTTTTTTTACCTTTCTTGCAAATGCCAGTCATGGGTGGCACATGGGCAGCCCAAAAGGAACCCTCACACTTATAAAAACTTCCTTGTTTGCTCATATAGAGGTGTTCTTTTATTTTTTACAACAAATGTAGCTAAGCTATAGCCTTTAAGATGTTATTGGACTATCATCTCTGACCATTGGTCATGCTGTCTTTGACTGGTGGGAGCTGGGAGTCCAAAATCATGTTGAGGGCCTCAGGTTAGCTACCCCTGGTTTCAAGTGAGCTAGGTGACAGGGTTTATCAGTACTTGAAGTTCCTTTTCACTGTGCAGGGTGAACTTATTTACAGCTTGGCAAGGAACATGATGAGTTGTTAAATATATACACTGAACCTTATCTATACACCAGAGGCAGGTTTCTCAGGGGAATGTTGGTACACATACATGTTGTGCTAATGGTCATGGTCAGTACTGAATCTTTGATCAGCTGTTCAGCATAGGAGAGAGGCCTAGAAGTAGGACAAGAATTTGCTTATAGGAATAAAAGAAATAAAATGACATCCTGATAAAAAACAGGAAAAGCACTCCTGTTTGGAGATGGAAGAGAATTTTTTAATTGCTCAAAGCACTTTTAATTGTGTTATATTAATTAAAACGGTGTAGGCTGTAATTACTTTGGTTTTGTATGTGAGATTAAAGATAACAAAGGTATCTCTTTTAGATCTCTTTGCTTGAATTTTTTTTCTGTTTAAAATTCTAACTGTGTCGGAAATTTGCTTCAGATGTCCATAAATGCATATTTATAGGCAAAGAATGTAGATGTAGCAATAGAATGATTCTTACACTGATTCTTACACTGATATGCAAAGAATGTAGATGTAGCAATAGAATGATTCTTACACTGATATGTTTTCCTGCAGAATAATAGCTATCCACCAATGTCAGACCCATACATGCCTAGTTATTATGCTCCATCCATTGGATTTCCGTACTCTCTGGGTGAAGCGGCATGGTCCACAGCAGGAGATCCTCCAATGCCATACTTGACAACTTACGGACAGATGAGCAATGGTGAACACCACTACATCCCTGATGGTGTCTTTAGTCAACCTGGGGCTTTAGGAAACACCCCTCCATTCCTTGGTCAGCATGGATTTAATTTTTTCCCTGGGAATGCAGATTTCTCAACATGGGGGACAAGTGGATCTCAGGGACAATCGACTCAAAGCTCTGCTTACAGCAGCAGCTATGGCTACCCACCTAGCTCTCTTGGTAGAGCAATAGCTGATGGACAGGCTGGATTTGGCAATGATACATTGAACAAGGTGCCTGGTATTAGCAGCATTGAGCAAGGCATGACTGGACTGAAAATTGGCGGTGATATGACAGTCGCTGTGACGAAAACAGTTGGTTCCGCTCTGAGTAGTACAGGTATGACAAGCATTGCAGCAAATAGTGTGCCTGCGGTTAGCAGTTCAGCACCTAAACCAACCTCATGGGCTGCCATTGCTAGGAAGCCTGCTAAGCCTCAGCCAAAACTTAAGCCTAAAGGTAATGTGGGAATTGGGGGCCCTGCGGTACCACCTCCCCCTATAAAACACAACATGAATATTGGAACTTGGGATGACAAAGGGTCTGTGGTAAAAGCTCCCCCAACCCAACCAGTACTGCCTCCTCAGACTATAATGCAGCAGCCTCAGCCATTAATTCAGCCTCCTCCAATGGTGCAAAGCCAACTGCCTCAGCAGCAGCCTCCGCCTCAGCCGCCACCAGGACCTCAGCAACAGGCTCCGCCTCATCAGCTGCAGCAGCAGCAGCTGCAAAATCGCTGGGTGGCTCCTCGCAATAGGGGTGTCGGCTTCAATCAGAGCAATGGAGCTGGCAATGAAAACTATGGTATAGGTGTTATACCAGTTAGCTCTCCACCTTCTGGTGTAGAAGTGCACCCAGTATTGGAGAAACTAAAGGCCATAAATAACTATAATCCCAAAGACTTTGATTGGAATCTGAAGAACGGCCGTGTGTTTATAATCAAAAGCTATTCGGAGGATGATATACACCGCTCCATTAAGTATTCTATCTGGTGTAGTACTGAGCATGGTAATAAGCGCTTGGATGCTGCCTACCGTTCACTGAATGGAAAAGGCCCACTCTATTTACTTTTCAGTGTGAATGGCAGTGGACACTTCTGCGGAGTAGCTGAGATGAAGTCTGTGGTGGACTACAATGCATATGCTGGAGTCTGGTCTCAGGATAAGTGGAAGGGGAAGTTTGATGTTAAGTGGATCTTTGTTAAAGACGTTCCAAACAACCAGCTGCGGCACATTCGCTTGGAAAATAATGACAACAAACCCGTTACCAACTCGAGGGACACTCAAGAAGTACCCCTAGAAAAAGCCAAGCAAGTGCTTAAAATAATTGCTACTTTCAAGCATACCACCTCAATCTTTGATGACTTTGCACATTATGAAAAGCGTCAAGAGGAGGAGGAAGCCATGCGTAGGGTAAGAATCTAATGTTATAATAAACTTTTTTCATGCTTTTTGGAGTTTGGGGTTTTTTAAAAAAACAGATCTGCTTGGTTTTTTAATATGTAAAACAAAAAGTAATTAGAAATGGGTTTAGATGGTAAAGGCCAAGGCATGTAACGTACTCAACAACACTTCCTTGCAAGCACATTTGCAAATACAATTTTCCATTCTTCATAGCATTTTACTTCTGCATTAAAACCTTCAGCTAAGTAACTGAACTTCATTGGCAGTCGATTGAAAAAATATGTATTTTAATGGTTTCAGTAGCAAATGGTACTTGTTCCTTAAATCATTTCGTTGCCTGTTTTGTTTTGTGACATTTAAACAAAAAATATGTATATTGAAGTTGTGATGTCTACATGCTTCAGCTGTTGTAATAGTACAATTTTTTTAGATGCATAGAAAAAGCCACATAACACAGAAATTGAGAGCTTGTTAGGAATTTAGACTGCTATCCTATGCCCATTTACTTGATGGTAAGCCCCATTGAACTCAGTAGGACTTGCTTCTTATAGAGATGCATAGGAAAGAAAAAGAAAATGTCAACATGAGTTTAAATGTGTTTTGACCCTTTATAGTTGCTTTTTTGTGAAACATTTCTTATCAAATGTGCCTGGCAGGACAAATAGAAAGGGCTGTATTCAGGCAATGTGTTTCTCCTGATGGAAGGCACTTTAATACAGTGGAACCTTCCAGGGGTCAAGGCAAAATTGTGTTTTTCCTGGCCCCTCTGCAGCCCTCCAGCCTGCTTTGCAAGGTTGAAGAACCCTTTAGAACAGCTTCAGTCCTTGAAGGCTCTGCTGGATCAAAGAGCCTTTCATATGTAAAGGGGCATCATTTGGCTATAACCCAAACAACATTTACGCAGAAATAAATTAACCCAACCCAGGGCTGATTCTTATGATGACCTAGTTATCTTAGGGGAGAATAAAGAGTTGGGAAGAGACTTGAAATTTCTCCCTTCTTATGTGGGATATGCCAGGCGTTGATTGTGGATTGTTCTACATGCAAAACAGGCACTTGCCACCAACCTGTGGACCCCACTTTATTCCATAGGTACTTACTGCTGTAAGCACATGCCAATCCAAGGTATCTTGTCCCATACCAAATGTTATTTATGAAGATCTGTGTGTTTTTGTAATTTACAATAAAAATTAAACACACAGACTCTTAGGGGCCGTACAAAAGGAAAAATGGATGAAGAAAGAAGATGAAAATAAACAAATTCAGGTATCATTCCTTACATAAGAGCTTTCCAAACTTTTCATGTTGGCGACACACTTTTTAGACATGTATCATTTCACAACACAGTAATTCAGTTTTACTCTTGTTAGCTACATACCCTGCTAGCTGCTGATGGAGTCAACTTGCTGGAAAAGACTGTGTACAGTGTATGAACTTGTAAGCTTCTGTACTGTTCAAATGGAAGGAGGAATTACTGTAAATAAGTAGTAGATGGATTCTCCTTTAAGAGCAGGAGAAATAACTTCTGAATGACTGCTTGGCATGATCTTGTGTCCCCATTCCAGGTCTCCTGTGCACCACAGAAAGCTTTTTATTCCATAGGAAGCTGGTGAGAAGGATTCTATGTCATTGTTTGTAGGATGGGAGCAGTTTGGAGAAGAAGAAAAAACAGTGTAACAAGTAGTTAACTAGGGATTAACTAGGAGTTCTGAAGAAGGCTTAAAATAAACTTGCTTGTAATCAAGGAATTCAGTGGCAGAGGAGATGTTGGGCAGAATCTGTTCAGTTCATAATCAAAAGTGGGTTTGAGAATTCTGATTCAGGTGTGGCTACCTAGTAGCCAGCCATTGCTAAATTCACATTGAATGGCATTGGTTAACAAAGCAAATGGGACACTAAGTCTGGTCCTCAGCTGAAGTTGTGACAGAACCTTGAACAGAAGAAAAGGCTGAAGAATAAAAAGTCTCTTTGACCCAAGTTGTCATTTCTTTTGTGCTTCTCATGGTTGATTTTTCTTTGGTGGGATCTACAGAGTGGAACTGAATAAACAGTTTTGTTTTAAGCCCAGGTAGTTTTGCAGTGTTTGAAGAGAAGAAGAAATTATACCTACATATGAAGAGTCCAGCCACGCTCCATAAATAAGCAGGATTCCTTGGGTAGTCTAGTAATGATGCTGCATACAAAATGGCAACTTAAATGTTTATACTAATTAGTTCTTCTGTTTACAAATTTTCTGTAATGGTTCTTTACTTTGACTTTCATTTCAGGTGGTTGTGTTTGTTTTGTTTTTCATACAGTCCTTGTTATTAAGATAATTACACTTGCTATTAGAGATGCATATACAGGCTAGTTCCAGTGTTCTATTTACAAGATTGCTTTTGGAATTATTCTTGTGGTTGTAGACACCTGAAATCAGATGGGGTACATCATCAACCAAGTTGCTGAGATTATTGCCTATTGTCCTCATGTAAATAGCACATTTTACAAATAGGTTGATCTGCTGGGTTTCTATTCATTTTAAAGGGTGTAACTGGATTGTTGGAACAGTACAGAAATTCTAGTGCTACTAATTGTGTTTCTATCAAACCTGTGCCTATCTTTATATTGCACTTGCTTACAGTGGTGCCTAATATGTTGGGTTCCATGGGCATGTTGGGAATTTTGAATATATTATAGTGCTGTCATAAAATGGCTGTCATGGGGTTGTTCCCCTTCACAAAATGACTTGCATGCTGGGTGGAGCCAGACACAAAGTACTCATTTCACATTAAACCAATCGAGATACCAAAGCTTGCACATGCAGCCCCAGAAAGAGAGAGGGAGATGAACAGGCAGCCTCAACAGAAGAGTGCACAGATCCAGAGAAGGAAAAAAAAACAAGTACACATTGCCCTAGAGAGAGAGAGAGAGAGAGAGAGAGAGAGAGAGAGAGAGAGAGAGAAACAGAGTCCCAGAGGGTGAGGTAGGAAAGCACACGGTTCAGGAACCAATAGAGGAGAGGATTGGATCATGTGCATAGTCTGAGAGAGGCAGAAACACAAATTTGCTTTGTTATATCTTCTTTCTTGTCCCTTCAGTCACCTTTTTCTTTGTTTCTAAACATTTGTACAGGATTCTTTCCACTCATGTCTCTCAACTTAATGTTTTGGTGCTGGCCAGCCTGGAAAAGTTCATAGACTTAAGACAGGCCATAGAAGGTGGTAATGCTTTTACTACTACTACTTTTTTCAAGACTGATCACACTCTTTACAGCTTGGAAGGGCAGGCACTGTGTGTCACAGAGACATTTTAAGCACCAAGTGGCTCAATGGGTGCAATCGGAACCAAAACTGTTCTAAAAACCCATTAACTGTTATTGCCAACCTAGCAGTTCGAAGGCACGTCAAAAAGTGCAAGTAGATAAATAGGTACCACTCCGGCGGGAAGGTAAATGGCGTTTCCATGCGCTGCTCTGGTTCGCCAGAAGCGGCTTAGTCATGCTGGCCACATGACCCGGAAGCTGTACACCAGCTCCCTCAGTCAGTAAAGCAAGATGAGCGCCGCAACCCCAGAGTCGGTCATGACTGGACCTAATGGTCAGGGGTCCCTTTACCTTTACCTTTTTATCCGTTACATATGCAGCACATTGTTTTAGTCCTTTGTGTTCTAGGCAGGGCATCAAACTATTTAAATTTTCTGAATTGATTTAATTTTGGTTCTGCCGGTTAACTCTTGGTTTGATTTCACAAGGAAAAGGCTCAATATTTACAAAATGACATTGATTGGTATCTGCAGTAATCTGATTAAATAGTGAGTTAATCTTAATTCTAGGTGACTACGCCAAAGAAACACCTGTTTGTACAGAAAACTTTGAGCAAGGATGAGAATAAAATTTACTAGATTTTGAAAGAAATATTTGGGAACTTGGAAGTGATGACAGTTGTGAAAGCAGATCTTAGAAAGATGTCTGCTTAATACACAGATTCAAAAGTCCAATGTTCTTTTGTTTCCAGGTTGATTCCCTATTTTTGTTACAAGTACAATAATAATCTTGCAGGCAGTAAATATTTTTACCATGTGATCCATAGTTGTAAGTTAATTTTAAAACTAGCTGCTTGTCTGCTACCCATATTGTTTACCTCAGAGTTAAGTGTTTGATGATTTCTCAAAGACTGATCATAATAAATTCACATATGTTAGTAGAAGTCCTGAATGTTCCAAACAATTGTAAGGGAAGAGTTTTGAATGAGAAACATTTTGTGCTGAATTAAACTTCTGCTGTCTGATAGGATTAGTAGATGGTATATGAATAAAAATTTCAGAAGGAAAAAGGTGCAGTACTGGGAACAGTGGGAGAATGAAGGCCTTTACTAGTATGGTTCCAAGAAAAAGTGTATTGATTAGCTTTTGTGAAATTAGGATTCCGAAAAGGATAAAGATAAAAGGGGCCCAGTCCACCTTTTATCTTCATTCCTAATTGTTTTTCATCATTTTGCATGGGATTTGAAAACTGGGTTGAAGCACCTGGGCTGAGGAACAGATGAGAGCATAGCACTTGTAGTTATTTGAAGCATGCACTTCTTTAGAACAGGAGTGATATTCTTTTTGAGTCCCAGGGCCAGATCAGAACTTGCCCAACCTTCTGGGGGCTTCCTAAGAATGGTGGCATGTTAAAACAAAAACCAAACACCCACCCAAAGAAAAAATTGCACATACCTCTTTCCCCTCTCCCTGCATCACAACGCACCTCCAACAGGCACACAGTAAGCACACACGCCTTTTCTTACACATCCATAAATTCATTCACACTCATACATGCAGCCACATATACACATGGCAGGAACATACACAAACAATATGCATTTTGAGCCCACTCTAGTTCTAGGGTCGGGGTGGCTAGAAAATTATATCTGCCTCTTCAGTCAAAGGGATTTTATTTCCCCATCTTAGCACTAAGCACTACAGTATTAATTTCAAAAAATAAATCTTCTGACTGCTCTTTAAGAATAGCAGGTTAGCATTCTGCCCATCCAGTGCTGGAATGGAAGGTGGGGTTGGGAGAAGGCAAAGAGCTTGTCTCCCATCTTAAGTTGAGAGAGCCCTCTGCTGCCCTTTCCTCTCAAAGAGATCTTATCTTCAATCTTAACACTGTGGTTCTTGGGTGGTGCTGTGGGTTAAACCACAGAGCCTAGAACTTGCCGATCAAAAGGTCGGTGGTTCGAATCCCTGTGACGGGTGAGCTCCCGTTGCTCAGTCCCTGCTCCTGCCAACCTAGCAGTTCGAAAGCATGTCAAAGTGTAAGTGGATAAATAGGTACCGCTCTGGCGGGAAGGTAAACAGGTCCCTTTACCTTACTTAGATAAAAAAAAGAGTTCTCTTTAACTCTTCCATGTCTGACATGATATTAGATTTGCCTCCAAATGACCGTGTGGATCAAATAGAAAGCCTAAATGTTTCCCACCACTGCTTCAGATTAAAAATGTGCATACTTTCCTGAACTACAAAGTATTTTCAAAATGTTAAGTAAAATGTCACTAGTGATATGTTGGCTAATACCAGCAACTTAGGTAGTAGGAGTCTAAAGTTTCCATAATTTTCTAGGGAAACCTTACTTCCAAACAGTTCGTGAATTCATATTCTGTAATCATGTCTCATAAAGGGTACATGTTTTTCCATCAGTAGCTTTGTCATAACATCACACATACTACCTGGACTCCTTTGGGAATAAAAGGATATCAGTTGAATAAATAAGGCAATAGGTAAAGGGACCCCTGACCATTAGGTCCAGTCGTGACCGACTCGGGTTGCGACGCTCATCTCACTTTATTGGCCGAGGGAGCCAGTGTACAGCTTCTGGGTCATGTGGCCAGCATGACTAAGCCGCTTCTGGTGAACCAGAACAGCAGACGGAAACGCCGTTTACCTTCCCACCGGAGCAGTACCTATTTATCTACTTACACTTTGGCGTGCTTTCAAACTGCTAGGTTGGCAGGAGCAGGGACTGAGCAACGGGAGCTCACCCTGTCGCGGGGTTTTGAACCGCCGTCCTGATTGGCAAGTCCTAGGCTCTGTGGTTTAACCCACAGCACCACCTGTGCCCCAATAAGGCAATAGTGTGTAACAAACATACTGCTCAGCCTACCTTTGGACCACATCAGCAAAGCTAAGAGGGGGATCCTGTCATCTGGGCTGTCCAGGACCTCCATACCACTGCCTAGGCTTGCATCCTGGGGAAGTGATTTTGGTGCTGCCAGCACAATGGTTTGACTTATCCCATGGAGGCACACTTTGCTGTCTCTTGAGACAGGCAGATGCCAACAATGTATAACCCTTCATATCAGGAATTGCTATTTAAGTCTTCGTGACTTTAGCTAAAATGTTCTGGAAAACAATGTCGGTACTAGATATTTACCATTTGTAAATTATCCCTTGCATAGCTAGTATCTACATGTTACTAAGCTACAAGGCTTCTGAAGTGTCACTGATATCACCAGACACAATGAAACTTAGTCAGAGATTATCAGTTTATAAGAGGGTGTTTTTTGTGCCCTGTAAAGCACTTTGGCATCATCTTGTATCTTTCATTTAAGTTTCTGTGATGAAGTAGAATTGTAAAGATTTGTTGTGTTTGACTTGTGTCAAAAAGTGGCATTATGCTAGTGGAAGTGTTCCTTATATTAATTGATCCATCTTACCCAATGACACCCCCTCCCAAGAAAAAAATCCTCTGGGCTTGGAGACCCTTGGAAACATTTTGAAATATAATGCAGAGGGCTGCAGTTAGCGAAAACTAGATGCCTCACCTTGCAGTAGCAAGTAGGAAGTATTTCTGTGAGAATGGGAAGCCACCATTGGATGCATCCCTTAGGTTGGATTATAGAATTGCACTTTTAATTCAGCTGATTGCTGTAATGTTTCTGTAAAGCTAATGTCATGCTTTTATGAAATATTTATAGTCGCATAGCACTTGTACCGAATAAAAGTCTTCTATGACAGAGCTATACTAATTTTCCTTTCTTCTGTTCTGCAGGAGAGGAATAGAAACAAACAATAACTATATGGCGATGGTCCTGCTAGAATTACAACACTAATGATGTGGACTCTGGAAATGCCTAATATGTCTAAGAAGAAGTTATTAAAGCTTTGTTCCTGCTTAAGGTGACATCTTTGAACACTTTAACACAAAATTGACTCTTCTTGTAATGGTTCTCATCAGTGCATCTGCCCTTATACTCTCTCACCAAACACACTTGAGAACTGTAACTTCGTCAAGCACTTTCTGTCCTGAAGCTTTTACCAGTATCTGCTGTCTTTTGTAATTATGCATCCTAGCTAAGGCACAGGAGATGGAACGAATGCAAGGATTCATTAACTCTTTGAATTTGTTAAATACTAACAATTAACCATCATAAGTGGTTCAATGATGTGAGATTCACATTGCTTCAACTTATTTTTCTTTGATGTAGTTTTTTAATTGTCAGTTTTTAGATATTCAACAGAATTTAAAGCAAAATCATGCCATATTTAGTCCTGGAGTAAAACTCAAGTCTAAATGTTCATGTGAAAATTATTGTAGTAAACTTTTAATATGGCAAAGCAACTTTGAGCTGCAGTTTAGCCAAATGAATTATAACATGAAATTATATTAGAATGACATTTCCCTTGTTTCAAACTGTTTGGTGTAGAGAATATTAATATATGCAGCTTGGTGGGCCGCACCAATTAATGCACATTTCCTTTTTTTTCCTGTAACATGTATACCGAAAAAAGTGCATTTGTCTGAGGAACTGTTTGTTTGCTACCACTCAATCTCAGTTTTGAGTACATGTACCTCAGTCTAAATCAGACTTTTTATGACCTTTATAACTATACTTAAAATCTTTAATTCCTATTTCTGGGTGTTTGCAAGCCTGAAAAGATTGCTATCATGGAAGTGAAAATTTACTCCTCTAGGTGATTCACTAGCTAAATAAACATAATTCTTGTTTTAGCAAGCATATACTCTGTTTCTCAAATTTTGTTTGTTCCCAGCTCTGAATATTATAGTCTGATATTCTTTCAATTCAAAATACTTTGGGAAATAAACGTTTATCCATGGTTTCAGTTTGTATGCTCATGGATGTGTTTACATGTTATCTGTTAGAGCTATATAATAAAAGCCTAGGTACCATATTCACCTGAATATTTTCTATGCTACTTTTTAAACTTTTATTTTAAAATTTCCACTTGCACACCAACATGAATGCTGCCTTGAAAGTGAAGCAACTGTATTGGTTTCATGAAATACTGAAGAGTCTGAAAGCTTTCTTTAAGATCAGTACGAAATCCAGATATGGGGAAGTTGAAAAATAGCTGTTGTATGAATACTTGATGTATCCGTCAAACCCAAATATTTACTTCATGTCTGGATTCTTTCACTGGCAGTCTGTTTCTGAAGCTTATTGGGGAGATCAAAATTGCTTGATCCCATTATTTTTGGCTGCTCTGTTCTTATTCAAATTTGTTGAATATATGGCTGTTTTGGCACAGTGTGACAGTCATTTTTACATTAATTTTGAAAACATCATTGGGTGATGACCATCCAAGCCATACTCAAGAGTAGACCCCTTGAAATTAGTGGACTTCAGGTACTGAAGTCATAAATTTCCGTGGCTCTGCTCTGAGTATATAACATTGGTCATCCACCCACTTGTGTTACTTAACTAAAGGTTCCTCTATATACTTGGATGGAATTCCTTTGAATTCTGTGCAACTTCCTTCCAAATAAGTAACATTTGGTTATTGAAACACCAACAAAAAATTGCTTCATTGCGATTGGTATGAGGATGAAAGGCTAGCCTACTTCAAAAGAAAGCCATAATTGTTCATATCCTCATATTTCAAAAGATGCTGTGTTATTAGAATTTGTGTGTGATCACTATGGAGAACATGATTAATTCAAACATATAGTGCCAAGTGCAGTGCTATCATGTGGACCATGTGTTAACTAAGGTAAGTGGTTTGAAGAGTGGTTCTCCTTGTGGTAATTAACAACACCAGCCCCAAATTCCAAAGAAGAGGATTTTTTCTTGGCAGTGTCAAAATCTTTCTGAATCCAGTGGCAAACTCCATTCACAAAGAACTACCAAATGGCTGTGTTGCAAAGTGACCATGTGTATGAATTGCAGCATATATTAAACACACCTTTCTTGGGGCATACATTCAGTGCTGATCATGGCTAACAAAACTTTGGCGCAATACCAATATAATTCTATTTGTTATTAACTTGTCTGCATTGTACACAGAGGTGTTTTTTTGCAACCATAGTTAACAGTTACCATTTTCATCTTCTATACAGTCGTACCTTGGAAGTCGAACAGAATCCGTTCCGGAAGTCTGTTCAACTTCCAAAACATTTGAAAACCAAATCATGGAAGTCCCGTCGGACCTTCGGGTTTCAAAAGAACGTTCACAAACTGGAACAATCACTTCCGCGTTTGCGGTGTTCAGGAGCCAAAACATCCGAGTCCCAGGGTGTTCGGGATCCAAGGTATATCTTTCTGTTTAGCTCATAAGGAAAAGATAGAGCTGATCATAGAAGCAGAACATCGATCCCCATTCATGTATGTTAGAGGCACACAGGGTCTACTACTTTAATTTGAAGATGGGGTTGTGCTTCTGGCATATATGATGTGGAATAGATGTTTGTAAATCTTCTAGACAAAGAGCAATTTGTTTATCCCACTTGAATTGCCTTGCAAGACCATGGTGGTGGCTTCTCAAAAATAAAACATGAATAAAATGCATTGATGTCCGTTCAATGCTTCTGCTTCTCTGTGATTAATTTGGAGAAAATGAATGTTCTTCTGTTTTTGCAGTGGAAAAGCTGATTTCCAAAACCTGAAAATTAAGCAGATGCTCTTAGTTGCTGAATAATTTTATTCTGCTGTTCAGTCACTAGAAGGGAAAAGGATGCCTGGTTCTTGGAAGCTCTGCCACTGACCACTGAAAAGATTTTCAACCGCTTTTCTGGTTTCTGAAACTTAATTGGAGTTGCTCCCATATTTTCAACCCATGTTTTGGAGGATTAGAAATATTTTAATTAAGATTCTCATGATGCTGAATTCTGCACCCAGTACCAAATTGGCACTTTTTAAATTTTGCAAAAGCACAAAGAAGTGGGTGTAATTTCATCACATGACAATTTCTGTGATTGGGGAATTTCCTAGAGTGGTATTTATCCCTGAATGCGAACCTTGGGATGCTTTAAATTTCTGTTCCAATACTTTTTAGTTGTGTGTTGAATTGCTTTGTTTTGTTGTACGCTAGTTATGTAGCTTTGTTAAACTTAATTTAATTTGTTAAACTTAATTGTGTACCATCCATTTAAGTAAACTTGAAGCACAACATTGGCTTTTTAAATTGAATTTAACTTTTAAGACTTAATTGCTGAATAAATTATTTTGCCATTAGACTTTGGGATGCAAATGTATAGTGAAACCATCCCAATTCATTCTGCCTTGTGCTATGTAACTATAGCCATGCCATAGAGTTCACATTCCTACTCCATCATTGAGGCAATTGGAAGAGAAAGCTGTCTGTGGACAAACGCCGGCTCCTTTGGCCTGAAAGCGAGATGAGCGCCTCAACCCCATAGTCACCTTTGACTGTACTTAATTTCCAGGGGTCCTTTACCTTTTTACCTTACTTAATGTGATGTGAATGTTTGCAAAGCCTTGCAATTCAAGGGGCATTGTAATTTAATACATGCTTATGTCTGTTTCCTGATGTGCTTATTATACTGAAATGTGCTTTCAATCTTTCTAGCAAAATGATATATTCTCCCATTACTTCAAAGTCTAGATACTGCACTTGGATTCTAAAATTAGATAATTGGTGCAGGAGATTCTGCAGAAAGTACAATTACTTTTTTTTACTCGTCCTCTATATGTAAATACTTGTTTCCTCCAAATGTTCTCAATGGCCATACTACTTTCTCGACTATACATTAGTATGTTTTTTTAGAGTTTAGTTTCCTCATGATTTTGTGGCAGTAGCAAATTATACATAAAATTCCTGGTTGCCTTTTCATGCTCTTTTCTCCTTGCCCTCACCACACGAAACAGGAGGGACACCAATTGTGGACAAGAAAGGGGAGGCAGCAGAGACAAGGATATGGCCTCTACATGGGGCTTCTCTCTTCCCTTTGCAAGCCAGCAGCCAGGTATTGTGGCTACATACAATTTTGCATATACACACTGCATCTGAAACAGAGCCCAATATTTCTGCAGCTGTCTCGACAGACATATCAAGAGTTTCCCCCCAGCCCAATCCAGAAACACATCACTTCTCAATGTTGTTTAGAGAATAAAGAGAACTGCTGAGTTTTAGATATTATTGTGAGTGCACATTAGAATTTTCTGGATTATTTTTTTTTATCTATAAGAGATGCAAAAACATATTAAGGGCAATCTTGGATTCTACAATGTTTTTTGGAGATAAATACAGAGGGATGTTCCCGGAGCTACTTCTATCATCTGCCTGTTGCAAGCATAAAACACTTTACTGAAGTTGGCTTCCTTTCCCCCTTTACATGTTTTTGAGTGTCTAGTCCTATTTAATGGCCTGAATAATGCACAAATCTTGAACAGCTTCCATCATATGTTTGATTTTTTTTAAAAAAAAAAAATTTCCTCATGAGTCTTCACACTCAAAAAATGTATCTTCAGCTTTTTCACAGCAAAGTCTCGGAATGTGGCTTCCATTAGAGTAAAATCAGATTCCTGATTACTCTGAGAGAAAGAATTACATCAAGAGGAATAGTCTTCAACATAAAGCCAATGAAGAGTTATCAGCTGGCATCCAAAGAACCACAAAGTGACTTGTGTGTGTACACAGTGGGCCACACGTTCTTTCACATACACCACCACTCATGAAGGTTGGGACCTCTCTGTGGTAGTATCTGATTTTATAAGGCCTCTACAGTCATAAATAAAAAGTCAGCACATAACTGAAATGAAATCCTTATGTGTTAGCATATCAAGCATGGGGAACCTCAGACCTGGGGGCAATGCAGCCTTCCAGGCCTCTCATATCTGGGCTTTTCCTGAGGCCCTGCACCCTCCCAAACTGCACCTTGCTTTGCATCCTCCTCAAATGCTGTTCAATACTGCTTGTTTGCTAAACGGAGAACAAAGGAGTGTGAGAGTGTGAAGAAACCACAGAGGTAAAAATTGCATTTGCTCTGCCCCCTTTTGCATCTGACCAATGGCATGTGGCCCCTGGAATGATGTCCAGAAGGAAACAGCCCTCAAACTGGGAAAAATTATCTGCTCCTGGTGGATATGAGGATCCCTGAACTCTTGCAATAAAGTTATTGATGTTTATTTTCTCCACCTTGAGCTATTTTGCATGAAGGAACTATGTGCTGCACTAGATAATGTGCACTAGAAAATATTCTCAAAAATAATGATTTAGTGCTACAAGAAACTGGCTGATCTGAGGAGCATGTAGTCTATTTACCCAAATGAAACCATGCACTGATGTTAATCTAAATCGAGTGTTAATAGGCTCCAACTCCGACTGAATGCTGAAGAAGAAGGAATTCTTCTGACACAGTTGTTTGGGTTTGATACCATGCAGCTTGTTTCTATTCCAGTGTGGAAAATACACACACACACAATTTCCCTGTAATAGTTGGGATGACTGCTCTTCCAATGAGTGGCATTTGCCAGAGCGTAATAAATACAGAGGAAATTCCAGTTGACACAGATAGAGTATTTATAGCTCAGGACATGATGGAATTTAAAAGCATGAGAATTTTAAGGAACATTACTCATGGAGTAAATATAGTTCCAGTGATAGACACTGCATAAAAGGAAGGCAAGAAGTAACTTTGTCATTTTGTCATCTCTCTGGAATAGAACAGAAATTATTAATCACTTTAGCCTTACTATGTGGGTTTCAAAGCACATGTGAAAGCTATGTAAACGCTATCGGATTTAGTAATTACACTTGTGGACTCCCAATGGAATTTATGTAGGACAGCTGTTCTAACATAGCTTTAAAACTCTTCTATGGGAACTTATCAGGGATTCCTCTGTGGGAAGACAGGTAACAATGGACAAGCTACTGAAAGCCAGGTCTGCGACAGACACCTAAGGTTGCAAGCATTGTGCTGATCGTTTACTCAATGATATCTCTAAATCTGCCACAATACATTGAATCTCCCGAACAGCAAATCCTTGCCGATCTAATTGACAGTGGGTGTCTTACATAGTTTCATGTGAGCATAAAGACTATTCACAAGTAAACCAAAAAAAATCTTAGTGCTTGGATGTCACTCACAACTTCTGGATGTTTAAGGTTGTACTTCAGTAGTGTGTCCCATAGCATATATTTGAATACCTGACTGATGTTAGATCAACACTGATATGTTTGTTCTCTTAGTATGTATTAAAACATCAAATGAATAATCAAATTAACAGATCACTGCAGCAAGCTAACCTGAAAGTAGATTGCTGGTACCCATGCTGTGTTGTCTGGTATTGAACACCAGGATAGAGTATGCAAGAAGGGAGACTTAGGGATATGGCAGAAGATTGGTGGGCAAAGTTGTGGAATAGAATTCCTTTATTCCTTTATTCTGTTAGAGCCCTATGTTGTGTGTTCTTCCAATTTAGATTCTATTGAGCATCTAACTCATGGGTAGGCAAACTAAAGCCCAGGGACCAGATCTGGCCCAATCCCCTTTAAATCTGGCCCCATGAATGGGGAACCAGTGGCAATCTCTAAATTGCTGGACTGCAGCTTCCATAATCCCCCATCATTGGCTATGCTCTCTTGGGGCTAATGGGAAATGGAACTGAGCAAGAACTGGAGGGCCAGAGGTTTCCCATCCTTGGACAACATAGATCCTCAGTAGACCAGATCTTTATCCAGTGAGATGCATCAAGTTGTTCCTTGTGATCTGACTTCCATACAAACCTAAGTGAATCCTGGGGCGAAAACTGCATTTATAAAAGTAAGGAGCATATGACCCATACCATTTCACTCTGGGTGCCCTGCATAGGAAGTCACTCAAAAGGCCTTAGAAGTTGTATCTGTTGTATCTCTAGTTCTTTGTTACTTCCACAATCTGTCAAACTCTTAATCAGGTCAAGCCAGTTAAAATGGTTCAGAGTGATAGTATGTCCCTTTTCTATTGATTGTACAATTCTTCAGTATTTAAAGAATGAACATTGTAAGAGGGGAAATGCAGAATGGTTCTTCTCCTACACAAAGCAAACACCAACAGGAATTAAGGGCATTCATATTCTGAAAGGGTGAAAATAGCTTTGCAAAAAGTTTTAGTTAACCGGCAGATGGCAGTAGAGCAGGATTTTCAAGCTATTTCAGAGCAAGCCACATTTTGTTTGTCTAGATAAGGTGTTTTGACACACAAGCATTTTTTCAGCTATAATAGCAGCTGTGGAAAATGGAAGAAAAGCAGTAAATTTTAAAGACACCCACCCCATTTTTAAAGGCATTATCGACTCTTGTCATATGCCACAATGAGTTAATATGACAATAGGAGACAACGTACTTAAGTTGTGTCAAAGTAGAATCCTATGACTCCTTCAGTTCAATGGGACTTACGTATAGGATTTCACTGTTAGGTAACAAAGTACTGATTTCATTTATATCCCTTTTTTCCAAGGAGTTCACAGGGGCACATCTGATCCCCACCCTCTTTATTCTTACAACAACCTTGCAAGGTAGCTTAGGCTGAAAGTGACTGGCTCAAGGAGTCCAAATGGTTTTCTACTTTTAAATAAAGGCACTATTTTTAATAGTGATATTTCGAAGGAAGAAAAAGACCACCCCACAACTCATGTTCTTTTTTACACAGAATTCTGCAGTCTGTCATTTTGGACGATTTCCCACTGTGTTCTTGAAGACAATGAGCACAGGCTACATGTATAACAAAATTATTATTTTCGCTTCGGTCATTGGAGGAGATTAATATCAGGCTATCCAGTGGCAAAAATGTTAAGGGTGCTTCTAAAGTTTTACACAGTCTTGACACAACATCCTCATTGACATGCCATCCCATATTTTCACACCCTCTTCCCTCAATTTAATCCAAGCATACATTTTCTTCATTTATTGTCAGTGTTGTTTTACTGGATTTGCCCCAGAAACAACAAATCCAGATTAAATGGAAAAATAGAACAGCATTTGGATGAGAGGATGTTGTGTGGAAGCTGTGCAAAACCTGCAGGAGCAACACCAAACCCACAATAACTGCCACATGGAAGGACCCCAAGTGTTTCAAATTTTACTATTGATTTAAGGAATGTATACCACCACTTCATAAAAATATATCAGTGGTATATAAGTATAAGACGAGTCATACCAGGATCCCCATCCTCCATCCAGGCAAACAAGGCACCATCATGTCAGAGATGGAAAGAAGATAAAAGTCCCTACCAGAGAAGAATGGCAGATCAAGTTGGTGAATTATGTCGAAATGGCTAAAATGACTGGAAGAATCAGAAACTAGAAAGCAGGAAGACCAAAATTTTAATAAGTAATTTATCTTAAAGACCATTGTAAACAGTTAAAATCGTTAGTAGGATTGGAATATCACTTGTAGTGACACAATTTTGGACACAATGGAGAGGTGAAAGATATGGATTATCATAAAAGATGCAGGAGGAAATGATTAACAATGGGACCCACAAAGGAGAGGAGGGAAGTCCAGCAGATTCCTTGGAATCTTATTTTTTATGCTGTATGTCGGATATGTGACTGTAAAATTTTAATCTGAAAAACCAAGTAAATACATTTTATAAAACAAACAAACAAACAAACAAACAGAAGGAATTGTCATAGTCTAAGAACGCAGTCCATCAAAAGCACTTGAGGAGGGTGTGCAACAGGGCCAGAGAGATGTGCAGTCTGCAAGGGGGTGTGTGGGGTGGAGAGTCTTCCTGGAGAGCTGAATTTGGCCCCTGGACCTGATGTTCCCCATCCCTGTCTTGGTGGAAATTATTCTGTCCACTAGTGTACCATCAGATCAGGAATTACTCCAATATACTGATCCCTGCTCTGTATGACAAAGCCTTGGCCCAGATTGTTTTTCAGACACTCATCCTGCTCCTACTCTACTTTGGTCTCCATTTTGAAGTATTGTACTGGAACAACAAGTGGGACCCTCTCACAGAGAAGACACAAGAAACCCAGGAAGCACACCTAGTCGCCTTAACAAAGACCTATACTATTATAGCAATGTCACCTATGCTTGCCAAGGGGATACAAACTGCAGATTTATGCAAGTATTTAATAGTAGCTTGCCAAGAATGTCAGCACCCTTTTCAAAAGGAATCTTCTTTTGTGTCTTTTGATATTTAAAGAGCTGTAATTACAATGGCAAAGCTTTGAATTCTTCTCCCCCCCCCCACCCCCCTTTCCCTTTCCCCCTTATACACATTAATTTATGGGGACCAATCCAACATTACAGACAAGCTAATGAAAGAAGCACACATTCCTTTTATATTTTGTTTCTTTTATAGTTTCATTTGTGTGGATAAATGCAAAAGAGTTAATGCTATAAATAAGTATAATGGTGTATCTCTCTCCTCAATTGCTGGTTGTTGATGCTGAAGTCCTGTATAATAGGGGAAAAAATTGAACTGAATTTAAATCTTCATCTCTGCTCTATTTTTCTCTTATTTCAAAAGATTCATCTACTCTGTTTAAGCGTTACTCCTGGTTCTTTCCTTTATCTAGTGGCTCATGATACTATTTCATTCTTTTTGTTTGTGTATTTTTAGCAGTGTAATAAAAACCGAACTTGCAAGACAGAATAACCACATTTCCTCCTATTACATGTATTGAAAGTAGGTTAGTGTATCCAAAATTTCATTACTGTGTTTCTTAAAACTGGTCAGGGCTGGCAAAAGAGGATCAGTCATATTTCAGGGAAGAAGGAAATTTCTGCTATGAGATCCTCACTTCAGAGAGTGCAGTCCTTGCAGGAGGTACTACGGCCAATCAAATTCCACACTGTGATCTCCTGTTCTGTGAGGTGAAGATCTTGGGTGCCAAACTACACACAACTGGATCTCCTAACACAATTTAACCCTTTTAAAATAGCTGCAAATGGTCCCAGATTTGCCAGGCTGTACTGTTAACACTTTCCCCTCTTTGTCATTATCCAACTTTAAATCATCCCCTCAGAAAATTGCTATTAACTCTGGTGGGTAGAAACATCACCTTTTAATGTGCCTTTTTTCCAGGAAAGGCTTAAACACACGCTCAATAGCAGGCATAGGCAAACTCCGGCCCCCCAGATATTTGGGACTACAATTCCCATAATCCCTAGCTAACAGGACCAGTGGTCAGGAATGATGGGAATTGTAGTCCCAAACATCTGGAAGGCCGGAATTTGCCTATGCCTGCTCAATAGGGTTGCTGCAGGAAGCCAGTTATGTTTCTCTCACACATATACACCAGGGCTGCTTGAACTTCAGAAACAAGTTTAAATTTAGATGCAACCTACACCTGGCTGTAGGGACATTTCCAAACAACCTCTTTTCTGAGCATTTATTCTAATTTGTTTTCAAGGAAGGTTAGATGTCATTGAGTCAAAACTAGTATTATTCCACACTTCTCAGGGCATTTCCCATTCACTTTCCTTCTTGCAAGAAGTCTGATCTTTTGGAGAAGTGAGTTTGTTGGGCAAAACCTCCCAATCAGCTATAACTGCACAACCAGAATTTGTTGACATGTGATTGCATCCCTCCTGAAAATAGCAAATATAGTCTAGAACTGAAATAGGTTGTAGAAGTTCTACTTGTGGGATTTCTACACCGCATGTAGTCTGACTTTTAATTCATTTTAACTGCTTTTCAAACACAAAATCAATATGAATCAAGGAGTTGAATGCTCGTTTAACGAAATGCAAAGAATCATCTGTGCCCTTGTGTGAGTCTACTCCTATACAAAGAGACAGAAAGGAAGATCTTGCTTAACTTGTATATGGGGGTGGGTACCTCGGGTTACATATGCTTCAGGTTACAGACTCTGCTAACCAAGAAATAGTGCTTCAGGTTAAGAACTTTGCTTCAGGATGAGAACAGAAATCATGCTCCGGCGGCATGGCAGCAGCAGGAGGCACCATTAGCTAAAGTGGTGCTTCAGGTTAAGAACAGTTTCAGGTTAAGTATGGACCTCCGGAATGAATTAAGTACTTAACCCGAGGTACCACTGTAATGCTCTTTAGTGTGCACAATCCAAAATAGGCATCATTAAATGGTTTGATAATTTTTTAAATGTTCACACATGTGAACAGTTGTACATTGGTCATTATACTATTATGCGTATGATTTTTCCATTTCCCATCATGTGAATAAGAGGCAAAACTGATGCAGGTGCAATTGGCACATGTGGTGATTGACATGCAATGCTCCCAGTTTTATCTTTGTGGGCTCATCGAGGGAGAGCTGGTTTTAGACCACCTGGAATTACTTTTTCAGGTTCCTCTACATATTAGGTCAGTCCACTAGTATTTTAAGTAAGTTTTTCTGATGTTATGGCTAATTTTGACTGATTTCATGCTTCACCCCTATTCTATTCCTCCTGCGTCCCTATTGTGCATTGCTTTATAGAAACTGCATTTAATGGTACATGAATGATGAAAATGAAAAATAAATAAATAAATAAAAATGCTCAGGATCAAAACAAGGAAAAATGCAAGTCCTTTCTTTCTTACCGCTTTGTTTCCGTGTTCCTTTCAGAATACATTGATAAATGCCATCTGTGTTTTAGGATGCTGTGCTGCCTGGAGCCAATGGGTTTTTTTAGTACAGAACATCTGGAGGGCAGCAGTTTGGCAAAAGCTGATGCCCAGAAATGAACGCTAGACAAGAGCTAGAAGCCTCAGCAAGTTCTTTCCTGCTCCCCTCTTCTCTTTTTCTTTCTTGAGAGCCAGGCAAGTCTTTCTCAGGTGTGCTCCAGTTCCTTCCAACCCAGACCCTGATGGTTTACTTTCTTTTGTTTGCTTGTTGAATTTCTAGTCTTTCCTACATTGATTGATGGTCCCAGAGCAGGTGACATCGTAGCAACCTAAAGCGTAAAGCCATATCATCAAATTCATAGAAAGAACAGGAGCAACTAAAATGGGCTCAGATGATAAGGAAGAGGATTGTGATGCAGAGTATGAAGAACTTATTGAAGGTCCATGAGGCTTGGCAGGGGAAGAGGCTTGCCTCAGTAGGTGGTGGCCTCTTCCTCATCAGAGGTCTTAAAGCAGAGGCTGGATGGCTACCTCTTAGGGATGCTGCAGCAGCTAATTCCCTGCACCATCAGGGGGTTGGACTGCATGACCTTTGAGGTCCCTGACTATGGTTCTGTGAGAAATGACATGAAGCTCTGCAGTTTAACATGAATGTGATTCCTGCAAATATTTCCTAATAAACATATATACTGTTGCATCTTTTAACCCCACCATTGGTAGGTGATTAATTATCTCCTTCTCAGTGTCGAGGGAAAAAAAAACATAGAGAAGCAACAAGGCTGACAAAAAAAGAAGTGATATTGCTTTTTGGGAAGCTGGTGTGATCCCCTCCCCGCCCCTCCCACCTTTGTCATCTGTTTTATGCAGATGCCATCCATTGTCTTTGACAGTCAATTCACTTGTGAAACGAAACAGTTCTCCGTCTAGACATTGCTGTATTATTTGTAGTCACCCAGGTGAGAATCAGGCCATTTTCATTAATGTTAATTAGTATTTAATAGGTCTCATTTTTATAGTCTAAGGGTTTTGGCTATTAAAAGATTAGAAAGAAGTACCTTTTGTTCTGCAGTTCAGAAGCTCAATTTTTTAATAGACAAGAATTGAAGGGTAGACTTGAAGCAAAAGGTTAGCTCCTTCTTTGAAGTAAACAACAAATGATACAATGCAGAGAAACTGTTCCGCATGATGGATCTTGCATCCACACATGGAAACCCTGTTTCACTCCACCCACCTGTCTACTATTTTTCACAAGAATCTTGCACAAAGAGAAGTTCACTAAATCCAGAGAATATGGTTTGCATGTGTAAGCTCTTTTCACAGTTAATTGTTCTCCTACATAAATTTTACATTGCACTGTGAATTGTGTGTATATCACTGTTCAGAGAAGTACAGGCTTGTTTATGATCTTGGACTCACAGCCTTGTGGAGCACAGTCTCTACGGGAGTGAAACAAGGTGATCCTGAAAGCACTATTCATATTGTTGTTTTATGCATTTTTTCTATATCTAATGGCAATTCCTTTCAGCTTAGCTGGGTGATGGATATGATGGACACTTGCGGTTTTTCTAAGGTGGTGAAGTTCATTGATACCACAGGACTTGAAAGCAGAAGGAGAAAACCAGCAGGTCTGGATTTCAGGAGAACTGATCAGTTACTCTGGTGCAGGAATCTGGGACTGCCTTCATGCTTGCTTAAGGTGCTGCTGTTGTTGGCATCCATCTGTCTAGAGAGACAATGGAGTGAGCCTCAGGGGATGAAGTCAAAGTGCTCCATTAGCAGCACTAAAGTGATCTCCTCTGGGGCACAGGCCTGGGCAGTATGTATGGAGGTCCTGGGCTGCCCAAATGACAGGACCCCTCTCTCAACCTTGCTGATGTGGTCCAAAGGAAAGCAGAGCAATACATTTGGTACCAGCTTGGCTGCAGGAGTTGACAGAAGGAGGCATACAAGGTGCCATCCAACCATCTTAGGGACTCCACTTTGGATTTGTGTAGGGTTTACTCCTTAGCCTTTTCTTCTACTGAAAATATCCCACAAGGCAGTGGAGGTTTAGTACCAGAGATATACTTATCCTTTCCAGGTGGATGGGCCCCTCATTACAGCATGTGCAGAAACCACCTTCTTGACTGTTGGACTCAGTATTGGTCTTGTCTGCTCAATCCTCCAGAGCCTATCTTCACCTGCAGGGGAAGTTCCTAACTCACTGAGGGTTTGAGCCCATCAGCTACCCTCACCTGGTTTAGCCAGCCAGTCAAAGCTGTTTCCTAGAGTGTGCCTCCTGTCACTACCCCTCCCCTAACATCCCATACACTCCACTTTAGGTGTACATTGTAAATACATAGGTTGTTGCAAATATAATATAAGGGTTCAAACTTCTGTCAGAGTTAGGCTGGCTAAAAGGGTTTTGGGATTGAACCGAAGTCCTTCTGTGCTAGCTGTTTTGCTGGCACAACAGTTATATTAGCAGAACTCTTCTGATATGCTGATGGGAGACTCTACTGCCAGAGCTGTTCTGATGGCAAAGACAGCAGAGCAACTGAAATAGAGTGGGGAGGCAAGGGTGGGGGCATTGGGAAAGGGGAGGAAGAGTAAGTTCCATTGTGCAGGCAGAAGTCCTTGCACTAACAGGATGTTTTCACTGGATACAACCTACAAAGTTGTCTATAGACAAATTCAAAATCTGAGAATTAAATTCTTTCCTGCCCCCAAATTTATTTAATATCCATCATTAATTAAGTCCATCTCACATATTAACAACTTCCATTTACGTTAGGATTTGGCAGGTTAATCCATTGGGTGCAATGTTGGGTCCCTGTCCTTGGAGACCTCAGGCAGTGGCTCTCAGGCAGAAGGAATATGTACAAATAAATTAACAGCAGAAGTTGGTCTCTGTTTGTGACTGCTATAGCTACTGCTTCCTCAGAATACACCATCCTATTGCCACCTCTTCCCCTTCTGCTAAGACATGGGTAGGCAAACTAAGGCCTGGGGGCTGGATCCGGCCCAATTGCCTTCTAAATCTGGTCTGCGGACGGTCCAGGAATCAGTGTGTTTTTACATGAGTAGAATGTGTCCTTTTATTTAAAATGCATCTCTGGGTTATTTGTGGGGCATAGGAATTCATTCACACACACCCCAATATAGTCCGGCCCCCCACAAGGTCTGAGGGACAGTGGACCGGCCCCCTGCTGAAAAAGTTTGCTGACTCCTATGCTAAGAGAAAGGAGAAGGGAACAGGAAAACCTAGGGCAGATAGAGCAAAGTTCTTGCACCACTTTTCTATAGAGTTGTCCCATAGTAGTAGAACCCAATCAATAAGTTTCATCGATAGGTTTCCTCTTCTTCTCTTGCTTCCCCCTCCCCCTCCTCGCATCTTTTAAGTGAACTATAAGTAATTTTCAGCCTTTCCTTGTAAGACATTTCTCATTTCTGGATATTTGTACTCTGCCAACATGGCAGCTTTTATAATCTCTCCCCTGAATCCTTTCCAACTTAGCAATATCCTTCTTGAACTGTGGTCCCCATCCAAAGTGCTCCACATCTGGCCTCAACAGTGCTGAGTTAAAGATTTCTGAGTCCAGCAAATGCTGTTGCAAATGGCCTATTGAGTTACTATCAGGGTCTATGGCTTTGTCATAAATCTATTAAAAACTGCAACCAATCCATCTAATTTATATTCTAAATAGGTCACTTGGGTTTCTTAACTGGGTCTTATTCCTGTTTTCCTATAATAGAGATGTGTTGATTCCTGATGTAGTAGGTATAACTCCTATGTCACTCCTATCTAATTTAAGTCTCTCACTTGAAATTCTGGATTCTGCTATTAATAATTCCTGGTCCTCCCATTTACCGAAGATACATGCAAATATCTGCTGTGCTTGCAGGCTCAAGGACTTTGAATGCCAGCTCATTGCTTTGTCTTTGTGTGGTCACACACACTCTATACATTTAAAGCACATTTAACACACATTTAAAGCAAATGTCTCTCCCTCCCCCATCTTGAGAAATGTAGTTTACCCTTAACTGAACCATATTTCTTAGCACCCTTAACAAACTAGGAGTCTTCAAGGGAAACATGTACTTTAAACTCACTTAAAATGAAGGGTGGAGTCTCCCTTTGCTCTCCATAAGCTATTTGCCACAATGAAGGACAATCAAGATAAAACTGTTTACAATGTATACACGCACACACATATATATTCATAGGCTGACTTTTGGGACAAAGTTCTGTTCCTCTATGAAAGAGTGTGAATCCAGCTGGCATGGGATGAAAGGGCATGTTTGGTCAACACTTTTGTCTTAGAAGTAATCAGGGAACTGTATTTGACCCAAGCAACTTCAATGAGTTCTTTTGACAGTTTCCAAAAGCTGTTCAATGCTTGTACACAGACAACTGGGTTAGAATATTGAAGGCTTGTTTTTTTTCCTAAGGAGTAGGCAGAACACTTCTCTCTAAATTCATCCTCATCATACTAGCATCAGCAACACATGCTGGTCTGCTGATGTACCAGTCTGGGCATATTAGAGTTTAGAGGTCTTACTTTAACTACTAGGGTTGGCATGCTATAAGCTGTTACTTTACAGATACCGTATTTTTTTGCTTTATAAGATGCACCAGACCACCAGTTTCTGGAGGAGGAAAACAAGGGGGGGGGGAATTCTGAATCTCAGAAGCCAGAACAGCAAGAGGGATCGCTGCACAGTGAAAGCAGCAATCCCTCTTGCTTTTCTGGCTTCTGGGATAGCTGCGCAGCCTGCATTCGCTCCATAAGACGCACACACATTTCCCCTTACTTTTTAGGAGGGAAAAAGTGAGTCTTATAGAGCAAAAAATATGGTAGTTTCTTTTGATTGTGTTTTTAATGTATCATATATTTGGTGTTAGCCACCTGAGCCCAGTCCTGGCTGGGGAGGATGGGCAATCAATCAATCAATCAATCAATCAATCAATCAATCAATCAATTTATTCTTATTCTTATTCTTATTCCATTATACCTTTGTTCCTTGGAGACTCCTAGCCCCTGCTTGCTTGGCAACAGGACTCAGACGGGGCTATGACAGATGGGGAACTAGATTCTCACTTTTCATGGGCCAGTTTTTACAGGTGGGCAGGGCCATCCACCTGGCTATCACCTGACAGCTAAGTCAAACTGTGTACAAAAGCTTTTGGCACATGGAGGCAGGTGGGTGTGACTTAGCTGAAATGGCCTTGTGGGCCAAAGTGGGAGGCCTGGCAGGTCTAGCTAAGCTTGCAACTCAGAGGTTCCCCACCACTGCTTTGAAGTAACTCTTGGGCTCAGTGCCGGATTTACGTATAAGCTAAACAAGCTATAGCTTAGGGCCCCACTCTCTTGGGGCCCCCCCAAAAAAATTATAGGAAAAAAGCCTGGGTGTACATTTCCAAAATATAAGATAAAAAACAAATAAAATAAAACCTACATACAGCAACAGTGTTTTGTGTTGTGTAGGCTCCTATGATGTAAGTAATGGGCCCCGCCTGCTAGCCTGCTTCCTAAAATATCACTGGTTTGCTCATTTCTATATATAGGGTGCCTACATTCTGCATGGACATGTGCAAATGGCTTTTGATACCTATTTGTCCATAAATTACCACATAGCATATATTCAACACGAAAAACAGAGACATTTTTTTGTTGACAAAGGATAGCTGGACATATAAAGGGCCCCATTACATTCAGTAGCTTAGGGCCTCATCAAACCTAAATTTGGCCCTGCTTGGACTTGTTCATAAACCAAGTGAATGCCTCTATTTCTTACCTCCCAAGCTCCCAGATGTCAAAAGGATTTGGTGATGGAAGAGTGACTGTAAATGATGCAAACTCCAGATTGATACTGTGTGCTGGTGTGAGTTGTGTGCTCCACAGACAGTTTGGGAAGGCTCATTTTTTGCAAAGCCTGTGGATCTAGAGAAATATTAAAATACAGGGAAACATAGAACTATAAGGTACTGAGAAGGTCAGAAACACGAGGTTTTCTGGGGGTCCTGATCTGACTCAGGGAGACATCACATTTTGACTCGGGAGTGGGAGGAAAGATTCCTGAATCACCCCAGTTCTTTGTTTGACCAATGCACACCCCATAGGCTGTGCACATATATAACATAGTATCTTTCTTCTAACCTGTCAACTTTTTTTAGTGGCCATGCGAATCGTTCTGAGATAGTTGACTAATTTATCAAGTGAAACTACTTTCTTAAAGTATGCAGCTAGACTTCATTCCTACATATTAGATGATATCTTGATTAAGTTAGCTTTTATGTTTCTCTCTTGACAGTCTTTTCTGCGAGTAAAATAAAGGGCTCTGTAAACCAGCATCATTTTTGGTCAGTCAGGACATGCAGTTTTCTCTTCCCCTTGATGTTTGATGAGCATCTCGGCTGCTTAATCGGGAGCAATCAGAATGCCAGCCAAAATCTAAATCAGATTGTCAATGCAATTACTTAAAAGTGGGGATTTCAATCCATACAAGGGACAAAAAAGTGTATTTTTATTGTCATTTATGACTTGGATGGAAGTAATTACCACTCCAGAGTAATTTAATACTCTTGCATTAATTCTGACATGTTTTAGAGCGGTGTTCAGGGATGCTTGAGGATGTCTGTTTTCTATGAAATACCATCCTGCCAGATGATTTTAAACAGCAATCTAAGGTTTATTACACACACGTGATATAATAAAGATGGATCAAAATGTTTATGTGGAATAAGATGTGAATGTGTAATAAAATGTTTGCATTTTAGTGTGCATTTTACTTTGTTCTAATTTGGTGATACATTTGATTTAATTATTGCTTGCCTAGCATATTTGCTTTTCCTGGTGCCATCTAAGGACGTATCTGCAGAGAAATTCCAAGAGTATTTGTTTTGTGCTAGAACTGCAGGAAGCAGACAAAAAAGGGGCCTGATAATCCTCATGCTGAAAATATAGACCTTGCTGTATAAACTCAACAGCCTGCATCAGCTCCTCTCTACAAACTGTTGGCCAGAGTGAGGCAAAGTGAAATTGCATTCATACAAGCTGACAAAACTTTGTGGACAGTGGGTTCATGGGAGGGAAGCTGGGATCATGTCCACAGGCCCTGGCCTTTGCACAGGGCATGAACAAGAAATACAAGTGGGGTAGCCAATTTAGTGCTGGGCAGATTTTGTTGGACTGAAATTCCAGTCTTTGGCATCTAAGTCTAGCATCAAATGGAGGGCGACAGATAGACTATCATTGGTGGTGTGGGCTCCCTCTGCATGATCTGTTTTCTGCAAAAAAAAAATAAAACACAAGGTTCACATCCTGCACACAGAGCCATTGCATGTACAGAAAGCTGTATTAATTTGGAGGATGGGAGCAGGGCTAATGGGCACAATCCTGATCCACTTCCCTTTATTCATTATCCAGGGAATCTGGCTTACAAAACAGAGTGGAAGTGAATGTTATATGCCCTGCCCTTTTCCCTGACAGGGATTCAAGGCAGCCTATGGTTAAAACATAACTGCTAAAAACATGGGGGGGGGGAAATCATTAACAAGCAATTAAACATTGATAGAATATATGCTGCTAAAACTATACAAATAGTTAAAATAAAAACAGCATGGCACCTGACCTTCCACTAAAAAGCAGTCAGTTCTCAAAAGCCTGGTGGTGGAGAAAAGGAGAAAAAGGAGGGAGTCAGTCTAACTCCTTTAGGAAGGGAATTCCAAAGTCTGGGAGCAGCCACTGAGAAGGCCCTCTCCCACATCCCTACCACATGTGCCACATTTAGGGTGGCAGAACTGAGAGAAGGACCTCCCCTGAAGATTTCAAAACCCAGGCAGATTTATACAATATAATATGGCCTTTCAGATAGCTTGGACCTAAGCAACAGCATTAGATTCATATTAGATTCATGTTTTACTCCTTCAAACACCACTAGGCACACATATCGGTGGTAGTTCCCTAGTTCCAGCCTGCCTTGGAACATGTGCTCTACATGGATGGCAGAAAGGAATTGGATGCAATGTTTGGGGTAGGTGGGGGGTTGAAGTGAGCCTCCATAGCCTTGCAACATCCCCTCCCCAATATTCCTTGAACACCATCCCATTTATCAGTTGATAGAAAGGAGTATTTCCTGGTACCAATGAAATTTTAAACTATGATTAAAAAAAAATGTGGGATTGATTTGGATGACCTTAAGGTCCCTTCCAGGCATCGTTGGAATTACAGATGTGAGTCCTGCCAAACTGGTGACGTCAGTAGAACTGCCAGAGATGATCTTAGGGCATTTCTAGATTGTCACTGTTTTGGGCTAGAATTCAATCACATGCCAGCAAGTCCAGGTTGCACAATTGTAGCCAGCTGAGACATCTTGTGCAACAAACCCACTTTCCCAAAAGATCAGAGCACTTGAGATAAGGAAAGTGGTGGACAAGTACCGAAAAGTGTGGAAGAACACTTGTTGTGATGCAATGTCATCTAACCTCCCCACAAACAAATATAAATAGCCAACGCGGTCTAGTCTTCTTGCACACAAATCAATCAGTTTATGAATGCTCAAGGATAAGCTTTTCTGCAGCAGCTTCTTTGAGAGTGGCCAAGTGCTTTATTGAGTTGTCAAGTTGTTTTGCTGCACAGGTTCCTTTGGGTGGTTCATCTGTACTCTTGACTACGGCTACATACACACAACATATTTAATACTCTCTCCAAAGAGTCCTGTGAATTGTAGTTTGTTAAGGGTGCTGGGAACGATAGGCGTACTGGGAACTGTGAGGGGTAAACTGTATTTCCCAGGATTCTTTGAGGAAAGCAAGGTCTTTTAATTGGATAGTTTGTATACATCTTTAGACACAATATGGGCTTGGTTGTGTAGGTTGATGTTTTGAATTGCATCTCACATCAATCCTGCTCTGAAGGGGTCTTCAGGCTAGGGCTGATTGGAGTTGTAGTTCAACCCACAGGCTGTGGAAGGCTGATCTACTGTAGGTTGTTGGTAGTTGGTTGTACCTTATGGTGGAATATTGAAGATTGAATACAGAGCATTTCTGCTTCATCTTTTAATATGTGCAACATCTCCACAATTTCTCCCAAGGGTTCTGATTTTCCAATATTCCAATTGAGCCCCTTACAAATTTGTTTACCCAACCATTTCTAAATAGCCAAGCGTTCAGGCTTCGTAATTCCTCTTGCAGGCAGTCCCATTAAAATCATATGGGAATATTAATTGCGCAGGCGAAGCATGAGGCAATTTGGAGTCATTTAGGGAAGCGCATTAGCTGGAAGATGAATGGGCAGCGAAGGACCAGCAAGACTCCTTTAAACGGCTGCTGTTGAACTGGGACACACTGTAAACAGAGACTTTGCAGTGAGCCTGAAACTGGAGTGCGGCTGCAGAGCAAAGTTTCAGAGGAAAATGCTGCATTGCAGCTCTCCGTCTGCTTTGTAGCAGATCTCTGCTGGCATCGACCACACAGAGGAGTGGCTTCTCACAAGCAAGCTGTTTTCAGCTTCGTTATGCAGCTCTGCTGCCTGTGCTATCATCACCCTTAAAAAGTGTGTGTGTGTGTGTGTGTGTGTGTGTGTGTGTGTGTGTGTGTAGAAATCACTTTTGGAAATGAAAGCAAAGAAGTCAGGTGCCTCATGTGCTAAGTTCCTTTGCTGCTATAGAACTGAGATCTCCCCAATGGATAACATATCTGTCTTTATATACAGATGTAACACTTTTTGACATCTATATTGCTTAATTTGAAGAGCTGTCTATCCTTGGCATTAAAACCCTCAGCTGAGGCTTTATAGAAGTCTGGACAGGTGGAGGGGGGTGGAGCAGAGAATATTTGGGACTAGTTTGGCCAAAGGGCAGGACACCCAACAGTGTGGGCCACTAAAAGATGTGGAGAAGAATGGCTGGAAGAAAATCCAGGCTTTCCCAACACAAAACCTTGACCACACATTGGGATTTGGGACCTGAGGCAGTGGAGTGCTCTGGCTCAGTGTGCCAGTGTTCCAGCCAGCCACCTCTCTCTCTCCCCCACCCCCCAGGGTAGCAGAAGCTGTTTAGCTAATAGGGGTGAGGAGCTGCAAGGCTAGCTTCCTACCAGGGGTGTCTCTGTTGCTTAGCAGGTGGCAGGAGGTTGGTGCAACACTGCTAGAGGCAGTATGCTTCTGAATAGCAATTGCTGGAGGTTACAAGTGGAGAGAGTGCTAGTGTGCTCAGGACGTGCTTGCAGGATTTCCATGGGCATCTGGCTGGCTGTTGTGAGAACAGATGGGCCTTTGGGGTGATCCAGCAGGGCCCTTCTTACAGAAACTAGACTCATTGGGATTAGGTACTATGTGCTTTCTATTTTGCTCATCTCTCAGAATGGTGGCAGGTGATGTGCAAAATCCATAGCAGTCCTTGCCTCTCTTTCCTGAATCAGATTATATTAGGATTCAGCAACCTTGGGCTTGGGGAAACATTTGGAAATCTAAGAAAAAAATCCTAGTCCCTGGAAATAATTGGGTGCTCCCCACAAACCAAAACCAGAAAACACTTGCATGCACCTGAAAACAAACAAAACATGGACGAAAAAAGTAAGAGAAGCAATACCCCAAGCCAAACATCTATTTTTTTTTAAAATGGGAGAGGCTGTGAAGCCTTGCCAGTTGACAGGTGTCTGAGGGTGCTATGGTGCCTATGTTGTGGGGTGCCTGGTTGTTGTAAAGAGAGGAACAGTGTTTAGATCAAACTTCTTTTCTCACATACAGTAATATTTTGTATATATCTGCACACACTTTGCAGCTGTATGCTGAATCAGGCTTCCAGTGTCAAAATGGAAAGGGCTTTATCACGGAGGGTCAGAAAGGATGACAGGCGCTCTTGGCTGATTAGGAGCCCTTAAGAGGCCCATGTGAGTTCGGCTTCTCATTTGAAGCCTAATGCTGAATCCATTAAAAAGACTCCAGCGAGTCTGTGGTGAATATCAGGCATTCCTGGGAGATGTCTGCAGCTCCGTTAACAAGGTTGAAGTTACATGGCCTCAGGCTATATCATCAGTTGGGCTGGTGGTGCTGGAGATGGGCAGAATCTAACTGTTGAAAACACTTTTCTCCCCTGCTTCCAAACTTCCCTTTAGAAGTGTGTCATTGTCACTATCCAATGACAATATTTACAGAACTGTTGAGAAACACATCCAGAATATCCCAAACCCCTTTCAGAGGTGCTATACAGCTTTAATTGTCATTTTAATTAAGCAAATTATCTGCTAGGCTTGACAGATAACAATTTCAGTGTTGATGTCTTAACACAGCAAAGGTAAGAAACGGTTTGCTATTCCCAGGATAGAAGGACTGCAGAAAAACTTGCTTCAGTCCTGAAAATATTGGCAAGTTGAACACTCCCACTCCACCCCCTTCTAAAATCAGTGATATCTCACGTGAGTTATAGTGCAATATCAGGATCCTCTTTAGGCCTGTGTAGGACATTCAGTTGTCTAGGGATATAGGATAATGGTCAGGGGTACCTTTACCTTTTACCTTTGGAACAAGGGCTGTAATTCAGTGGTGGAACATCTGCTTTGTATTCAGAGGGTCCCAGATCATGCAATCCCTATCCTCTCCTGGTAGGACTGGGAATATCTCCTGTCTGAAACCCTCACTGCCAGTCAGCATAGGCCAGGGGTGGGGATCCATCAGCCCACATACCTAATTAGGCCCACCAGTCCTCCCTATTTGGCCCACCAGGCCATCAGCTATTTTTGAGTCATGAGAAACCCCTGTCAAAGCATTGTCTTGTGGAGTTTTATGCAAAGTGCTGTCTGGTAGAGTGCTTTGCCAAGCACTCTGCAAGACCCCTGAAGAGGGAAAAGGGTAACCTGATGTCATTGTGATGTCAGGTGATTGACAAGTGGACAGCTCCATACCTTTCAAACTTGGCCCATGAGGGATAGGCGAGATTTAGTTTCCTGCCTTTGGTGTAGATAGTACTGAGCTACATGGACCATTGGTCTAAGGCAGCTTCCAATGTTATACCAGGTCAGTTCTTGCCAGTCAAATGCAGGATTGTCTGCTTCAAGTGTGGATAACCTTTGGCCCTTCAGATGAATTGCAACTCTTACCATCCTTGGCCATTGGCCATGCTTGATGGGGCTTGATGGCAGTTGTAGTTCAGCAACATCTGGCGGGTAAAAGGTTCCCTAAACCTAGTCTACTTCAGTTGACTATGACTCTTCCGGGATTCAGGCAAGAGCCTCTTTCAGTCCTACCAGAGATTCCAAATTGGACCTTCTTGCATGCAACACATGCAATCTGCCACTTCTGAGCTGTATGGACTCTCCTTTTCATCATTTGTGTGCCCATGGGAAAGAGAAGTCGTGCTCTCTAGAGCTTTCAGCATATCATCATTGCTAGGGCAGGAACCCAAAAGTGTGGTGTTTGGTTAGATTGATCCCCCAACCTCCACAACCGATTTGGTATCACTTATCAAGCAGCCAAAGAAGGGAAAAAAGGGCAATTTGACAGAACTATTTCCCATTCCATCAGAAAGAATTCACGGCTTAGAGATTTAAATAATAAAAGTTAATTACAAAACCAGGTGATTAATTTAAATGGGAAGCTTTAACAATTCTTATCAGTTTAGCTTAGAAATCTCTTGATATTGTAAATGCTCTGCAACAAGAAGTCTTAACTGCTGAATGTGCCTGGATGAATAGAAAATTCCAAATTTGTTTTCGTTTTCTCTGTGGAACTCCCTTATGTTATCCCTGAGAAATCAACCCAACCTCTGCTAGCCTTTATTCGGATTTGCATTATTTAAAAAGAGGAGGTTCAGAGAGAAGGTATCAGATACAGTTACGCATTCTTTCCTCTCCCGTTTTCCCCATTCTACTCTTGCCTTTGGGACGCAGGTGGTGCTGTGGGTTAAACCACAGAGCCTAGGGCTTGCCAATCAGAAGGTCAGCGGTTTGAAAGCATGTCAAAGTGCAAGTAGATAAATAGGTACCGCTCCGGCGAGAAGATAAACAGCATTTCCGTGCACTGCTCTGGTTCGCCAGAAGCAGCTTAGTCATACTGGCCACATGACCTGGAAGCTGTACGCTGGCTCCCTCGGCCAATAAAGCGAAATGAGCACTGCAACCCCAGAGTCGGTCACGACTGGACCTAATGGTCAGGGGTCCCTTTACCTTTTTACTCTTGCCTTTTGGCTTGAGGTGCTTTCGTTGCCTTCTTGCCCTCTTATTTTAAAAACAGAAATACATAAGGATAAAGCATCTCCCAGTGCTTTTGGGAGATGTTATTCTTTCCAAGGAGTAGGGAACCTCAGGCCCAGGAACTGAAATTGACCCTCCAGGCCTCTCTGTGTGGTTCCCAGCCAAGGCCCTTCACTAGCCTCCCCGAGTGTTTGTGCTGGGCTGGAATGTGTCCTTGAACTGCGATAATGCCTCTTGCTTTCCATGATGGAGAGGGGATGTCCATTTGATGGTGTGTTTAGAAACCTCTGGCCTTTGTGTGTCCTACTGTTCAAAGTAAACTTCATACCTTGTGCTGCCCACTTTTGCATCTACTCTCACTTGCCACTGGCATATGGCCCATGGAAGGCTATCCATGAGGAAATGTGGCCATCAGACTGAAAAAGGCTCCTGAACCATGCGCTGCCCAATCTTGTGACACCTCCCAACTCCAAAGGATGTCATTGTCAACTGTTGTTGCCTTCTACCTTGCCCCCATGATGATTTGCCTTAGCAGAATAAATTCTTACTGTGAAGAGGAAAGGGAAAGGTTTTTTGGGAACACTATATGGATCGCTAATTAGGAGCTGCAGCTTGCTAAGGGTGCAGGGAGTTCATGGAGGAGGTAAACTACAGTTCCCAGGATTCCATGGGGGAAAGCCATGTGCTTTAAATGTATGGTTCAGATGTGACTCAACACTGCTGGTGATTCCAGGATGTCTCTGCTGACTTGGGCTGACTTGTATCAGCTGAAGAAATTTATTGGGTAAAAATATGCCTCTTAATAGTTCTTCATCAAATGAATACAAATCATCACCCAACATGCCTGCTAATGCTGTGAATGCTTCACCATATAATGCCTTATACTTGCATTTCCATTAATGCAGCTAACTTGATGGTCACTATGGAACATTAATTATTGGAAATCCATAGCCCTATTGCACTTTTACAGTCTGGCTTAAGAGCATTCACTAATAACCACGCTGCTCAGCATATCAAGATCTACATCAGCAGAAACGGGCCTTTCTAGTGTTGACAAATTAGTAATATGAACAGATGACTTAATTAAAGCCATTGGAATGCAAAGCTCAGTGCTGAGCAAGTAATTGGAAAAGTTGTATGGGAGGGTGGGTGAAGCATTCAGCTGGGTCAGTTGAATACATTCCAGCAGTCAGAACAAGGAGGACATTAGCATTCTGAGGGCTTCTCATCCCATGAAGACTTATACGTAATGTAAGGGCAACCCTCCAATGTTCTCATTTGTGGACCCAAAATAGCCATTCTCTAATTTCAATTCTGGCTTTTCCTTCAAACATTGACTGAAACCATGTGGAGGCTTCGCACAACCCAATCCACGTTGTCTGAGGCACCAGCTTCATTCATCCAGTTCTCAGATAGCGGTATAAGATGGAACATCAGACAGTGAAAGCCTTAGAAAAATGTGATTTGTGGCTAGCGGTGTTTGGGTACCAACTTTTGCTCTTTTCCTTATCTTTTGAATGCGAAGGGTGTGTTCAGCAGAACTCGAAAGGCCAGTTTAGTGTGGACATGTTAACTTTCGGCTAGCAAAAGATATCCCCTGCAGATTAAAAAAAATATGCTCAATGGATCTTTATATGAAATGGCTTTTGGGTGTGGTTAGGGGATGGTTTTATTTCCCACCAGCCCTGCTACCCAAGATCCATTTGAATGGAAGTGCTAGACACTGAACATACAAGAGATAGTCTTTCCAAAATAAATGGAGCTATAAATAATAATAATAATAATAATAATAATAATAATAATAATAATAATAATATCTTTATTGTCATTGCCCCCATCGTGGGACTCTCCTGTGGAAAGGACACACTAAAGGCTTTGGGATCCACAATCTCAAAAGGGGAACAAGTTCAAACCAAGCCCCAAATAAGGGCAGTGACTCGTGATTCTTTTTATGTGGCTCTTTTTCTAGTCTCTTGGAAGCTCTTCTTAATTTATTGAGTGCTTGCTGTCTTTTTGATGACATAAAGTCTGACATTTGCATGGTGTTTTCCAGGGCACTGATAGGTTCTTGAGCTTGTTAATACAGGACAACCATTCCCAACCTGGTGCTCTTCAGATGTTTTGGACTACAATTCCCATCAGTTCCAGATCTCATGGCCATGCTGGCTGGGGCTAGAAAATTGGGAAGATGATGGGGAATCAGCATTGTAAAAGTGGCATGACTAAAAGACACGGGGTGTGGGATATGGTTCTGATATCCTCAGTGTCAATTCCAATTTCATACCACATCCAATCTGATACTTCTTCATACTGCTATGAAAAAGTATGTGATGAGAAAGGGCCTGATTTGTTTCAGAAGCATGCTTCTGAGTTTAGCAATCATGAATTATGGAAGTATTAAGAACAAAAGATGAACTCCACTGGACCTTTCTAGTCCAGCATCCCATTCTCACAGTGGGCAATCATTGTCAAAGGAATGGAAAAAGTTATATATGCAGGTATATAGGGGGAGAAGAGTTAATTTAAAACAACATAGAGAATCACCTTGTTTTCTAATCATCCTTCTCTGTCTGCAGTTACAGGCATCTTAGTCCCACAACATAACTGGTGGTGCAAGGTGGAGAGGGACTTCTACCGCAAAGGATGGAGCTACCTCAAGAGGATTCAGGAGAGCCCTCATGATGTGGGTATAGGGATGCTCATATCTCGATGTGCACCTACATTCACATCAGTTAAACACAAGGGGGGAAGATCACTTAGGCATATAGATCACCTTTGCTGTCCTTGGATACTTGTACTTTATGTACACTTTATCTTAAAACACCTGGCCCACCTATTATTTATAAACATTTCAGCTCCTCAAGAAAACCAGAACTTAGTGAAATATTTTATGAAGCAGGGTGTTTTTAAAAATCAAAAACAAAAAAAATGAAAAAGGATTTACTCTCCTGTCCCCATGATGGGACAAAGCTGAAACTAAAACCCCGTATTTGAATATTCATTTCTTAGGCAATCAAGTATAAAACTCGGAATCTAACTGTATTATCCAGAGTCAGACACAAGAGGGGGCCTGAAGAACACATTCAATTTGGGAATTTTGTCTGGAAGCCTCTGTGTCTATGCCTTTATATATAACTCAATAGAGTCATACATTACAGCTCTGGTAACATGTATCCTGCACAAGAAGATGCATACTGTGGAAATATTATTCAAGCCTTCGTATTTTATGTCCAGCCTGCTGGGGTGGGTGAAAGAAAAAGGGGAATGAAGAGGGGAGGGATGTGTGCTAAACCCATCAAGATATTACGTGCTACAGGAACCTGAAATAACGCTGTAAAGATACAGTATAACATCTCCCAAATTGAAATACATCACACAGTCCCATATGTGGTAAATATTTAGTGGTAATTTTCTTTTCTGCAGGCCTTCATTGCAGTCCTGCAGACTTTGAATAATATAAATCATCCAAGTTTTGTGCGATATTTCACTGTGCGCCTATGGTTTTGGAAATATGGTCTCTGACAGCCTTCTTTGCCACTGACTTCCTGAAATAATAAATATTTATTTTGTTTCATCCATTGCAGCTCATTCCTGTCATCACAAAACATTTGATCAGGTCATGTGTAGCCCCTCTTATAACCACGTCCATGCAGAGTACTTCATCAATATCCCAATTAAGATATATTGTTCTCCACCCAGAGTATTTTACTCAACCCTTCTGATAATGTGTTAAGCAAAAAACTTGTAATTTATAATGATATCTACTTGCATTTCCATGACCTTGACTTCCTTCTTTATTGAAGAGATCTGAATACTGGCATAGCCACAGTTTAAGGATTCTGTCCAGAACTATAATCTGCTGGCATATATGTTTGGAAAGGAGATACTGTCATAAACTTGTATAAAAACTTGTATAAACTGATGACTGAATTTTCATTTTATTTGAACAGTTGTAATACAATAGCCATAATAAATTATGCTGCTTGATGAAGAACTGCAAATGTGTTTCCTGACCCAGCACAGTAGCTGGGTCTGAGTTTGATCTTGTAGGATCCAGCTGATCGTAAGATTTGCAGAGTCATACTGGAACAAGGAAAAGAGTTGAAAACTCTATCTCTTCAGCTACCCTAGGCAGATGAATGAAAATATTACCTGTGTTTGAATCTGACCTGTGCCACAAGCATGTGTGTAAAATTAGAGCAAGACCATTGTCTTTTGATTGCACAATAGATTTCAGGATGAACAGAGCATCTCTGGGACTAATCTTCATTTCACACATCTATTAACATTCACCAATATCCAAGAACAATATCCAAGTTCAGAAATAGATTACTCACTGGATTAATGGAATAGCATCTGATTAATGGGCACTATTGTTTATTCCTGCAGTCCCTGGTCATCTTATCATGTGCTTCAGCTGTTCATCATCCCTGGTTGACCATTATGGGGTTTGTTTGGGGATTTATTTATTTTGCATTTGGGGTGGAGCTGAGAGGTTGCAACTGCAAAGGCTGTCACCAAAACAATGGCAAGATGGTGTATTATTATTATTATTATTATTATTATTATTATTATTATTATTATTATTAAATTTTCTGTTTTAGAATTTAGAATATTCATTTAAACAACCTTAAAAGATCATAGATTTCCCTTCTTCTCTTTCCATGGTTCATTTTTCATAACATAAATCATTGCATATTTTATATAAGCTAAACCATTCTGTATGCTAGGTCCACAAGCTACGCATATTCCATCAGTTTAAGTTGCCATTCTTTTTTAGCCTAATTGCTAACTGCATAACTTTTAACATTCAATGTGTAGGAAAAAGGTGTGTGTGTGGAAACACATTTTTTCCTTTCAACATTTCTGGAGGAGAACATGAAGATTTACTTTTGAGACAAATGGGGATTTTTTAAAAAGCATCTTTCTATAGCAAAGAATCAATGCATGTGTACAGCAGGAAAGGTCAGAACACCATTTATTTCTCAGCACATAGTCAAGGAAAATGGTCTTAGCATTTTCAAGATAATGTATAGCTCATAAAGGCAATCATTTCCTCCTTAGCACATGCTGGCTTTTCTGCCTAAACATGGAGCATCAGCTGATTTGTATAAGAATTCCAGCCTTATACCCCAGTCATATAAGCACCAAGATTAATGCATCCATTTCAAAGGAAGGAGGAGTATCTAGTGCAACATTTGCATGCAGAAGTGCTTTCTAGATTCAGTCTCCAGGTAGTAGTTGAAGGGCCCTTGCAGAGTAGCTACCAGTCAAAAGGAGACAATGCTGGACAACAGCGTGATCTGATATATGGCAGCTTCATATGCCTCCTACAGTCTTTGTGTCATTCCAACTGTACATGCAGCCTCAACACGTGCTATTTATTCTCTTGATCATGAAAGTGGAGAAGCGACTGCACAAGCCTTTCTCTCATTTCCTCACTGTGCTACTTCTTCATTTTCCCCCACAAAGTCTGATGTGTCAAGGTTGAATTCAATGAAGTCATTGTATGAGTGGAATGACTTATGCTCATGTGACAGAACTCACCCCCCCAACAACCCCAGATCTGGTCCAGAGAGCTTAGGAAGCCCCAGAAAAGATTTGGGGAGATGAGAAGGTCATTCAGTGTAGAATGAGTCTAGGGAAAGGAAATTATTCTGTGAGAACAGAAGTCATTCTACTCATGCAGTGAGTTCATTGGCTGCAACCCATGGTTTTAAGCATTGCTCTCTACATTTTAGACAGTGAGATTGAGGTGTGTTCTCCAATTCACTTATTCATAAAACTACACACCTCACACCAAGGTGCTTCTTAAGCTGCCCAATGTGCATTGTGATCTGTTCAATTCTGCTTTGTTTCCTCCCATTCATATTTTGTGGGGGGAAATTTAATGGCTATAACCATTAAATTTTAACAGAAGTAGATAAAACTTGCAGGTACAGCAACCCCACCAAAATCAATAATGCCTGGCAAATTACAGACAAACAGGTCAATGGATTTTCTCTAGGGCACTTTTAAAGGTCTTTTCCTTAAAATTTTTAAATTTCAAATCAAGCTTTTTGGGGGCAGAATTGGATATTTTTGAAGCATGAATGCCACTTCTGAGGGTGTGAATCCTGCCAGATTTCATAAAGATTGCTGACTGGGTTGCCCCAGCTATAGTAAACTTAGAGACAGTTTTACTTTTGGTCGACACTTGCCTACACAAACTGATGTCTGAATCACTGAGGTACCACAATGCATTTCAAGACTCACCACTTTGACTTGTGTTACCTCATACAGGTCCTCTGATAAGTCCCAGATCTTGCTGATGTGCTCTGATTTGGACTGAGTTTCAGTCCTAGGCAAACCATATTACATCTTCAAGGAATGTTGTCAACAAATCAGATGAGTCAAGCTCATGGTTTAAAATATTGCTTCCTACTTTGCAGATTTGTCAGATTTTCTACAATGACCTGGTTGCCATACCTTGTAAATGCATATTTTGTAGGAGATCATCTTTAGCTTTGCTTGTTTAGACAGTTGAAAACAAACAAAATTAGTGTTTACTCCTTTTCTCCTTTCTTGACACATAGGGACAATATGATGGTGCGTTTCAGGATATTTGTACCAATAAACTCTCACACCTGTCATGTTTTTGTCTTTCCTCATGGCAAAGCAGACACGGTGAGGAAATGCTAGAGATCCATTATTTGTATTATAATAGAAAATCCAATTCAGTTTCTTAGATGGGAAATTTCATACCAGTTGTTCAGTGAAGCATTAATTGTCAATGAGCTGTAACAGCATTGGAAAGATTCTCTTTCCCTCCCCAGCTTAAACATTCATTCATTCAAATAAAAAAGGGGGTCACACCCACTGACCCCATCTACAACCTCCATGTGTTCAAAGGTCCCCATGCGTACAAAACCTACCTATAAACACTCAAATGTACATATATCCCTGCATGAATAACCCATTTCCTGATCAAGCTTTGTGGTGGAGTAAGGATTTGGACCTGGGGTCTCTATGGTTTTGGTCTGAAACTCTAACCATTACACCACACTGACTCTCATATACCTAATGGACGAGACATTTGGTATGTTTTGCAAGTCAAGAGCTAGCGTTTAATATATTTCAAATTACTAATGCATTGGAATGGCCTCCTAAGTGGGGGATGCATCCAGTCCCTTTACTCTGCTTTTAGATTGGCAGTTGACATCCATCTGTCTTGGGAGGCCATGGAGGACTGCGTCATTGGAGGTGAGGTCAAGCTGTTGGGCGGTTGCAGCGCCTGCTGTGGCTGTAGAGACCAATGCGGGAGAGACATGTTTTGTTGCATCTGGGGCAGATGAAGGCACACAGTTGTGCTGCTGCAGATGCACCATGGCGTTTCTTTTCTCTGCACTCCTCCCAGCAGTCATCCCACCTCTGGTCAGTGCTATGGATACATGACTTCACTGCCTGTTGCCAGGTAGTTTTCAAGGGATTCCCACATGGCAAGGCTGATGTTGCCAGCCTTCATGCAGACATCTTTGTAATGCAGAGATGCTCTGCCAACTGACCAGCTGCCGGAAGCCAGCTCCCCACAGAGCACGTCCTTAGAGATTCTGCTATCTTCCGTTCTATGGATATGACTAAGCCAGCATAGACGTCACTGAGACAGGAGTGTGAACATGCTAGGAATGTGGGTTTGGAAGAGCACATCTTTGTCTGGAATTCTGTCCTGCCATGTGATACCCCAAATTCTCCTTGGATAACCTGGTGCCCTCCATAGATTGTCCATAGCTGCTTTGGTTTATTTTCATCCTTAGATGATTGTTCACTGCTACTGCCTTTTTAATCTTAGTACTGCTAAAGATTACACTTGGATTTATTTATATTTCTCATTTTGATCATTGAAAATGGTTTTATGTTGACTGCAAAACTGCAAGCCATGTTGCATATTTGTTAGGTGGAGTATAAATGCTGAAAAGAATAAGTAAAGAGTTAATCATCAAACACACACACACACACACACACACACACACACAAATGTAAAATTCATCTATCATACATAACCACAAATGTTCAAAAACTGACTCCCAGCCAGGGCAGATCACAGCTACCAATTTTAATACAGATTTAACCCTAGAATAATTTTGTGAAGCACCTAATATAATTAGACAAGGAGAATTTAAACACACAAGTGGAGAGCAGGGAAGACTTTGTAAATATGATTTTAAAGAAGGACAAGGAAAACCAATATTGTAATTGGGTTTAGCATTTAGCTAGTTGGAGCCCTGGAGCCTCATGAGAAAATTGCTGATTATTGATAAAACTGAGAAGATACACTGCAATTTAAGAGGACTACTGAAATTTCTTTAAAATGCCTGGTCTTCATTATCCAGGAGGGTAAAAGTACCCCAAATGAAATCAGCTTTGGTTTTAAGACATTTTTGGAGGGCTATTTTAATTTAATTAATGAAAAATCATAGGTTAATTGCCTCATGCTTTAATGTGAGGGTATTATGCATACAGGCATATTTTACTTATATCTCAACTGTTTGATGTACACAATCAATTCAAAAAGGGATAATGAAGGAATGTTCCACCCTGTGTAGACTAGTAATTAGGGACTCCAGCATGGCCTTTTCTATTAATTGCACAGTTCTGTAAACATGTTTGACATAATGCCGGAAAAAAGCATTTGTCAAATTTCCATGGCTTTCTGATGTCTGTCTTGTTCTCCTGTTTGTTTTTGGGTTCTGTTTTGTCTTTAAAAATTGTTGGGCATTAATCCTCTGTGCCTCAAAAACAGATCCTAGACAATTCTGACAACATCAGGTAACTGTAAAACACAATTTACATGTAGTTAAAGCTTCGACTTTCGTGTCAGTAGATACTGTTTTTAACCTATCAAATCCAAACGCTTAAACCCAATGGGGTGCTAAGTAAGGGTCTCTTCAACACAAGGATTCCTGCTTGTACAGTGGATCTTCTCCCTCTCCTCCTTCTATGTGAACCCCATACCCTCCTCAAATCTGGTCTGGAGGGTTGTGGGAATCCCCAGAACAGATTTGGGGCCAGCGTCCGGGAAGGAGAGGAGAAGAATGTCCTGTTGTGCAAGCAGGAAAACCCATGCTAATGGATCATTTACTTAGTACAGAACTGGATAAAGACAAAGCACTTATGTTAATATGTTAAAAAACATCTCTCTTTTTTTAAAAAACACCCCTTTATTTGGGCTATCTCCAGCCTTGACGGAACGGTTAGCATGCCTTTGCTGGGTTATCTCTTACATCTGTCACCCCTCTCATATGTCTGGGTGCCCCCATCTATATGGGCAAGCGTTGGCTAACATCTTGGTTGGCCTTGACTAACCAGGACTGAACAGTACTCAGCACTCTGATCACAACATTTAAATATCCCACAATGCCCCTGACACAGCTGAAGGGGCTTACAATCTAAAATAGATAGCAGATTTTAGAAGGTGGTGATGACATTTATTCTAGTCAATAATTGCACTATATACCGGTAATAGTATTTTTTTCTACTGTAAATCACCCTGTGATCCTCAGCAGAAGGGTCACATATAAATTTAATGAATAATGCTAATACTAATACAATATAATGCAGTTAACATACTGACTATGCAAAACTGTGACGTACATCTTCTGGAACACTCTCCCAGGCAAGTCACATGACCTGTGCCTCGCCCTTGCCCTCGAAGAGCACTTTTTGTTAGGGTGTGATCTTGCACAGCGCCCAAAATCATGTGGTTTTGAGTGCCATGCAAGATTACAGCCCTGAAAAAGCACTTTTCTTGGGGTGTGAGAGCATGCAAGATCACGACACTCAAAATGGCCACCAAGATCTTGTGCAAACAAATGGGATGTCCCTTTTTTCAGAGCACTTGGAAGGTATGAGTTAATAATACACATTGTTTTCTTTGTAAATAAAAAAGTTCTATGCCACCAAAAGTAAGAAAAATATAATAGTAGTCAAATACATTCAATATGAGAGGCTCAGACATGCCCAGCCAGTTTATTTTGTCCATACCATTAAAATAAGTATCTTGGCAATGCCATCAACATTTTTGCATTTTCATGAATGACCTTGGTTCTCCACCCTGAGATTTTTCCTAATGCTGAACATAAGGAGGAATAGGTAGCATCACAGGAGGATTGTAAAATAAATATAGAGGTATTATTTGCTGTGTTTCTCTCTCCAGAATGAATAGACCATATCAAATAAAAGGAGCTAGTGGGTTAGCAAAGAGTCCTGCAGGACTATAAAGACTGACCAGTTCATTCTGGCATAAAATTCCTTGGCTAGAGCCTAGACTTCTTTCTTTTATGTATAGAATGAATAAGACATTCTCTGTCTGCTCCTGGGTGAGTTTCTCCATGAGGTTGTTCGATTTCCGCTTCATAGGTTTCAATCCAGTGTTTCCCATGAGGGCACAGTCCAAAAAGAGTAACCAAGTTAGTTTGCTGAAGTGAAAGCAACAGAGTCCTGGCAGCACCTTTAAACTTATTATAGCAACATGAGCTTTTGGTAAACAAAAACACTCCCTCAGATACATAGCAACATGCTGCCTACACCTGATAATGTAGGCTGCTGTTTCCAAAATGTCATGCTAATGTCTCAAGAAACATTCCCTGCCATTTTTTTTTTTTGGGGGGGGGGAATTCTCTCTTGCTTGGCTGTCTGTGTGAAATGGAAGACACTCTTTAGTCAGCCTTTTTGTTTTGTCTGTGCTGTTTTTAGTGATGTAACGTGGGGGGTGGGGCACAGGGACGGTTGTCCTGGGCACAAAATTGTTAGGGGGTGCAAAATTTCAGCAGCTGGTACAGCTGTGTGCTTCTGTCACTGGGTTCCCTTGTTTCTCCATGCAAACCAGGAAGTGACCTTTCCAGACAATGGGATGACTCTTCTTTTCTTACCTCTGTGGCTGTGATGTCCTGGGTGACGTGGATGCCATTAGGCAGTTGAATGAGTAGGCATACTCCGTCCATTTCCCTCCCACCTACCCTCACCCTCTGTGTGACCCAGGAACTGGCAACCCATGCTAAGCCACTGGTTGGCTGGGCCTGATGGCAGTTGCAGCCCAAAACATTTGGAGAGCACCAGGTTGCAGAAAGCTCTTCTATGCTGCAATTCTTACTGTCAGTAGAAACCTTCTAAGGTCAAATAAAATACCCATTAACCACTGACACACAGTCTTTCTGCATTGTCCCCACTTTCAGACGCATGCCTGCTACCCAAATCAGCAACCAAGTCTGCATGCACCAGAGATGTGTTGTCTGAGGAGGTATGTTAGGGTACGGCTTGTATGTAATGCTTCTACCATCTACCATGCTTCGGCCTAAGATGCTTCCCATATGGCTCTGACTAATTTCTGCTTGCAAGGGTGTAGGCACAGGAAACCAGTGGGAGCACTTCCTGTCCATCGCATCTCATCCCACCCCTCACCTTGCCATATTTCTTCCACTGGAGCAAGTACCTGGGTTAGTGGCGATAAACCCTAACATCAGTTTCAAGGTTGCAGCTTGTTATCAACAGAGCAGTAAGTAAGTAGTATGTGAAGTTGAAAACTATTCATTATTTAAACCCATTAAATTATAAATATTTAACTTGCAAGGGGGCAGAAGGCTTTGATCCAGACTGCAGAGGAGGTGGTGGGGAAAAACTGCAAGGGTGAAACAGAAATGTTGAAGTGTCCACTTCAGAAGAGCAGGTTAAAACTCTTGTGCTTGAGGTTCAGCTATATGAGATGGAATGACTGGAGATTCTGCCATTTTCCTCCATAAAAACAGCTGCAGTTTGCTTCGCCCCACAACCACATTTAGAAAACAATTCTAGGACCTCTAGGTGTTTTTAAAAAACCTTTTCCTCTGTGCTTTTATCTAGATAAAAACTCCTCTCCTTTAAGCTGTTTGTGCCATTAACAAAAACTTACATGTATCTCTAAGTTTTCGCTAATGGCCCAGGGTCAAATTTCATTAATGGTGGGATTTTCATTGAGAAAACAACTGGAAGGAGAAATGTTCAGTAATCCTCTCCCAGTGCTGTGGTCTTGATCCAAATCCTGCCATCTACTCTAGTTCATCCCTAAGGGGGGAAAAAGGATTCCACAAGAACAAAGAAATATTATTAATATTACTATTATTATTTAAAATTCATTACTTGCCCTTCACCCTAAAGTCCCAGGGTGGGTTACAACAATTTAAAAAACAGCATTAAGAAAAGTTTTAAATATATATATATTGCAAAATTTATATATTACAAAAATATATATATTAAAAAAAATATTACAAAATCCAGTCACAATAAATTAAGTGGGTCCTGAAAGTACAAATCTGGTGTCAAAGGCCATCATAATCAAACAAGGCTATTGAAGGAAATGGTGTTGGTTGCTAGATATAAGGAAGTAAAAATCACTCAGCAAAAAGTTGTAAACAATGGATGGCGAACCTGTGTTGTTGGACTCCTAACTCCCCTCAGCTCTAATCAGCATGGCTGATGGTTAGCAACAATAGGAGCTGCAGTGCTGTCTAGAACATCTGAAGGGCATTATGTTGGCTGTCCAAGATCTGGAAGGACCCAGGTTTCCTGCTCCATCTGTAAACAACCCCTTGATTTCCAACATCCCATATACTGCATGGTAGCAGAATTATTTCTCGTTTTTTAATCTCTGGGAAGTAATAGCATAAATCCCTTTATTAAAAAGTGCTTTATGCTATGTGCCGCTATTATTATTATGGAGGTATTCAAAAAGGTGTGTTTTTTAATACTTAGAGTAGATCCATTTAAACCAATAAACATGACTAAGTTTGATCATTTCAAAATATCTGCTCTCAGTATATCTTAGTTGAATGCCAACTATATCTTAGTTTAAGCTTCCGCAACGCGAAGGAGGTGGAAGTATTAATTCATTCCTTGGTAGAAACACAGAGTGGAATTCTTCACGCTATGATGAATGTTCCATCTGTGAAAGCATCTGAGCTTGTCATTCAGAGCAATTATTCCTCTCCTCCCCTCATGTGCTATTCTGGCCATTCTCCTGACACCACCCCCCAGCCAATTTGGGGGGTGTGGCGGGCATGTTAGGGGAGTAGGTGCAAGAGGCAAAGCCCTGTTGCACAGGCAGAAGTCATTAAGCAGGGCCTCCACCGCCAGGACTATTTTGGTATATTCCAACCCTAACCCCTAGCAAAGTTGCCATTCCATTGGAACTTAAAACAGGAAAACCAACTTGGACTGATGAGTTCTCACCATTGCCAGGTGTTCTAATTGTGCCACCTTTACTGGTAAAATTCCATCTTGCTAAATTTCTATATCATTATAGGGGTTCAGGAGCAGAGGCGAGGGCAAGGGAGGAAACAGAGAGCGAGGAGGAGGAGGCAGAGGAAAAGATGAGTGATGACGACGACCCAAGATCTCCGAGTCTTTCCAGTGAATCAGAAGATTCACAGAAAGGAGCACCAGTGGCCAGAACAAGGGGGGAACCTAGGGGGACACCCCAGGAAGAAGGGTCCAGAGGGGGCTCAGAGGGGAGCAGTTGGAAATCAGGACCAGCGTCACCAACAGAGAGCAGGGGAGAAGAAGGGCGCCAGGTATCAAGCACTGGCAGCTCGCAACAGGAGGGAGGGCACGAGTCAGGAGTGGCCACACCTCCATCGGGGAGCGAAGAAACGGTCAGGCGGAAAGTGGAAGGTTGGGCGCGCGCGCCAAGTTCAAATGCACAGGAAGGTGGCGCAGTAAGCAGCCCGGAAAGGGAGCCAGGTCCTAAAGCCCGGCGCAAGGAGACAGGAGGGTCCGGGGGGTCCGCGTCAGAAGAATCCCGGAAGGAAGAGACCACGGGGGGCAGAGGGACCCAGAGAAGAACGGTCAGGCGGAAAAGGTGGAGTAAGACTAGGTTAGTAAGCTGGTGCACAGGGGGCGGAGACTCAGACGGAGCTTCGCCGGTCTAACCCATAAGACGTAGAGCTGCACACAGCAGCTTGAGAATGGAAACTGTAACTCAATAAAGACTTTTATAAAGTGAACGCTGGCTAGCGTGATCCTCTGTGAGCTAGGATCTGGAAGCAGCTCTGACAGTAAGCTCCGTCTCAAGTTGTGGGCATCTGCAGCCTCGCGGAGAGGAGAGAAGGCGGGTGCCTACGACCCAGCTCACGAACGGCAGACAATATGACGGCCGAACAGCAGATAGGAGAACTCAGAGAAGCAGTGACACGACTGAATGCAGAGATACTTGCATCCAGGAAGAGAGAGGAGGACGCAGCTGCTGCCTACAGGGATCTCCAGGTCAGGTTGGAAGTGCTTACGAAGCAAGGGCAACGGACACCCAAACCGGAGGGGATTGGGTTGGGGAGAAGAACAGGCGGTCTAGTCTCTCACTTCGATGGGAATTTACAACAGTACCCCAACTTTAGAGCAGATGTACAGTGTGCACTGCAACTGCTGGATAAAGACTTTAGAGATGAGCAAGAGAAGGTGGGATTTATCATGTCCCATTTGCATGGAGATGCTAAAGCATGGCTGCGCAATTTGTGGAGAGATAAGGATCCGGCGCTCCAAACCGCGGATGCCTTTATTAAAGCGATGGATGGCTGCTTTTTATCAAGCATAGACATGGATCTTGCCCGGAAGGAGGTACATGGGCTGAAGCAAGGGAGGGCCAGGGTAAGACAGTACCATGCCCGCTTTTTTGCATTGGTCAGTGCCCTGGAATGGGACAGAGATTCAGCTCCGGTCAGAGACCTCTTTTGGGAAGGATTGAACAGTGCGGTTAAAGACGAAATTGCAAGGGGGGAGAGACCCAGGACCACGCAGGAGGTCGTTCAGAGGGCGCTGGCGGTGGGGGTGCGGCTGGAGGAGCGTCCATGGAGCAGGGACGAAGGGCGTGGAGGGCGTGAACCAGCAAGAGGATTCTCCTTTGTTCCCAGGGAAGCTGCGCGTGCGCAATCCACGCCTCCGCCAGGAGGGGGAGCGGAACCGATGGAGGTTGGCGGGGCCAGGGCTCAGTCAGCAACCAGAGCCACAGCACCGGGAGCAGTCAAAGCGAAGCCTCCTAGAGGGAACAGGAAGTGTTACATCTGCGAAAGTCCGCAGCACATGGCGAAAGAGTGTCCCCAGAGGATCCACAAACACACTGCAGCCTCAGCAATGGTAACTGCAGCAACGCAGCAAGGAGAACCACAGCAGGGAAACGACGGAGTCTGGCTGGAGACAGAGGCACTGGGGCCCAGCCAGACGAGTCAGTGAAGCAGTCCCCAGAGATTTTGCAGCCCACAGACCCCCTCCCGCCCAAACCAGTAGTGCGACTCACCGCATCGCTCCAGCTACCCAATGGAATCACCATGGACGTGCCAATCACCATTGACTCAGGAAGCAATGCGGACTTTATAGGGCAAGACTTTGTCGACCGGCACGCTATACAGTTGCTGCCTGCCACACTGCCCCTGCAGGTTGTCACGGTGGATGGCAGGGAGTTGCTCGGAGGGCAAGTGGTGAAGCAAACGCCACCAATGGTGATGCGCCTTGGGAATCACAGGGAAGTCATCAGCTTCAACGTCACTCAACTATCGGACACGCCTATTGTATTGGGCATGAGTTGGCTGGACAAGCACAGCCCGACGCTGGCTTGGTACCAGAGGCAGCTGACCTTCGGCTCTTCCTATTGTGCTGAACACTGCATCCTGCCCCGGCAGGAAGGAGAGGAAGAGGAGTCACAGCTGCAGCTAGGGACGCTGCAAGCGGTTCCCCACAAGTACGCAGAGTTTTTGGAGGTTTTCTGTGAGAAGGAGGCGGACAAGCTACCCCCCCACAGACCATACGACTGCAAGATTGACCTCCTGCCAGGGGCGGCGTTGCCAAAAGGGAAGCTGTATTCCATGTCTGAGGACAAACTGCAGGAACTCAAAGAGTTCATAGATCACAATTTGGAGCGCGGTTTCATCCGAGAGTCCAAAGCAGTGGGGGGTAGTCCTGTATTCTTCGTCAAGAAGAAGGACACGCCCCAAAAAAGGCTGGTAGTGGACTACTGAACCTTGAACAGCGTGACCAAGCCATCGGACTTCCCCATGCCCAGGATCGACGACCTCCTCGCGGCGGTGCGCAAGGGACGCGTCTTCACCAAGTTGGACCTGTGAGGGGCGTACAACCTCATTCGCATGCGGGAAGGCGATGAGTGGAAGACAGCCATGTTCACGCCCCTGGGCACCTACGAATACAGAGTTATGCCTTTTGGATTGCAAAATGGCTCCCACTGTTTTCAAGCTTTCATGCATCACGTGCTGGCGGGGCTCCTTTACAAGAAGTGTGTCTGTTTCCTGGATGACATACTCATCTTTTCTGAATCGCAGCAGGATCACGACAAAGACGTCAAGGAAGTGCTGGGCAGACTGCAGCAGCATAGGCTCTACGCCAAGCTGGAAAAATGCCAGTTTGACGTGTCGGAGGTGGACTTCCTGGGCTACAGGTTGTCCGACAAGGGGCTCGCCATGGACAGCGCCAAGGTGCGAGCGGTGTTGGATTGGAAAAGTCCGCGCAACCGGAAGGAAGTCCAGCGGTTTGTCGGCTTTGCGAACTTCTATCGCAAGTTTATCAAGGGGTTTGCGATGCAAACGGCAGCCATCACAGACACACTCAGCTCCAAGAAGAAGAAGTTCATCTGGACGGAGCAGGCGGAGCAGTCCTTTCAGGCACTCAAGCGTCTCTTCGCGTCGGAGGAGCAGCTACTGCACGTCAATCCCAGCAGACAGATGAGGGTGGAGACGGACGCCTCAGACAGAGCCGTGGGAGCAGTTCTGTTGCAGCAAGACCCGCAGGGGGCTTGGAGACCGGGAGCGTTCTACTCCAGGAAGCTCACTAAGTCAGAACAGAACTACACCATCTGGGACAGGGAGTTGTTGGCCATTCATGCAGCCTTCAAGGCGTGGAGGCACTTCCTGATCGGAGCCAAGCACACGGTGCAAGTCTGCACGGACCACAAGAATCTGGAGCACTGGCGCACGGCACGGTTCCTGAACCAGAGGCAGATACGTTGGGCAGAGTTCTTCGCGGACTTCGACTTCCGTATAGAGTATGTCCCGGGGGACACCAACATCATGGCGGACGCCCTCTCCCGTAAACCGCAATACCTCGAGGAGGCGACACCAGCGGCGGCCATGCACATTTTTGCACCGACAGCGTGGGCGTGCGCTTCGGTGACTGTTGACCTGGAGGCGGTAAGACGTGCGTTGCAGGACGACTCCTTCGCACGAGCCAAGATGGCAGAGGCGCAAAGGGGCACGGCGGCGACCGGCGAGTTCCAGGTTCACGATGGATTACTCCTCCGTAAAGGGGCCATCTACGTGCCGGGGGACGATCTTCGAGCCAAGGTACTGCAGCAGTTGCACGACGCACCCACTGCCGGGCACTTTGGCACAGAGAAGACGATAGAATTAGTAGCCAGAGACTTCTGGTGGCCCAGAATGAGAGGGGAGGTCGCGGACTACGTGGCGAGGTGCGACACCTGCCAGAGGGCCAAACCAGTACACAGACCGCCAGCGGGACTGCTGGAACCGCTGCAAACCCCGTTCGAACCGTGGGAGAGAGTGGCCCTGGACTTTGTCACGGATCTGCCCAGCTCGAGGGGCAAGACGGCAGTGCTGGTGGTGGTAGACTTGTTCTCCAAGATGGCACATTTCATCCCGTGTGCGAAGGTGGCCACGGCGGAACAAACCGCCAAACTGTTCATAGATCACGTGTTCAAGGTTCACGGTCTGCCGCGGTCGATACTGTCCGACCGGGGGCGGCAGTTCATCTCGAACTTCTGGCAGAAGCTGATGGGCTTCCTGAACGTCAAGATCAACCTGGCTTCGGCTAGACACCCGCAGACCAACGGACAAGCGGAGCGGGTCAATGCCATCATGCAGCAGTACCTGAGATGTTATGCAAATCAACAGCCCGCGACGTGGGTGGATTACCTGCCTCTCGCCGAGTTCGCCTACAACAACACGAAGCACGTCTCCACGGGGGTGACGCCGTTCTTCGCCAACAACGGAAGGCACCCCAGAACCTTCCCGGGACTGGAAAGAATGGGAGACGGAGAGCCGCAGACAGCAGACGCATTCGCGTCGGAGTTGCAGGAGGTCCACGATCAGCTTCGGCGGCACCTGGAGCTGGCCAAGCACGCATACAAGGTACAAGCAGACAAACACAGGAGGGTTGGCGAAGAGATCCATGTGGGAGACTGGGTCTGGTTGGCAGCCCACGCAGTACCGGCCAGGTCCTTAGCGAAGAAGAAACTAGGGCATAAACAACTGGGGCCCTACCAAGTCGAAGAGCAGGTCAACCCGGTGGCTTTCAGGCTGGCGCTTCCGGAGGGCTCCAGGATGCATCCGGTGTTCCACAGATCGGTGCTCACTCCCTACAAGGCACCTCACAGATTTCAGGAACCAGGAACGGCACCGAGTCCGCTTCGAGAGGGAACCGAGCAAGGGGGAGTGGCACAGGAGGAGCCCATCAACGAAGTCACAGAGATTTTGGACTCCAGATGGGGGGAAGAGGGGGTAGAATACCTTCTCGCCAAGGAGGGCACCCCAGCCAGTGCCAACAGCTGGGTGCCGGGCTACGCTTTGGAGGAACCTCTGCTCAAAGACGAGTTTCACGCCCTCTTCCCACATAGACCCATGCCAGCAGACTTTTTCGACGACTGGCTTTTCACACCCACGCTTTCAGCCAGCACGTTCCAGGGGTTCGCCTCGGACGAGGAACCGACACGAGACGCCCGCTCCCCGGAGGGGTCACCCTCGGGATCTGCCTCAGAACCCTCGTATTGGTGTGACGATAGACCAGAGGAGCAGTGGCGCAGGAAGTGGCTGGAGGGTCCCGGGCGAGCAACACCCCCAGGAGGGACCGACGACGAGGCGGACATGGACGTGTTCGGGGACGATCCGGGTTTCGAGCACGGCGGCACAGAGATGGAAGCGGAGGTGACCGTTGTCGACGAGAGCAGGGAGGAAGAACCGGAAGCCTTCAGTTGGAGGTCCGCCACGGGAAGCGAACTGTATCCGACATTCGTCCCCATGACACGGCAGCACCCAGCTCCCGCACCGGAAGGAGGGGAGGGGGGAAGGGGGGGCTTCGAGGGGGGATGGATGTCAGGGGTTCAGGAGCAGAGGCGAGGGCAAGGGAGGAAACAGAGAGCGAGGGGGAGGAGGCAGAGGAAAAGATGAGTGATGACGACGACCCGAGATCTCCGAGTCTTTCCAGTGAATCAGAAGATTCACAGAAAGGAGCACCAGTGGCCAGAACAAGGGGGGAACCTAGGGGGACACCCCAGGAAGAAGGGTCCAGAGGGGGCTCAGAGGGGAGCAGTTGGAAATCAGGACCAGCGTCACCAACAGAGAGCAGGGGAGAAGAAGGGCGCCAGGTATCAAGCGCTGGCAGCTCGCAACAGGAGGGAGGGCACGAGTCAGGAGTGGCCACACCTCCATCGGGGAGCGAAGAAACGGTCAGGCGGAAAGTGGAAGGTTGGGCGCGCGCGCCAAGTTCAAATGCACAGGAAGGTGGCGCAGTAAGCAGCCCGGAAAGGGAGCCAGGTCCTAAAGCCCGGCGCAAGGAGACAGGAGGGTCCAGGGGGTCCGCGTCAGAAGAATCCCGGAAGGAAGAGACCATGGGGGGCAGAGGGACCCAGAGAAGAACGGTCAGGCGGAAAAGGTGGAGTAAGACTAGGTTAGTAAGCTGGTGCACAGGGGGCGGAGACTCAGACGGAGCTTCGCCGGTCTAACCCATAAGACGTAGAGCTGCACGCAGCAGCTTGAGAATGGAAACTGTAACTCAATAAAGACTTTTATAAAGTGAACGCTGGCTAGCGTGATCCTCTGTGAGCTAGGATCTGGAAGCAGCTCTGACAGCAGTCATAAGAAAGGTCATCAAAGCCAGTCTGACAACCACCTGAATAGCCATACTAGCCAAATCATATGCCATTGTACCCAATGGAACATGAGTAGTGTTCTGTTTGCACAAAGGGATCTCCCTCTCTCTCTTCTTTCCACACCTTCCCGAAATCTGCTGCTGGGGGTCTCCCACATTTTTGAGGGTACTATAATGAAACAGTGCATTTGAGGGGCTGGGGTGGTGGAGGACATTATCCAGCTATTTCAGGGGTAAACAACATAGTGCCCTCCAGATATTTTGGATTACAACTATCATCCCTGACTATTGCCTGTTGCTGATGAAAGTTGTAGTCCACAGGACCTCAAAGGCACAGTGTTGGCTATATTTGATCACTTTTATTGTCTCCTTTATAAAGAGGCCAGATACATTCCTCCCCCTCAACTCCCACTTTACTTTGAATTTTGAGGTAGTCATCAGTAAACCCAGTTTGTGTGTGCGTGTTTTAAAAATATTGTTATTGACAAAGACAGACAGGTTGTGGGGAAAGTTGCTTCATTTGCACTGTCAGCAAAGAAATAAAGGCAACATATGAATATTCAAGTTGTTTATGCAGTTATTTGTTTTTATTCATTTTTATACAGATTTGTACATTTTGTGCAGTCTTGTTTATCTTTTCTCCTACATATTCATTTTTTGTATCCTTGATTTTGTCATGACATGGTCAAAACAATAAACTTAAATGAAAAAGATATTTAGAGCTGTCAGGTGTCATACATCAAGCTTAGATTTCTAGCTTCTTTTTATATGGAAATTCCTAAACCTCCATTCAAACTGAGCAAGGAGTTGGATTTAGCCAAGTATTGGCCATTCTCTACTCTGAGATATTTATTAATGAATAAGTGATATTTTTGCAGCCTCAGAAATGGAAGAAAACGTTCCCTTTTCAATCAAGTTTGGCCTCAACACATTTCTGAGATGGTTAAAATATTGCTAACTAATTAATAAATACCCCAGACTGGAGAATGGACATTATCCCAGAGTATGATGTGGAAATATATGGTGACATCTTGCAGAGAAAAGTTTACAATTAGACCGCAAAATAATATAGTGGAACCTCGGTTTTCGAGCATCTCTGAAGCTGAATGATTCGGAACTCGAACGCTGAAAACCTGGAAATGAATGATTCCATTTTCGAATGCGCCTCAGAAGTAGAACAGCTTCTGAGGTGTGTTTCTCTATTTTCGCAATGGAATTTGCTGACCGCCCATTGTTTCTCGGTTGTCAAACGTTTTGGATGTCGAATGGTCTTCCGGAATGGATCATGTTCGACAGCCAAGGTTCCACTGTACATCTTTTCCAAGCAAGGCTTGCGTTGATGACATGCTAGTGAGGGCCTTTGATTCTGACATCAGTCCTGGTGTTTCTTTTTGGACCAGTAAGACACTGGATAGTTTGGAACCCTACGCCACATCTCCATGCATGGATTTGACCTTCTGAACCAAAACCATATACTTATAGCTTGTGGATGAGTAGACTCTTCAGAAAATCAGATGCGGTAGGGGTCAGGGGGCAAGATCCCAACTGCACCTTCTTCTATGCATTCATTGTATGTACTTGAGTCGCATTTGTTAAGCTCCTTAATGTTGTCTCCTGATATATTTTGATTCGTATACAACTGGGTTTTGTGGTTTTTAGTTGTTTTACTTGCGTACAATGCTTAAAGGTACTTACTGTCTAATTATCTTCTTAAAATGTAGAATTATTATTATGGTTATTATTATTATTATTGATTTTTTAAAGTGCCTTCTAAACAACCATCTGAAGGCAAATGTATACCAAAGATAATTAAAAACGGTTCAAAGCAGCAAATATATTTAAAACTAAATGAAAGCCATATAAAATATACACTCCTGGTAAAGACCCACTTATTCATCTGAGAACGCCTGCTGGAACATACAATAACAGTCTCCGGTTGTTTCATGAAAGTGCAGGTAGTGGGGGGTCGGGTCTGTCATATCGCCACAGCATTTCTGCAGCCACACTAAAGGCCCTGCTCCGAGTTATTGCAGAGCAGCCTTCTGAGATCTTTTGAACTTTCAGGGGAAACTGTTCCTCAGCCTGCAGCAATCTATGGGGTGTAGAACAGATAAAGCAGTCTCTCAAGCAGACTGGTCATAGAATTGCAGAGTAGGAAGGGATCCTGAGGATCATTGATTCCCACCCCCTGCAATACAGGAATATGCAGCTGTCCTGCACAGGGATCGAACCTGCAACCTTGGCGTTATCAACACCACGCTCCTGAGCTGTTTAAGGCCTTATGTTATGTATGTTATATATTAGTGTTAGTATTAGTGGTATTGGTCCCCCCCATTATTTTTTAATATATATTTAATATACAGTTTGTTTCTGAATGTGGAAATTGCATTGCATTCTTATATGCAAGCCTAGAAATTTCTGTTGAAATATGAAGCAGTATATTAGTTAAACAAACAAACAAAAACAAACAAACAAACAAACAGTTTCATACTTTCCCCTTGAAATAAATGCATGTCTCAAGTACTCAATGTTGGGTAGATTCTGTCCAATGTACGTCAAGTGTCTTGGTTATTCTAAGAGGCTATAGGAAGTCCCAATGGTGCCACTGGAAGCAGCCTGGGTGTATGGGTGGGATTTTCATCACCACCATGTTGTAGGAGGAAAGAGTGAACTCTTCCTATCTGTGCACCCTGATGAGCATCTTTGACGATGCTATTGATCCTGCACAGAATGCACTTGGCCATCCCAACAAGGGCAAAAAAGGTAGAAATTGGTTCCAGGAAAATGGGGAACGGTGTGAGCTCAGAGGGTTGCCTTAATTGTTTTGGGGAAAGGAGAAGAGAATCCATGGGACGATGGGTAGAATGTGAAAGCTCTGGTGGTAATTAGATAGGTTCGGCCGTCTTTATGAGTGGCTTACGTTTCCTGATTAATGTCCCACTTGTGCACAGATGTGATTTAGCTTGCTGCTGAATAAACACAACATGAGGATGGCAAGGTGATAACTACCATGCTCAGCAAAAAGCGGGAGCCTATAAATATGCCACTGGGTCAATAGAAGTGATTTCATTCTTCCTTCACGGGACTGCTGATGAAGTCTGACAGGGCAGCTCTACTTCATTAATGCATCACAATGGCGAAGAAAGCCTGAAGGGCAAAGGAGGGGGGGCAGAGAAAAGAATGAAAAAAAGAGAGAGCCACTGGCAGCAGATTGCAGCTTGGCTTGCAGCTGTCGGAGAATAGCCAGGGAGAAAATGAAAAGAGCTGCAACAATGGAATAAGGGAGATGTTATTGTACGATAGACTAAGCACACACCACCGCCCTGCTACAATGTAAGTTGCAAACTTTCACTGCATCCTTTTGAGATGAGAAATGTGAAAGGAAATGTTCACTTGGATTGGACCAAAATATTTTTTTAAAGAGGGTGACGAAAATATCAAGATAGATGAGCAGCTTTTGATACAGGATGGGTAACTGGCACTTGTTACATCAGCAGAGACCCATGCTGTATACATTTGCAGGAGCGAATATTCAGATTTAGCATTTAGTATTGCCAACCTAGCAGTTCGAAAGCACGCTAGTGCAAGTAGATAAATAGGCATCGCTCCAGCGGGAAGGTAAATGGCATTTCGTGCGCTGCTCTGGTTTCGCCAGAAGCAGCTTAGTCATGCTGGCCACATGACCAGGAAAAACTGTCTGTGGACAAACGCCGGCTCCCTCGGCCAGTAAAGTGAGATGAGCGCTGCAACCCCAGAGTCGTTTGCGACTGGACTTAACTGTCAGGGGTCCCTTTATTGTACTTCTGCTACTTATTTAGGGTATGGTCTGAAGGCATGCGATGGTACCACTTTGCTTTACCTAGGCAGGTCAGAGCCTGGATGGGAAATCTCCTGAAACTGCAGGAATTTTACCTTGGGTACCATAATGGAATAAATGTGGGACATAAATGGGTTTTTTAAAATTGAATATTTTTTATTTAAAAACCCAGTCAAAAATTAGTCTCTCCTTAGATCCCTGCCTTTGAAATAGTATGTACCAAGCTGCCCCCAATTCTTAATGTCTCCTCTTTCCACTTCTGGAAGAATACACTTGCAAAAGGAAATATTTAAATTGCTTTGGAAATTTCCTGTGTGCCTATGTCATCTAGGATGGCCACGTATACATTTCAAAAAAAGAAAAAAGAAAAAAAGGGAAAAGGTGCACCATTTGGCATAAAATGTATATATGCTAATTGATATAATTCCCCAGTGAGGAAAGGTTATGGCATGTAGGGCTTTGTAGTTTAAAGATAAAACAAGTAAGGGACGATATGCTGAAAGGTTAGAGCATTGTGTATGACATGGCAAAAGTGGATAAAGCTTTTCTTCCTCTCTCATAATACCACTACTTGTGGACATCCAATGTTGCTGAACGTTAGAGGATTGAGGACAGATAAAAGAAAGTACTTCTTCACACAATGCAGTTAAATTATGGAATTTGCTCCCACAAGAGGCAGTGATGGCTATAAACTCAGATGGTTTAAAAAGAAGAATCCCCCAGATCTGATTTTGAAGGTGTGATTGTTGGAGGCGACAGGAGGAGAAGAGGAAGCTTCATTGCACTAGTTGAGCTGCCGTGTTGAATATAGCCCTTGGATTTTGCAGTGTCTAAACACTAGGTTATGAATGTAACAAAAAGTGACAACAAAGCACGTACAACTGACTCATGCTTCCTCTTTTTACACTTTATGCGTTGTATACAATGTGCATTTTGAGCTCTCCCCAGCAGAAATGTGCATGAGCTAGAATTCATCTCATATTGATCTAGAACTCATTTATCTCATCAGGGGAACATACGTAACACACTTAGGACACTCACAAGAACTACACAGATTTGTATCCTTTTAATGACTGAAGCCAGTCTCAGTAAGCAACTCAGCTAGATTACTGCAACGTGCTCTCTGTGAGGCTGCCCTTGAAGAGTTTTCAAAACTGAAGCTGGTGCGAAATGCCACAGCTTTCTTGTGTACATTTTCTAGAAAATATTACACCAGTTTTGTATCAATTACAGTGGCTCCCAAGTTGTTTCGAACCCCAGATCAATATGCTACTGCTTAGACTGCACAGATTTTGTATCATTAAGGACTGGTGCCTTACTTTGCTTGCAACCCTTGAAAACTTGAAGTGCTTTATATCATCATCTTCTAATACTTCCACTCCTATAGCTGTGACTGCTTAGCGATAATAGGATGCGCTTTTGTCCTATTACCATATAATTTCACCTTTTCTTCCCTATTCTCCTCAGTATGACAAAGTGATTACAGGAGAGAAAGAGTCAGGCCAAACTGCTAAATATGATTTTATTAACAAATGTTGTATCATGTGTGAACTATCTTGGAAAAATTTGAACCCTGACAGGCCGGATATAAATAACTATAATCAATAACAAACACATATCTGGTACAGAGCTCGTATGAATGAAGACAGAGTCAACTGTTGTTGTGGCATTTACTGAACTCCTATTATCTGGACAGATAGTTAAGGCCTTCTTAGAAGTTCATGGAGGAGGCAATGAGAAAGTGGAATTAGACATGTTGCTTCCACTCATTTATTGAAAGGTCAGAACAGAGTTAAAATAAATATATCTGCAGAGATTTATCTCAAATTTTCCCAAGGGTCCTGGACTACAATTCCTATGAGCCCTATTGGCCATGCTGGCTGCAGCTGATGGGACTCACCAGTGCTATTTTTCTAAAAAAGGAGGTGCCAGAACTCACCATGAACACCTCTCTCACTCTCTTATAATGAAAGTGGTGCCCACCTGAAAGGTGATGGAACTGAGTTCTGGTGAGTTCCAGATGAAAAAATAAAAGCCATAGGAAGCATAGTCCAAAACATCTGGAGGGCACCAGGTTGAGGAAGGTTTGTCAACGTACGCATGTTTGCATCCCTATCATGTAACAGCATAAGCTTCCTTTATAGTTTAAGCAATGCGAACTTGTGCTACTGGTGGCAACTATCTATGGATCACTTCTTGCTAAAAATCTGTTCTTTCAACACATTTTGTGACCAACACTTTGGCACACAAGTATTTTAATCAATCTTGCCTTTGTTGCGGCTAGGCAATTTCCTCCCATGTCTTGATAACTGTACTAGATATTATGAAGGCTGAGATATTTATCTCAGTGTAATTGGTAATACATGGCATAGTTTTCGCTTATAAGAGTTGCTCATTTAAAGTTCACGTAAAGTCTCTAAATAATCAGGTCTCCTGTACAAAGTGATAGAAAAGTTTACGGTTAGTAGAGTGAAAATCCCGGGACTGTGAAAATCACTCCATAACGCCGTGGCATTCGAAAATTAAATTTCTGCAATAACGAATTACGATATAATGAGGTCACATTAGAGGAATAAGAGGCCCAGATGCCTCAATGATTTAATCTATCTCTTCCTGTAGGCCTGCACCTAATTTTAATGAGTATTTTGATAGATAACATATTTAGTTCAAAATAGGTCTTTGAAGACAGTTGTGAGTGTATTACATTTTAAAGATGCTGTGATAGAAATTCATTTCATTAACTAGCTGATAAGAAAAAATGACTCTACAAATGTATTGGTATCTGACATACTATTATGACCCATCTGCTCTAGTAGAGTAAAGTGACAGTAATATATCTTTATTGGGCTGTTGCCTTGAATGCTGCAGAGGCTCATTTTCCTTGGCTAATGAAAAAGCAAGTGACGTTAATGAAACAGGTATCACCTGAGCCTTAACTTCAGGGAAGAAGATGCAGGACAACAAGGAGAATAAAATGTTCCAAACGAGAATAACCAACAGGGGCTATTTGAGGAAATGCATAGAAAATAACAAAACAGAACTAAAAATGGCTTTCTTCATTTTTTGGAGTCACACAATTATGACTTCCTGTCCATACCTAGTCATGCTTTATATTGAGTTGATTCATCAACATTTAGTAAGCACTCTTTAAAAAAGCACTCTTCTACTTTTTTGCAATTTGAGCTGCAATCCTTATTTATTTGTTTTTTGTTTGTTTCATAAAATTTATACACCACTTGACTGTGGTGCTTCCCCCCCCCTAGAAAAATAGGTGCTGTTACTCACCATGAAGTTGCTGCAGTAAGTGCCACAATTTTAACCACAAAAAAGAGGTGCCACATAGCCTTGAGTGCTCCCTGAAACAAAGCACTCCTTGATTGTAAACACACACACACACACACACACACACACACACACACACACACAACTGTTTACAAAAGGATAAAATGACAATTCTATCTATATTCAGGTCCCAAGAAAATTGGGGGCTTAAAAGATAAACACCAACATCTTGAATTGGGCCAAGAGCCAGTCCAAATGAAAAGTTCATGTAACTTTCAGAAAATGTTAAAACCTATTGTGATTTCTACATGTCTTTAGGGTTTCAGTTGGATCTTTCCAATGGGTATTTTCTGGACCCTGGTTGCTTCTTAGAATATATTATTGTATAGCGCTTGTGATGTTTGCAGGCAGTCTTGAGGTGCAGTGCCAACTTGGTTTGCAGAAGCACTAGCTGAGACACAAATAGATTTTCCTGAGAGTCACTCAGCCTCCAGGGGAAGGAAATAAAAACTTAGAAAACATGATCTTAGGTGTCAGAATACTATTGAAATTCGTAGCAATAGGTTCCATGACTTTTAAGGGACCAGGACTTGCAAGGGTACACACATAACATGTTAATACGACAAATATAGATGCGACTCAGTGTTTCCCAGTATAGGCCTATTTGACTTTACCAGCTAAGCTGAAAATGTTTACAGCTGAACATTCAGATGAAAATAGCTTTCTGCTAGCATCTGTTTAATGGTAGTGCTATAATGTCATTTCTAATTAAGATTGGGAGGGACAGTAGTTAGTCAGTGGTGGTAAATTTAAAATCCAAGGGAAAAGACTGTGCAAACTTTTGGAACAATTCCCAAAGCAATATGGGGGCATTTCCCCCTCCTCAAAAAGCTGCTGTTGTGGAGATCTCCTGTATGTTGTTGATAGCAGTGTGTGTACATATGTGATAGAGTAAACTCTGTTCTAGTAGTTATCATTACTGATAGTAATCCTGCCTTCATATTTCATTGTGCTCCATATTATAAACCTAATTTACTTTGCGCCTATCTGCGGTAATGCTTCTGAGACTTGCCATTCATATGGTAATGCTGTAAGATCAAGTTGACAGTAGAATTATGCTCATGCTTGAGTATTTGTGTATGAGTGATGTTTGTTTGCTGAAATGGTATGTGCTTGTTTAGGCAAAGAATCTGCATTATCTAGCTAACTGTCTGGTAGAGAGCTAAAAGCCCTTTGCATTTTAGTATGTCATAAAAGTGACAATGTTTCGAATCCTAGATTATATTGATAAACTGATTACTGTATATGCTTTCTTTCTTGCTTCCCTTCGAATTTGAGAGAGCTTCAGTACTGAACTTGAATGAACTGAACTCAGCACTGACCATTTTCTACTGCAGCTCAAATATTTGGTCTTAGGATGTGTGTAGAATTACACATCTCCTCAGTTTTGTGACATTTGGTGCTTGTCTTCTGAAAGCAATTATTAAATAAGCCTTCTTTTCCTTTAAGCATTTCTATCAATACTTAATATTAAGGCCACAATTGTATACACATTTAGGGTGCTTCCAAACTGGTGTTCATTTATTTAAATAGATGCTCTTCATGCATGCCTTTTTAAAAATAAGAATTTATTACAACTTTTACATAATGCAATAAGATAAAAGAAACTGATGTAAATAAAAGCAGAAACAGAAAGAGAAAGAGAAAGAGAAAAGAAAACACCAAAGGAAAACAAAAAAGAAAAGAGAAGAGAAATAAAAAGGACTTCCGATTTTCCATCTGCAAGTTACAGAAAAGAAATTATTCAGAATATTCACTCTAGACTGATACCCAACTGATCTACTTTCATGCATACTTTTTTTATTAGGGTTCCCGCCCTCCCCAGAATGCCAGCCCATATTTTATCCAACATTTAATGCAAATCTTTCTTTCAAGGGAAAAAATCAATAAGTTGGTTTTTTTTTAACCTGTTGCCAATAAACTTTGTGATACAGTCAAATCTTGGTACTCGAACGGAATCCATTCCTGAAGCCTGTTCAGCTTCCGAAATGTTCAACAACCGAGGCATGGCATCCGATTGTTGCAAGAGCTTCTTGCACTCAAGTAGAAGCTGTGTCGGATGTTTGGGTTACGAAAAAAGTTCAAAAACTGGAACATTTACTTCTGGGTTTTTGGCGTTCGGGAGCCAAAACGTTTGAAAACGGAGCCGTTCAAGAACCAAGGTTTAACTGTATCTGGTTGGCCCTTTATAATATTAAGCCCCTATCTGTAAGGACCATTATTTCAGAGTAAGTCCCACTGAAGTCAGGGAATCAGAAGTCATCCCCATTGAGTTCCATGGGAATCACTTCTAAGTAAAGTTATAATAGGGTTATCCTGCATGTATTGTTAATACTAACCAGGCTGACATGCTGTTGAAACCAAGTGCTTCTAACAGCAGAATGGTCAGGACAAAGCATCAAAATGATATAGTGAGGAATATCAGCCAGTGATGGCTTCCTATCTCAGTGCCAGGAGCCTTACAGTAGAGCACATCTTTGCTCCATGGATATACCGGTACATGGTTGTAAAAAGAACATTCCTTACTTACATGTTTACACATAATTATTATATATAGGAGGGGAAAGCTCATAAAGTCCCATAAAGTGTTTGTTCAGGATCTCCAGTTGCCAGAAAGGTACCTGCTGGTTTCCTAGTTCTGAAAAAAAAGGAATCTCGTTTGATGACCTCTTTTTCTTTTCTTCTTTAAAGCCTCTAATAGTAAAGCAGTTCGAGATAGATTGATTTATTATTCATTTACTATTTCTGCCAATTCACTCAAGGCACTTCACAGTTTAAAACAACGGCTTACAATTTAATACATGTGAATAGATGGTTAAATTTTCAATAGACGAAGGGAGGGAGGAGAAAAATAAGCAAATCCAGGTCATTGAAAATGCCAATTCAAGACAAGGAGGAGTCCAGTGGTCATTGACCTGAGCCAGGCCAATGGAGGGAGCCTTTTTGTTGCACTTCTACCTGTGAGGAAGCCAGCTGGGATGGGTACTGATGTAAAGGGGAGGAGTCGGTTGTTCTCAGCTGAGCTAGATTGAGTGGTTCACTAAGGAAGTCTGAGGGCCAACCATGGAGTGCAGAAGGCAGAGTGTCTTTAGGTAATATACTCCAGCCTTGCAACTTCTCCTCCTTCTCCTCCATTTGTTTTTATTGATGTTTAACACATCGGAGGTAACATGAAACCTTCTGATGATGCTATATAATAACTTCCAGTTAGCCAATGCAGTTTATCTGTGCTGTGTATTTTGCTAGCCTGAATTCCTTTCAAGTCAAGCAGGGGTTGTATTTGTCTTCAGTTAAATACATGCATGTAACAATATACTTTATTAAAATGTTTTAAAGATGCAAACACAAATATTCAAAATAGTTGCTGTCTTGTAGTGCTGCTAAATAAAAAAAAATGTCAAGAACAAGTCTGAGTTGAATATTTTTCTGCATTGTACCCATTTTCAGGGTTCACAACCTTTAAAATCTTCCTTTATAGAAACCCAGAGACATAATTTTATTCCCTTTTACAAATCTCCCTCCATATTTTTGAGCCTCAGACAAAGCAGATGTCATTTTGAAAATGCAGATTTGCAAAATACTTAAAACCAGCCTTCTTCCAGAGCACTGCTATGCTCTAGTCTCAAGTTGCTGGTAGAAAACATGTGCCAGGAATACCAATTATTATTTTTAACATAGTATTTTAAAAAGAGACAAAAAATGGCTTTAGATCAAAACAAAAACAATGTCCAATTTAATCAACCTGTGATGGAGTAGAATGAGAATGAACCTTGTTTCCATCCTTGTCTCCTTCCATTAATTAGAGGGATGACTCATGAGTTAAAGTGTTTTTCCAGAGTCTACATGAATACAAAAGGCTCTGGAAGAGTCTAGAAGTTACCTCTTTACCTCATAGACAGTGATGGGTGATTAGAGCTCGCATATGCAGCCTCAATCTTCCTCTTTGTGGGTTGATTAAACATAAAGGTTGAATGCTTGCATAGGGCATCTATCTGTCCTTGGACTCTGGGATGACAAGGGAGTCAAAGGTGCCCCAAATGGATGGTAAGAAGACTGCAGAAAAGCTGAATGAATTATTTGCACATGTCTTTACAGTGGAAAATATAGGGCAGATCCCAGTGCATGAGATAACTTTTGCAAGATGGAAGGCTGAAAAACTTAGCCAGACAGTGGGGGGTGAGAAATGAAATTCTTGGCCTAACTGACAAAACAAAAACAAACAAACCACTGAGTCCAGATGGCTTCTACCTGAAAGTTCTCCAAGAACTCAAATGTGAAAATATTGATATTTTAACTAAGAGATTTAACTTGTCCCACAGATCAGCCTCCATACCTGAGGATTAGTAATGCAGTTAATGTAACACCAATTTCTAAAAAGGGATCTAGAGGGAAACCTGGAAATTACAGGCCAGTTAGCTTAATGTCTGTCCCATTTTCACTCCCACCCTGACAACAGGGTGTGACATCCCTGGTTGCCCATTAATTAGCATTTGCTGTTAGTGGTTGACCCATTCCAAAGCAAAAAGAAGGCTCTGAACAGCGGGACAGAATGGCTCACATTTAATTAACAGATGTCAGGAAAACTTTATGCTTCAAAGCTCTTTTGGGTGACCCTCCTGCTAAAATCCTGCTAAAATATGTATAAACCATGGAGGCTAAACCCCGGGGGGGGGGGGGAATCCCAGGAGCATTTCCTGGATCATAATGATGCAATAGTTTCCTGTCCTAGTAATGGCTCTTGTCCCAGAGCACCTCAGCATCCGAACTAATGCTTGCATTCCGTGAAAGCTACTGAAGTACCAGGATGCTGCTATAAATGGCTGGAGTGTGGTTGCAGGCCCTTTTCCCACCCCCCTTAATTTCTTCCAACACAGCCTAATGGAGATTAAGAGCCATTAAGAGCTCTTTGCCTATGTACAGTTGCTATTGATCAGGCTAACTCACTTGTTCTAGCCAATGAACTCTTTACAAGCGTTGTCCCTTTCCCATGTTTTACTGGCAGAAGGAAACCTATAAACGTACAACATCCTTATCGGACCTTCTGCGTGCTTTCCAGTTGTGCTCAACAACTTTTAGCTCCTGCCACTCTCCATAAACAATTGTTCCCATAGGCGCCGACTCCATGGGGCCTGAGGGGGCCCGAGCCCCCTCAAAAATTCGTTTGGGGGGGCTCCGCCCCCCAATAATCTCAGGCGCCCCTCCAGCAGAGCACCACCGCCGCCCCTCCCCCAGCCCAAAATGCACAGGGTCGGGCTGCATGCCTCCTGCCCTCCCTCCCGAGCAAAAGCTCCACCCAATTTCCTTCGGAGCTGATTAATAGGCGCAGCACGCTCTCCCCTATTCGCTCACGAGGAGGCGGCGCCACTTTATCTGCATATTCATGAACTTATTTATTATTCATGAGCTTTCGCGGGCTCCCCCAATATTTTTTATAAGTCGGCGCCCCTGATTGTTCCTATGCAGGATTCCAACCATGTGCACATTGTTCTTCAATCCACATCTGAAGCGAGAGATGCAGCCTCATGAAAACACAGCAGACTCCTTTCTATCCTACACCTGGTCTTCCTCTCCTTCTCACCACAATTCAACACTGTTTGGTCAATCCGCTCTGCATTGGCTGCTTAGCTTTCTGTGGAGTGAATGGTGGATTCATTATTTGTCATTTATAGAATGCCATCATGCAGGGCTGGTCCTTACAAGCAACCCAAGCAGTCAATTGGGGCAAAGGTATTTTTCAGAGGTGCCAATGAAGATAAGAGAAATGGGCTTCAGATATCTGGCTGTCAACAAAACGGTCTGTTCAGTGGCATTGTTCAGATTATGCAATGTTTATGCGAGGGTTGCTCATCCAGTGTCCACTTTGATGTGATTTTAAAGCCACCATTAACTGTTTAATTTTATCGGCTTTGTCTTGCTGATAGTTTTCACAATGCTCTTTTAGGTCATGTTGTTTTTAGTATGTCATCAGTATGCTTCCCCCGCCTTCACCTCAATCTGGAGAAAGTTAGTCATGCCAAAAGTCCCTCTGTACTCAACGGGACACCTTAGAGATGACTAACCAACGGGACACCTTAGAGATGACAATGAGATGACTCATTGATTTCAATGGGAATTCAAAGGGGCTGACTAACTTTGGATTTGGGACATTGCATTTTGATTCTTTGTAAGCTGATTTAGGAACTGGTCTGAATACATCTCTCTAATAAAAATTTAATAAACAATAAATGGCTCAGGAAAGGCACACAATTGCCTCACATCCTTCTATTTCTTCAGAAGATCAGACATATACAGCCTTGCATGATGTTGGAGTATTTAAGTTTGAACCAGAAAAGTTGAACCACAGTGAATGTATTTGCTAAACTAGATTCTTCAAGTTTCTGTTACCTACTGCTGGCCTGACCAAACAGTGACACACACCATCAGTTCCTGTGAGGTGGTAGCTCTAAATCACGCAACAGTGAGGTAACATAAGCTGTTGCAAGACTATATATATATATAGAGAGAGAGAGACTATATATACACATACCCATATGTTCATGATATAGCCACCTTGGGAAAACTATATTTTGAAAGGTTGCATAGAAATTATTGAATAAATACAACAATATACTTACCCAAAGCAACGAGGAGCTTCAGAGGAGGGTTTTCCTCAGGAATGCAGCAGGGGCAGAAATTCCTCTTCCTGCTGCAATCCCAATTATTGCAACCTCCCACCGCACCCATTATTTACATTTTTTTTAAAAAAAGCAACCTGCATTTAATATTACATTACATCCAATTGAAGAAGAAGAAGAAGAGTTTGGATTTGATATCCCGCCTTTCACTCCCTTTAAGGAGTTTCAAAGTGGCTAACATTCTCCTTTCCCTTCCTCCCCCACAACAAACACATTCTCTGTGAGGTGAGTGGGGCTGAGAGACTTCAGAGAAGTGTGACTAGCCCAAGGTCACCCAGCAGCTGCATGTGGAGGAGCGGAGACGTGAACCCGGTTCACCAGATTATGAGACTACCGCTCTTAACCACTACACCACACTGGCTCTCAATTGGACCCCTTCATTCACATTTATACCGGTTTCCATTCAAAACAGAACTTTTGTAGAACTGTGTCCTACTTGTCAGTCCCCACAGAAGGGTAAGCCGCTAAAAAGCAAAGGCCCAGGATTAGAAAATGCAGTTTTGTACAGATGTGTGGCAGTTCCCGTTCTCTCTTAACAGATGGGTGGCTCCCAGGAGTGCTCTGTTGCCTTCATTGAAGGACGACTTCTCCAGCAGGGAATAAACAAACACACAAGTGCACCGCTCTCTTTGGGGAGTGACTGTGGCACAAATCTCAGGCCTGACAGCTAGAAGAGAGTCTCTTTTCTGTTACATATTTATTACTCACATATTTGAAACCAGTGCTTCGAGGAACAATCCACTGCTTCATTTGTGTTAGCTTATATCAAATATTTTGCCCTCATAACTTTTTTTGAAAAACCCTCTAATAAAGAGGTGTCCTTTCCCTCATATGACCTCCCCCACCCCAATACAACCTTCTTTATCCTCATATGACACCCCTCTCCAGTTACTTCACGAGGCAAATCAAAATGATTAGATAAAGTTTTAACTTTTTATTCTGCTTGAAAAATGGCAGTACTTGATCCCTAGATGTAAGGCCTTAAAAATGTGGGATGTGAAACCCAAGAGCAGTCAAGTACAACATCCCTAGAGTGGACATAAAAGGGAATGTCTGGACCAGCCAGTCGGAACTTCCTGTTTCTCATAGACTGGGACAGACTTCCTCTGCATGTGACTAGAGGTGGGCATGACCTCATCTGCCCAGGTAACAAAAGAGCAGGACTCATCAGCCATCTCTCTCTCTCTGACAACATTCATCAAAGAAGCAACATTTGCTTAGCCTAAGATGTTCTCTTGGCTTTCAGCCAAGCGAGGACAAAGGGATTGTCTCTTTATGGGATAGATTCCAGGTATATTAATTTTGTAACTTAAGTCTGCCTTCTGGGATCCATCTGTGAACAGAATGTGAGTGAGTAAACTCCTTTTATACTTTTATAGGAGACTGTGTCATGTCTATCTTTTTATGAGGGACTAAAGGGGAAATTACCAAAGAAACATATTTTTGGAGGCTTTAGCGAGCCTGAACAAACGCATCCGCTGTGTAAGTTTAAAAAGGGGAATGTTGCTCTGCTAAATTGTACAACTTGTTAACACAAGTTGTAAAGGATATAATCAAACAATATATCCTCTCCTGTATCCCTGAACATTCCCACAAAAAAGGTAAAAGTAAAGGACTCCTGATAGTTAAGTCCAGTCACACTAAAAACACCATCCTCTGATTCGGAAACCCTTTCTCAGTGGCAAGTAAAGGAACTTCACAACAGCCCTGGGGTGGGAGCCACTACCGAGAAAGCCCTCTGCCTGGCTTCCTGTAGCTTTGCTTCTCACAGTGAGGGAACTGCCAGAAGGCCCTTGGTGCTGGATCTCAGTGTCCAGGCTGAATGATGAGCGTGGAGACGCTCCTTCAGGTATAAAGGGCTGAGGCCATTTAGGGCTTTAAAGGTCAGCACCAATACTTTGAATTGTGCTCGGATGCATACTGGGAGCCAAATCAGGTCTTTCAGGACCGGTGTAATATGGTCCCAGCGGCTGCTCTCAGTCACCAGTCTAGCTGTAGCATTCTGGCAAGATGTTGCAGGATAGAGCTTTGCATGCTGCACAACCTGCCCTGTGCCTTCTAAGCTAGTCTGTTGCACTCAGGTATGCTGGAGGTTGCTGTCTTTTCACTAGTGCTGATGTGAAGATTCAACTGATACTCCGTTCAGCTTCTGTACCACCTTGTCCTTTGCCTCAGGCAGCAAAATGTCTTGGGCCTCCCCTGAATGCCCAATGTCTTTCGCTATCTTTAGGTCACTGCATATTTCCAGAGAAATGTGAATGCCACTTGGCATCATGGTGGTCCATTCATAATTCAACAGGAATCTCATTAAATATCGTTTAAACTGTCTTGTGATAGTGTTTGAAGCAAATGAGAAGCAGGGCATTTGCTACTGCAACTTGCCGAGATATGCTAAGCACATAAAATGAGCCAAGTCCTTTTGATCAAAATATATAAAATTATTATTCCTTTATAGCATGTCACCATGAGCATGACACTTCTATTTGAACTGATAAATGTTTCCTATTTGAGTCCCTTTTTTGAAGGCAGATTTATGCCATACTCTTTCCACCACATGCACAGAAAACTCGAACACTTAAGCAATTTTAAAATATTTACTTAGCCACATCTGAGTGTCCAATTTTCAAATGAAAGGGGAAAGTAAGCCCACATTTACTCCGATTTTCTTTAAGCACTAGAAATCTATGAAATGAACCTGAAATTTAAGAGAGCAGATATGGCTACATTTCTATTTTAATAGTGAAATGTTTTAAAATTTATCTGTCACCAGCAGGACTCATATATATTTCAAAACAAAAAGAAAGAATGCTGAAATATAAAGCATAACATTCCTTTAAACAGGCAGAATATACATGCGAAGATTCATGCAATTCTGAAATGTGGGTATGGTCAGCAACTAAAAACTTTTTATTTCATTAAAAAAAATTCTAAAATCAAATCAGAAACATAAATAAATAGGAACATAGGGAGAAACTGTCTTCTGTTGAGCTAAATACTGTAGACCAGGGATGTCCAACAGGTCGATTGCCATCGACAGGTCGACCCCTGGTTGTTAGAAGTTGCTGCCAGTTTTTCATTCTGTGAGTAGATCACAGTCTCTTGGGAGTTGGATGTCCCTGCTGTAGACAATAGTCAATGTAGGCTGGCAGTGGCTTTCCAGGATTTCAGACAGTGGTCTCTCCCAGAATTGGGAGCTTCTGCTTCCCAGAACTGAGAGTGGATGCTCTGCCTCTGATCTATGGTTCCTAATTCCTCTAATATTTAATCTCAGCAGTAAAGTAATAAAACATATTATATCTATATCCCATCTCACTGTCATGCCTTATGAGAGAGGGAGAGCACTTCTTCCTTCTGTTCCTGCCCACACCTTGATTCCCCATTTAGGAATCTAACTTTCCCAGTTCCCCTTCTTTCTTAATCAGTCTATATCTTACCTACTGAGGTAGCATTCATAGAACCTTAGAATTGTAGAGTTGGAAGAAACCACGACTCTTGAGTTGCATCCCTAAAACCAAACTTAAAACAGAGAGAACATGAAAACAGGGATAAAAGAAAGATGTGATACACCACTGACAAACAGTGTCCCCATTAAGGCTAAACTTTGGGCATCCAGCGCCCCCACTCAGCAAAATGAGCAGGAGGGCTCCTAAATGCCACAGGACTGACTTACCACATTTTGAAGTAAGTTGAGGAATACCATATCATAAGGAGGAAGGGGCCCCATAAGTCCATTAATTCTGGAGTCTAAAATTACCTAACAGCATCTTTGTTCACAAAAGACCAGTCCGCTCTGGAAATAAACCAGAGCTCATTTTGAAGCTATTCTCCATGTACAACACACTCTGGCTAAGTGTTCCTGAAACGTGGCTCCAGTTTGCTAGTTTATTTATTTATTATTTAACATATTTGTATATATAGCCTACTTTGGGGGGGGGAACCTTTAAGCAATTTGCATAAAACAATATGTAAATAACTCTTATGGGAGATCATGTCTACACATGGCAGGTACCTCAACCCACAGCAACCTTTTTTGCCTGCTCCTTCCTATCAATGTCATAGGTTGGAGTGACTGGTAAAAGCAAAGCCCACTCATTGGATGGTGAGAGAATCACATTTGCATTACGCTCATCTAGTTCAGCCACCTCCTGCACCAAACACATAGTGCAAGGACCACTTAGTGCAAGGCCACAAGTCACTGAAGTGAGGAATCGAAGCCTTTATAAGAATGTTTCAAAGTAGGCACTGTAAGGCTGCAAACACATACCTAAGTCACAGGTGGAGAACCCTTTGCAGCCCAAGGGCTACATTCCATAGTGATCAGCCTTCTGGGAGCCACAGGTGAGTGGTTTACATGGTCAGAGACAAAGGTAGCTGGGCCCAGAGGCAAAAGTTGCTGGAACAAAGCATATGATGTCTGTCCTTTTATGAGAAGTCAACAGTCCTCGGTGCAAAAGCCAGCCATTTCAAAGTAAACACTGCTCTATTGGCAGCGCTGCAGCGCAAATTGCCTCAGAGCTTCCTTAATAGAGTACACATGCACATTCACCAGGATGCTCCAGTTAATGACATCCTGAAACTTTTCACATGTAAGCTCCTTTGGGACAACTCAGCTCTCACAAGTCTATCGATTCAGAGGTAGGGGATCTGGACAATGTACCCATCCGCTGGGATGCAGTTATTCCAGAGACAGGACAAGGGCAATAAATAATAATAATATTATTAGCACAGTGTGGACTACCATGTAAGAGGAAGGTCTTTTTTTAAGCCATCTTCCACTTTGGTATGTGGGAATGGAAGTAGCATAGACAGGAAAGGCTATCTATTTTAATTGGAGAGCAAAAATACTCATGTAGAAACATTAGGAATACCCAGTAGGTTTAGCATCTTCTAATGGCTGAATTTTGTTTGTCAAAGGCATGCCTCCTTTTCAGCAGGGAATAAATAGTTCTGTCATTTTGGAGAATGATCGCACTTTCTTGTTATAAATATCTGTCAAACACAGTTTATGCGTGGTCTGACTGAGAGCACATGGTGCAGTTCCTTTGTTGAAGGTAAACATGTCTAGGTCCTGCCTGATAGCTCTACCTGAGAAGACCAAGTATGCCATTATAAGTTCTGTGATGGAAGAAAGAGAGAAAAGCAAACCTGGGATAGTTGTTAGGCTGCTGGATTTACATTGGGGAGAGCTGGATTCGAATCCCCAACCAGTCACAAAACTTCCTCACTATCTCTCCACCTGGCCTACCTCACAAGGTTGTTGTGAAGATAAAATACTCCACTCTGAGTAAATAGAGAGAATTGGACACCATTGTTCTGTTTGTTCAGCAAACATTTATCTCTGTACTTTGCCATTTGTACTCTAGTTTGGAAATAAATAAATAAATAAATAAATAAATATAATAATAATATGTTCAGAAAGCTGAACATTGTGGACATCAGTATCCTTCTCTCCTCTGTATTTTGTACAGAAATACATGGCTTTGCTTTTGTATGCTATTTATATACAGCTTCTCTACAGAGATCCTTCCCCCTCCCCCCTCCCACAGAGGCTCCTTGTATCTTCATACTACAGTGAGCCACCACCTGATGTCCTATTTTTTCATTGGCTCTTGCTGTTGCTGAACCTTGTGGGCTCAACTAGCTCCAGTACTGGCTACAGATTTCCTGTAGTGAGACAGAATGTTCTCCCTCCCACTTCCCTTGATGCTTTCCTAAGGAATGGATGCATCGCGATGAGGTCGCATGTTCGCTGGCACAACCTTGCAACTTCCCGTACAGCTGGGAGGTGATTCTGGAAGCAAGGAGATCACTGATTATGCTCAGCTGTTCTGCAAAAGCAATTGTATCTCAGCAAAACAGCAATGTGCGGCTGCCCCGAGATATTGATTTAGGGTCAGGGAATTTGTATTCTCTCTAAAGAGACCAAGATATCCTTTCAACCAGACAGTAGCTATTATTTAGCAGGAAGTTAGGAAGAACAATTCACTTCTGTGGCTGGGCTTCTTGTGCTTATACCAAGAGGCAAGGTCACACGCTGAGCGGATTGTCATGTGGCTTTAAGGTGGCTGGGGAGTCTGATAGGAAATACATTGCAGGATGAGTCAAATGTCACACTTATGCAACGGTAACATTAAATATCAGTGCCTGAGTTAAGCGATGTTATTTCACACTATCATAGGGTTTCGTGAAATATGTCTTGTTTGGTTCCTTCCTCCAAGAAGCCTTTCTCTGTTCTTACATCTCAGTGTGTAATGATAAATAATGCATTGTCTTCCCAACTGCCTCGATAATACTCCTTTCCTTAATGGTATAAAGGGATACATTTCAAAAAGAGAATGAAGGGAGCATAGAAATGGAAATTAACCCCATTACCACCAGCTTTCTATTTAGCAATAATGATGACTGACAATTCCTGGGTTAAAGCGAAAAGTAGGCTAGATTTTGTTTCCTTTCTCTCCCTCTCTTTTTAAAGCAAGTTCCGTTCTTTGTTCTTCTTTTTTTTTTTTTTGCATGTGTCATTGTAACAACTGTCATGTAAGGTTAACAACAGCCTCTCATTACCCTTGTCAAATATGTAATAATGTGGCCCAACAACAGGGCTGAATGGTTCCTGCTTGTCAGATCCCTATGTTTTGGGTAGCAGATGGTCACTGTATTTGGAGAGGCCCTGCTCAGATCCACCAGCCCTATCCCGGACACGTGTGTACAGAAAGCATTTTTCTCTGATGGTGCAGCTCATGGATGGAATACTAATTGGCTACAGCAATACAATTAAGGTTTTTTATTTTTTTATAAGATATTTATTAAGATTTTCAAAAAATTACAAAATAAAAAGAAAAAAGAAAAATACAAAATAAAAATAGTTTAAAAATAGTTAAATCTTTCTATCACATATTTTTCATTTGCTTATTTCCCGGACCTCCTCCCGCCTTCCTTTTCTGTATTCCAGTTCCAATTGTTAATTCAGCAAATCCCTCCCCTCTTCATTCATCTTAATCTTCAATTTTTAAATATTATAACATTTTTTTAACCTATTAATAACCATTTTCTCATATTCCCTTATAGCATTACAGCAAAAGACCACTTAGTTTCTATCCAACATCATTCTAACATTCATTAATTTTACAGTGTTTCTGTAAATAATCTTTGAACTTTTTCCAATCTTCTTCCACCGACTCTTCTCCCTGGTCTTGGATTCTGCCAGTCATTTCTGCCAGATCCATATAGTCCATCACCTTCATCTGCCATTCTTCCAGGGTGGGTAGATCTTGTGTCTTCCAGTACTTTGCGATGAGTATTCTTGCTGCTGTTGTGGCATACATAAAGAAAGTTCTATCCTTCTTTGGCACCAATTGGCTGACCATGCCCAGGAGAAAGGCCTCTGGTTTCTTCAGGAAGGTATATTTAAATACCTTTTTCATTTCATTATAAATCATCTCCCAGAAAGCCTTAATCCTTGGGCACGTCCACCAAAGGTGAAAGAATGTACCTTCAGTTTCTTTACATTTCCAACATTTATTATCGGGCAAATGATAGATTTTTGCAAGCTTGACTGGTTTCATGTACCACCTGTATATCATTTTCATAATATTCTCTCTTAGGGCATTACATGCCGTAAATTTCATACCTGTGGTCCACAACTGTTCTTAGTCAGCAAACATAATGTTATGTCCAACATCTTCTGCCCATTTAATCATAGCAGATTTCACAGTTTCATCCTGAGTATTCCATTTCAACAGCAAGTTATACATCTTTGACAAAGTCTTAGTTTTAGGTTCTAACAGTTCTGTTTCTAATTTTGATTTTTCCACCTGGAAGCCAATTTTCTTATCCAAGTTATATGCCTCCATTATCTGATAGTAGTGAAGCCAGTCTCGCACTTTATCTTTTAATTTCTCAAAACTCTGCAATTTCAATTTGTCTCCTTCTTGTTCCAAAATTTCCCAATATTTTGGCCATTTGACCTCCATATTAAGTTTTTTTCTGAGCCTTCGCCTCCATTGGTGATAACCACCTTGGGGTTTTGTTTTCAAGTAAGTCTTTATATCTTATCCAGACATTAAACAATGCTCTTCTGACAATATGGTTTTTAAATGCTTTATGTGCTTTAACCTTGTCGTACCACAAATATGCATGCCACCCAAAAACATTGTTAAAACCTTCTAGATCCAAAATGTCTGTGTTCTCAAGAAGCAGCCATTCTTTCAGCCAGCAAAATGCTGCTGACTCATAGTAAAGTTTAAGGTCTGGCAGGGCAAATCCACCTCTGTCCTTTGCATCAATTAATATTTTAAATTTTATTCTGGGCTTCTTGCCCTGCCAGACAAATCTAGAAATGTCTCTCTGCCACTTCTTGAAACAGTCAATTTTGTCCAAAATTTGCAATGATTGAAACAAAAATAACATTCTTGGCAATACATTCATCTTTATGACAGCAATTTGACCTAACAAGGAAAGCTTCAAGTTTGACCATATCTCTAAGTCCTTTTTCACTTCTGACCAACATTTCTCATAGTAGTCTTTAAATAAGTTTAAATTCTTAGCGGTCATATTCACCCCCAGGTATTTTACTTTCTTGACTAATGTTAAACCTGTCTCCTTCTGAAACCTCTCTTTCTCAATCGGTGTTAAATTTTTCTCAAGCACCTTAGTTTTTAACTTATTCAACTTAAATCCTGCCACATGACCAAATTCCTGAATCAATTCTAATACTCTTTTAGTACTAGATTCTGGCTCCTGTAACGTCTACAATTAAGGTTTTTTTAAAAAATAGCTCTTAGTCTGTTTTGGTCAACAGAAGGAGAAAGATATAAGGGACTTTCCTCTTGTCTTTCTTCTACTAGTGTGATCTTAAATATATCAAGTAGAATCAATGGGACCACTTACATATGCTTAGGATGGGAACAGAAAGGTGGCAAAGTAGCCTTCAGTTATTTATGGCACCCATCTCTCTATCTGTCTGGAAATTCCATAACCTTCACATATTCTTGCGTAGCTTCATTTTCCTTTCTAATGTTTTTAATAAGACGGGAGCAGGAGGAGGAAAACAGATTTGGCTGTAAGCAAATCCAATGCAATTTATAGATGAAATTGTTACCCACCTATTAGCGCAAATACGCTTAATTTGCATCGCTTAGTAACCTTAGTTGGATTATGGTATTTGTTTATTGCAGAATTCAGAGTGTTTTAATGAACTTAAAAAGAAGATAATAATAGGAGAGGGAGAGGGAGCAATAAGGATGGTTAAATCTGACGAGTATCCAAAAACATGGTAGTTTTTGTGATTGCTGGAAGTCAAAGTTGCCCATGATTCAATATTAGTTTTCTGTTAAGCAAACATAGCCCCTACATTTGCTACCTGTCTTCATGAGGTCTAGAAACATGCTCTCTCTCTCTCTCTGTATGTGTGTGTTTGTGAAGATTCTATGTCAGCTTATTTCTAGCATCATTATGTCAGGATGGGCAACCTTTTTTCCATTGGTGGCTGCAGTCCCTTGAGGGTAATCTGTTAGGAACTGCATGCTGGCAGTGGCCAGAGCCAATGATGAGTAAAACCAGAAACCCTACCCATCCTTATTCGGTTTTCACCATGAAAACCTATCATAATTTCCAGCAGAGGATTTTCCCCCTCCACCACTATAATAGACAAATGCAGGTAGTGCGCCAAAAGTGGAAGTATTTTCTTTCTGATATAAGTGTGCTATAGGTAAAAGATACAGTGGTACCTCGCAAGACGAATGCCTCGCAAGACGGAAAACTCGCAAGACGAAAGGGTTTTTGGTTTTTTGAGTTGCTTCGCAAGACGAATTTCCCTATGGGCTTGCTTCGCAAGATGGAAACGTCTTGCAAGTTTGTTTCCTTTTTCTTAAAACCGTTAATACAGTTGCGACTTGACTTCGAGGAGCAACTCATAGCACACGATGTGGTAGCCTTTTTTGAGGTTTTTGAAGACTGGTGATTTTTGAAGCTTTTCCAAAACTTTTCCGAAACCATGCTTCGCAAGACGAAAAAATCGCAAGACGAAAAAACTCGCGGAACGAATTAATTTCGTCTTGCAAGGCACCACTGTAAAGGACCCCTGGACAGTTAAGTCCAGTCAAAGATGACTTGGGTTGCAGCGCTCATCTAGGTTTTAGGCCAAGGGAGCGGGCATTTGTCCACAGACAGTTTTCCGGGTCATGTGGCCAGCATGACTAAACTGCTACTGGCACATGGAGGACCGTGACGAGTTCCAGAGCACACAGAAATGCCGTTTACCTTCCCACCAGAGTGGTACCTATTTATCTACTTGCAATTTGACATGCTTTTGAACTGCTAGGATGGCAGGAGGTAGGACAGAGCAATGGGAGGTCACCCCGTCGCACAGATTTGAACTGCTGACCTTCCGATCAGCAAGTCCAAGAGGCTCAGTGGCTTAGACCACAGCGCCACCCGTGTCCCTAGTTAGTGTGCTATATTTGTATGCACACAAATATATACAGCAGAAGCCTACCAAATTATTCTCAGAAAGGTCAGGAAACATCCATTCCCTTAAGTCATACAATGTTAAAAGCAAAAACAAAAAACACAACAAAGACACACACACCCTCAAGTTGCCTTGGGACTGGAGAGCAGAAGGGAAGCACACTCTGGCTTTTGCCATTGGTCAGAAGACTTAGGGCCTCTGGAAGACTGCACCTTCTGTTTCCCAGAAGGAACATCTAGCCTAGAGAGGGGCAAATCTGTCAATTTCAGATTCTCATATTTCCAGCCATAAATTCACTTCCCCACATTTGTACATCAGCATGTTTTTTAAAAAAAGTCCTTGTGAAAATTCGCGAACATTTTTAATGAAAATTTCACCCAGCATATACATGTTTTACCTAATATGCACATTTTTGCAAGACAATTTCCTCTAATAGAATTCATTTTTGCGTGCTATTTTCACTAATCCGTGCATTTTCATGCATCCCAGTACATGCAATTTTTCTACATGTCACTTGGTTAGAGAACTGCAAAACTCAGAGAAGTGTGAATTTTGAAGGCTGGCTGTGTTTCAGTTCACACAATGTTTGAGAAAGTGCAAATTAGGTAGATTTGCCTTTAGAAGTAAGCTGAATCTAATTTCTCCTTCGTGCATATTCTAGCTCCAACTAAATGGACCAAAGGAACAAGAGGCATCTAGCCTGAACTAGATATAAATGACCTCTAATAGGTCATCACTTCATTCTGTCTTGAAAAACTGATTTTCCTCTTCTGTCCTTCCCCTACTATCCCCATTTCTTATCACTGTAGTTTGCAAGCTTAAAGGCAGGCCCTCTAATTCTCTTTCTTTAGTGATGTAAGCTACTTTGGGAGACAATAATTGTCTGAAAAGGAAGATAAAAATGCAACAAACAAACAGCTTCGTGTGCCAAGATTTCATGCTCCCATTCTCAACTTCTTCTCTTCCTGCATCTTGAAGCTCTCCACATCATCATTACTCATGATATAAGAACCATGTTGCCAATGTGTTATGAACTCACTGTTAAGACTGTTTTCATGGAAGACAATCTTATACGACTACGACTGATCACCAAAGAAGAAGAAGAAGGCACCCAGTACACTGAAAACAATTGAATAATGTTTCTTGTAGCCTTTTCTGAGAGATTTTTTTTTTGGGGGGGGAGAAGGGAATCTAGAGGGAAATATCTGGGTGAACTGATTGAATACGCTTAAACATTTGCCAGTCAACATGACCATTTCAGGTGCAAATAATCACTGAGCATCAGAACGGTTCAGGTTGATCGTCGTTGCATAGGCCATTGAATTTCAACCAGTCTTCCTTGCATTAAAACCCATCATTTATGGTTGGGTGGCGTGGCATTTTCGTTCTTTTCCGGAGCAACATATGAATCAACCTTTGGAGACATTAGTCATAAATCTTTTATCAGCAGAGAAGAGCCTTTGCCAAACATTTTCAGAAAGTTTGCGGTGAACAGTGCGCATGGTGGCATCATGTTTTCTTCTTGGTCTCCAATGGGAGCTGTCAGGAAATGAGGGCAGTCATCAAAAAGGCTGGCTCAGCAGAAGTCTGCATCCCTTCAGAGCTCTTCTCTAGTGCTGTGCTTCCTCCCCAACCCCAATAACACATTTGACAAACAGCTTCAGGACACCAAGGGGGTGATTTCATAGAAGGAGGGAAAGAAAATGAGTTTTATTTTTTATTTTTTTATAAAAAATGCCTTAGAATCAAGCATCCTCTCATGCATAAATGATGCCAAAGCACTGCAAATGTGTTCCCACTTAGCACATTACGTTTATCTTGAAGACGAGGGAAACTCAGCAGTGTAACTTTCAGTCACAGCTACTGCTGTTAATAAATACTAAGATGCTAAAGATGCAGGGACAAAGTGGATGAATGGGTGTAAAAAAATCAGGCAAGTTTGGGGACCTCTCCAAGGGTATTGCTACAGTGGAAGTAAATAATCCCTTTAGGAAGAGCAAGACCTCACCATCTTCAGGAAAAGTGGACATAAGACAACATTTTCAGACATACACAGGTGGCGTCAAGCAGAAACAAGTGAATGCGCCAGTAGGCTTTCTTATGCTAACTCACAGCTTGTTTGCTGTTGGAAATGCAGGGAAACTCTGGGGGAAAGCAGCGAGTGCAAAAGTTCACTAAACAAAAGAGCAAGGTTGCCATATGCCAGAGTGGTTTTTTGGGAGGTTGGTGGGGGTGGAATGAATTATATTTTTGGCCACATGGCAGTTCTCTCTCTCTCTTTTATTTATTATTTTAAACACACACACACACACACACACACACACAATGCTAGTCAACGTGTGTTTTAAAGTTATATTCGTTTAAAAATTATATCCCAGCTGGTTCTTCCCACCATTCCTCTGTGTCCAAAGAGTCCATGACAAGTCCCCTCTGTCAAAGCCTTACTTTACAATACAATAGACAACAAAATGTCGTACACAATGGGTGGAATTCACCTAACTAGTCCTGTCAGCAGAAGCCCTGTGCGTGATCTTCCACTTGCGCAATGGGACTTCCCCCATTTTGTCCCTCCATGTCCTTGAAATTGGCTGGGGGGGGGGAGTGCACAGGGGATGGGAGAGCAGGATCGTTATGTCTAGCAAGCTGGAATGCTGGCTCTGGTAGAACATTCAGCATAGCGTGATGCTGAATTCCTCCCAATAACCAAATAAAGTTCTAAGAGTACTATTATGAATTTCAGTAACAAAAGTGGTATCATTAACTATCAGGATACCTTGAAGCTTGTCTTTAACACCTCTTCCCAAGAGTTCTTGAAACGGTGACCAAAAGCTATCGAGTGTATCTGTGTTAACGGTCTCGTTTCTGCCTATCATAATTATATGTAACATTTCTGCCTTTACACTGATTTATTTTTACTCTGGCTCCCCCCCCCCCCCCGCGCTCTCTGGCAATAACTTTGAAACTGTTTCACAACTGTATTGTAACCTGTATTTTTATCTTGTGAATGCCCTGAGATCTTTGGATGAAGGATGGTAAATAGAGTAAGTAAGTAAGTAAGTAAGTAAGTAAGTAAGTAAGTAACAACAACAACAACTGTTTCCTTTATATGTTTCTGTTGTTGACTATTCTTTTAAACCACCTTGAACTAAATGGGGCAAGGAGTGGTACAAATAATTTAAATACAGTCATACCTCGGGTTAAAGTCGCTACAGGTTGAGCATTTTCAGGTTGCGTTCCGCGGCGACCCAGAAGCAACAGAATGGGTTACTTCTGGGTTTTGCCACTCGCGCATGCACAGATGCTCAAAATGACGTCACATGCATGTGCAGAAGCGGCGAATCGCAACCCTCGCATGCACAGATGCGGGTTGCATTCTGCTCAGGATGTGAACGGGGCTCTGGAACGGATCCTGTTTGCATCCAGAGGTACCACTGTAAAATAAATAACAAATACCAGCCAGTCATTTAGAACTTTCCCCCCGTCCCAGCAAATTGAACTGTTTTAGCTACTTCCTGAGTGATGGAAAAGTGCTGCCTAAGAAGGGAGTTTAATAGGACTAGTACCTAAGAAGCCCCCTTTTTTCACAGTGGAGCAACCCAGAGTTCAACACTCCCAAATTTGCTTGCTTCCAGCTAGATTATTTTGCTCTCTTGTAGATTTGCAGTGCATTTTCAGTGCACAAAGCAGGCATTTTTTTAATTGCAAGATGCGTACAAAATATGTATGTTCCTGGTGACGGCATTCAAAAGGAGTGTATTTAGATAAGAAGTAAGCACAAAATGCATTCAGATTGCATAAATGGGATGGGACAGACCTATGATTGAATGCCAGCAAGACTGAAATGGGATGGAATTATCTACTCGGCCCATCTCTCATACTCACTGCAACTGACATTACCCCGATTTGGCATACACCCACCGAGCTTCAGAAATTGAGGGTGCATTTGAAACAAGGCCTCCTTGAATGATCTGAAGGCCAACTGAAGAACATAATGTATGTGCTGAATGTGAGGATATTCTCCCTCAAATAACCTGTATCCAAGCCATTTAGGTATACACATTGTGGTTTAACAGGTCTGTGAACGTTAGCTGTGTGAGGGATAAACTGCACTTCCCACAATTCTTTGGGGGAAGCTGTGTGGATATGACATCTTTCAGTGGATGTGACTGAAAGAACATTTGAACTGGGCTCAGTGCTGAATTTATTTCATAAGGAAAAGCTGGGGTGGCCTTAATTAAATCTGCAAGCCCTGTCGCCTGATACTCCCCTATTTAAGCCAAATCATATCCCCAGCTGCAGGCTTCAAAGAACAATAGCTAAGGGGCCATCACAAAGGTTAGGAGGTCAGTCTCCTTCTGGCCCTCCTGCAATTTAAGAAATTATTGGGCCTAGAAAGCAGCTGTTAACTAGTGTGGATTTATAAGGGTAGGTTAACATCATCTCTGTAACCAGCCCCATTCCAGAGTTGGGTCACTGTGTTCTTCGGCCAAAGTTTCCTAAACACTTTTCAAAGGCAGCCCCAGGAGAGTGCAAACAAGCCTCCTGTAAGAAGCTTGCTGAAGCTAAACGAATCTCTTCCTGACTTTCTGGGCAGGGGGCTGGGGGAAAAAATGACATGCAGTTAAGCACAAATGTGCATTGAATTTCTTTTTTTCAAAAAAATTACAATGTGCATCGACCTTTAAGGAACATATACACTCCTTCAGAACTATCTCAGCCACAGGCAACTATAAAAATGGCTTGGGAATTCAGTGGTGTTTTGCTGCCATTGTTCTCCTAGAGACATTGGCAGAGACAAGAAGGCAAGGGATTGAGAACTGCACTATCTGGGATCATTCAGTGCATGTAACCACACCGTTATTGCAAAGTGGAGAGTCTATTGCACCACAGCATTTAAGGACCAACCTACATGTGACTTGGGGTTTCTGTGATTGCAACTTTTTCTTCTTCAAAAAACAACCTCAGAATCCTCATTTTGGATCGGGGCCATGATATGGAGAGGAGGCTAAATTTTTGACACTGTGCAGATTCCCTGAGCAAATCCTGCCCCCCCAATCTGGTATTAGTAACTGTGGAAGGAAACACATACAGACAAAATACCCAACCTTAGCAAGCAGCAACTGCCTGATAATAGAAGCTGTGGGAGCAATTTATTTATTGACCAATCAAAAATTATTTCTTCAATATAATGCATTTTTATATGTCATTTCCACTAATATTTTCATCTCTATGCATACTTTTACCTAATATGTGCAATTTTTGTTAACCTTGGTTGGTTGGAAAACTGCATTGCAAAATTCAGATAAATGCGAATTTCAAAGACTGGCCATGTTTCTTGCTCCCACATTGTTTCAGAAATGATGAATTTGATAAATTTGGCTTTAAATGTGAACTGAATTGAATTTCTCCCCCATCCCTAGTTGTGGACTTGGCCATTCAAGCAACATATGGGGGGCAGTGAGTATGGTGCATGGGGTTCGCATGCCAGCTTGACTCCAGTGTTACCTATCCCATTTGCACATTCCTAATCTTCCTGCATTGAGTAGGAAGGTCTAAGCAGGACTTCTAAATATGCTCAGATGAAAATACTTAGAAACCTCCATGTGATCAGGAACCTCAGTAACAGAGGGCTCCCAATTTCACAGAGCCTTCTATCCATATTCAGCTGAACACAGTTGAGCCCACTTAAGACCTTTATACTCAACATGGGATGATTAGGAATGCACATGTAGACTGGGGACATTGGAGCTGCATGGCCTGTGCCTCTGACTCCCTTCCCCTTCAAATAGGTATTTTATGCCCAGCATAACTGTGAACTATTCACCACATTGGGCCACAAGGCTAACATGGGTCACTAACAGATTAGCTTGTTGTGTTGTTCACATGAAGGTAAAGGGACCCCTGACCATTAGGTCCAGTCACGGACGACTCTGGGGTTGTGGCACTCATCTCGCTTTACTGGCCGAGGGAGCTAGTGTACAGCTTCCGGGTCATGTGGCCAGCATGACTAAGCCACTTCTGGCGAACCAGAGCAGCACACGGAAACGCCGTTTACCTTCCCACCAGAGTGGTACCTATTTATCTACTTGCAATTTGACATGCTTTTGAACTGCTAGGTTGGCAGGAGCAGGCAAAGGGAGCTCACCCCGCCGCGGGGATTCGAACCGCCAACGTTCCGATCGGCAAGTCCTGGGTTAAACCACAGAGCCACTCGCGTCCCGTTGTTCACATGGCTATACCTAAAAATACTTGGGGACGTAACAGAGAACACCGCTGCCATGTTGAATTCAACCAAACATTCAATTATTTCAGCTGTTTGTTCACAACAGAAGCCAACCAACCAGATTCCTCTAGACAGGCAGAGGACCATATCTAGGCAAATTCTGGAGCATTTCTGATGCTCCTGGCTCTGTTCCACAATATCCAACCAGTGCACTTGAAGCTGGCATTTGGTTGAGTCGCAGCTGATGTCCAGTGCACATCCTTCCAGCAGCGCATAGGTCAACTATGGAACTCACTCTCACAGGAGGCTTTAAAAGACAAATTCATGGAGGAAAGGTTAACAAAAGCCACTCGACTCCACAGAGACAGTTTGCTTCTGAATACTAGTTGCTGGGAATTGCAGGTGGGCAGTGATGTTTCACTCATGTCCAGCTTGCAGGCTTCCCACAAGCTTCTGGTTGGCCACGGTCAGAACAGGATTCTGGACTATATGGGCCTTTGGCCTGTTCCAGCAGATTTTTCTTATGTTCTAATGGTCTTAGAATACGTACATTTTCTTGGTATTTGACAAGTCTGCTTGCTTTGCATTAAGTGGAAGGTGAGTTCATAATGTGGTAGTAAAATAACCAAATGAGCACATCCCTTCTGCAGCCTAGTGTCAATGCATGACATAAATTGAATTCTTTATTAAAGAGCAAGATGCATGATGCAGCAGTCTCTTTGATCGCTGGTAACACTTTCATTAGGTCCGTAACCACTGTAATCAAGAGAAAATTTGCTATTGATGTCAGTGGAATGTGGATGACACCATACTGAGTCGTCACAATGCATTTGCCCTAGTGAAGCACTACAAATTTGCAAAGTCCCAAGTATGAAGGCAATATTTTGGGACTCTGCAAAGTTCCAAGTATGAAACCCACTGCTTCCTTCATATTGAATTGTAACTATATCCTTTCAAGCAAGATGCTTTGTCATTGCTAAATATCATTGCTAGACCTTTTCTTTTGATTTCTTTTGGGATGAAGACCTTCCCAGTTCGCTGTCTTTTTGTTCTTCCTCCTGCCAAATATAGTTTCAATAGTTGAAATGTGAGTGAACATCTACTGAATAAAGCTAGTGTTCTTCCTCTTTGTCAAACACAGAAAAAATATAGACGTACCTTAAAAATGTTGTTTTGTGGAACATATTTTCCAACATACAATTTGCATTCATGAAGTTGTGTATATTCTATTCCACAGAAACTCAGAACACACCTTTGAATTAATGGACTGGGCATTGAGAGTGGGGCTGGTGCCAGGCTTTTGGTATAGAGCCACTCATGCCCCCCGTCCCCCTAACACACACATTCACAGCCCAAAGTTGTTGCTTGTCATCCATCTGTCTTGGGATACAATGGAGAAGTGTGCTTCTGGGGGTGAAATCAAACTGTTGAAAGGTTGCAGCGCCTGCTGTGGTTGTAGAGACGGATGCGGGAGGGACATGTTTTGTTGCAGCTCGGGCAGATGAAAGCATCTGGTTGTGCTGCTGCAGAAGCACCATGGCGTTTCTTCTCTCTCTGTGCTCCTTCCAGTGGTCATTCCTCCTCTGGTCACTCCTATGGATACATCACCTGACTGCCTCCAGGCACCGTGGTCATCTGCAAGACATTCTAACAGGGCAGGGCTGATGTTGGCAGCCTTCATGTCACATTTGCAGACATCTTTGTAACACAGAGTTGGTCTGCCAAAGGGCCTGGTGCCTGAAGCCAGCTCCTCAGAGAGTGTGTCCTTGTGGATCCTGCCACATTTTTTTCCTTCTATGTAGCCACGGCAGAGGCAGCAGCACCACTTACTGCCCTCCTCATGGGAACTTGCTGGGACTGCCAATCTAGTTGCCAGGGGTGGTCTGGATTGGAAGATTGGGCAATGCAATCACAGGGAGATCAGGACCTAACAGAAGAGGAGGGGAAATCCCCCCCTGCTTCCAGCGTTTCCAGAAGCAGAAAGACAGGCAGACACAGAAGCTGCACAGTTTAGCGAGGAGGTACCCAGCTATGAGATAGTACCTAAGCAACCAGAAGGGAGGGAGCAGCTGAGCGATACATCAATCGAAGTATCCCTCCCCCCATACTCAGAGGTCCGAGTGTGTCGGAGAACAAAGGAGATGTGGGGGGGGGGAGTCAGAGTAGGCAACTGATATCCTTGCATAGGGTTGTCTATTTGTGCTAGCAGCACAATGTTGTAATAAAAGGACTATAACTCCCATACTTGACACTTTTGAGTGGGAACCAAGCTCAGTTTGCATCTGGGGTGGTTGCTGACAATTTTAATTTACCTGAAATACAGTGCCCAGGCCCATGGGTCTATGAAACCTATGGGGCCTGTTAGGAGGGCAACAAGTTGGGTTGTGCTGATGAAGGGTTCTTCTTAGGTGCTGGGCCAGTGTTCAACTTGACCAACTGCTGGTGCCCTGAGTCTGACCCAGCACATCATTTTTTGAAAGCGTTGCAGTCAAGGAAAAGTGTGTCAGGACAGTGGTGCTTCCAGGATTGTGGGGTGGGCTTGGGAAAGAAGTTCTCAGTGGGCCCCTCCTGAGCACCCCACCTCTCCCTCCTTGACACTATTGCTGCTGCCCATTTGCTTGCCACCCATTTGGCCCAACCACATCTCCTCATGGAGGGAGCAAACAAGGTTATCGGTGCTCTCAGTGTGGGCTTGCTCAGAGAGGGCAGGTGAGCAGGCAAGCAGGCAGAAAGAGCAGCAGGGACTACCAGTGGGTCCTCCTCCTTGGGCATAGTCCCTGGCAGGTGCTCGATGAGATCAACCCCAATGCTATCACTATGTGAAGTGACACTTGCAGGAGATACTCTGCATTTAGTGGTCAAATAAATGGTTGCTTACACAGGACTAGTTCTTATGTGCCACAACCAAACTCTCTGAGCTTTTAGATGATGATGATGATGATGATGATGATGATGATGATGATGATATTTATACCCTGCTCATCTGGCTGGGTTTCCCCAGCCACTCTGGGTGGCTTCTTGCCAAATATTAAAATACATTAATTTGTCAAATATTAAAAGCTTCCCTAAACAAGGCTACCTTCAGACGTCTTCTAAAAGTCAGATAGTTGTTTATTTCATTGACATCTGATGGAAGGGCATTCCACAGGGCAGGCACCACTGCTGAGAAGGCCCTCTGCCTGATTCCCTGTAATTTCACTTTTTTCATTGAGGGAACTGCCAGAAGGCCCTTGGTGCTGGACCGCAGTGTCCGGGCAGAACAGTGGGGGTGGAGACACTCCTTCAGGTATACTGGGCCGAGGCCATTTAGGGCTTTAAAGGTCAGCGCCAACACTTTGAATTGTGCTTGGAAACGTACTGGGAGCCAGTGTAGGTCTTTCAAGACTGGTGTTATGTGGTCTCAGCGGCCACTCCCAGTCACCAGTCTAGCTTTGTGTCTAGATGGCTTTGTTTGTTCACTTTTTTTCCAAAAATGGCGTAATGAATTATATTTATTATGTACATTCTTAATGTATTTTTGATCTTTATTATTTCTTCTCTCCAAAATATGGCGAGTGTAAATTTCCTTCTCTGATTTCCCTTTAAGACTGTTTTTATTGCATTTCTCATTGCACTCACATTGTGCCCCTTACAAACCTTTGACTGTGAGCATGCTGCACAAATGGGAAAAAGAGAAAGAACTCCTTTCAACAGGCCAATGGGAAGCCAATTCTCTAGAGCTCACATTTAAGGACACTTCGAAGGTGGCTTTCCAGGTGAGCCTGGCAATCCAGTTCTGGCTACAGCTATGCATTATAGAGCCTCTGAGCTGTTGAAGGGGATGTGCTGTAGACAGCTGCCAAATCCATCTATTTATAGTACCAAACACTTTAGGGAGTAAAACAAGCTGTTTGCAACACACTGACTTTTCTCAAGTTAAATCGGATTGTATTGTTTCAGCTTTGCAAAGTTGAACACATCATGATTCCCTATCCTCCTAAGAAGAGACCTCTTCATGGAATGAAACAGTGCAATCTCTGAGGCGCAAAGGCTGCAACCTTAGCACAATCATTTTATTACCCCATTTATATCCCACTTTGCCTCCAAGGAGCTCCAGGTGGTGAAGATGGTTCTGATGGCCCCCCTCCCCATTTCACACACACACACAAACCTTGTGAAGTAGGTTAGGCTGAGAAAGAGTGACTGACCCCAAGGTCATCTGCTGAACTTCATGGCCAAGTGGGCATTTGGATCCCGGCTGCCCAGGTTTTCATCCAGCATGCTAACCACTGCACCACACTGGTTTCTGACTAAAGGTGCTCAGGACCGTAAAAAAGAGAAGTCCCCTTCAAATCAACTTTTATATGTCAAATAAATATGGAGCACAAAAGCAACGAAAGCATGTAAAAAAGGAGAGGGAGTCATTTCCCCAGCAAGGTGGGGAGAAAATGCTGTGAAGAACATCAATCAAACTCCTCTTATCTTCTCCTTACTTATTTCCACCTGTACTTTGAGTTGAATGAAAATATTCATTGATTGGGAAATACACTGAAATGCCCTTTAAATGAAACTTGGCTTTAAAGTCTAAGTAGCTGTCAGACACTTTACTGCAGAGGTGGGGAAAATTTTGCAGCCCAACCTCTTGGGAAACTTTTGGGGCCACATATCTGTGGTGGGCAGAGACAGGGACAAATGTGGGTACAGCAACAAGTGTGAATTCTACTTTTGTACAGTACTCTCATGTCTTCTAAAACTCAAGGATACATTCCAGCCAGGCAAAAACAATGAAGCTGCAATGTGGGGCCAGTGAGGGGTGTGGCCTGAGGAGAGCTCCAGGAAGCAGGCAGAGGGGCCTGAAGTTCCCCACCCTGCTTTACTTTCTTCAGTTACCAGCTTGTAGTTCAACCACAGAGGCTGCCTCTATCCTGTGCTTGTGCAGTGTGGTGTAGTGGTTAAGAGCGGTAGACTTGTAATCTGGTGAACCGGGTTCGCGTCTCCGCTCCTCCACATGCAGCTGCTGGATGACCTTGGGCCAGTCACACTTCTCTGAAGTCTCTCAGCCCCACTCACCTCACAGAGTCTTTGTTGTGGGGGGAAGAAGGGAAAGGAGAATGTTAGCCGCTTTGAGACTCCTTCGGGTAGTGATAAAGCGGGATATCAAATTCAAATCCAAACCCTCCTCCTCCTCCTCTATATTTCCAGGCAGCAAGTAAGCAGCACAAAGACATGGCAGTATCGCTAGGCCCCATCACAAGCTCATGGCCTAATGTGGTGCTATTGTATCACAGCTCTGCTCCACCATGCTAGCCCACCCCTCAATTGTACCAATAAAATTGGGACATCCTGTTTTTTCATGTGAGAGTACGGAACCCAAAGTGCGCTTTCTGTGGAGCTGTGCTCTCACTCCCAAGAAAGCGTGTCTTTTGGGGCTGCAAGCTCACACACTCAACATGTTGGAAGGAGAGTATGTTAATCTGATGCTCCTACATAGGGGTATTTGTAGGCCCCTGAAGTGGAGAGGTCTCCCACTGGACAACAAGACTTCAGTCATTGGTCCAATGCTTTGTCTGTCTTCCTCCCACCCTAAACCCACAGTGGCGTTACCACAAAATATTGGTATTACAGGACTGCATTGAGGGGGATCATTCCTGTTCAGCAAGCTGAAATGCTTATGCAGATGGAACATTTGTAATATTGTGATGTTGAATTCCACCCAAGTACTTTTTCAAACTGTCTTATGGAGAAATCTGGACCCTTAGAAAGCTGATCAAAGAGAAGAATGGCTATAGAGATGCTTTCTCAAAGACCACGTTGCTGATTATCTTCTGCAATATGCAGCCACAGGAGAACCTCTTTGGTCTTGGCACCACATTTTAAGAAGGACATTGGCACACTGGATTGTATCCAGAGGTGGTCAACCAGGATTGGGAGCAGTAGTGACTGGCAGGGTGGCATTGCTTATCTGGCTCTGCTGCTGTACCTGCACCGCTCTGAGCTCTCTGCTGCTTTGCTGCTTCTCCTCTTGGTAACCAGCAGCACCGTGCGGTGTGGGGAAGCCAGGTGAGCAGTTGTGCCACCTCACTGGCTGCTACTGATGGTGAGCAGTTTGGAAAACAAGCCCTATGCAGAACTGTTGAAAGAACTGGGTACTTTTACCCTGGAGAATGTAAGTTGAAGAGAATATATGATAGCTGCCTTCAAATGTCTGGAGGGTTTTCAGGCAGAGAGATGCTCCCCGTTGCTCCAAAGGAAAGAAACTAGAGCCAATGGGTGGAAATTGTAGAGAAGCAGAAACTGGGAACCCACCTGCCAGGGATGTTGTCATTTCCTCTTTCATTACAGATCTTGCATTGAGCAGGGGTTGAACTAGATGACCTCCAGTTCCCTTCTAATTCTGCAGTTCTATGATTCTATGAATACTGGGTATGTTTGGGGTCTCACTCTTAGTTGACAATACATGTGCCATGTGAACAGAGAGCACCATGTGCAAACTCTCCAACATGCAACACTTCCATTGCAATCACATGGGGTTTCATGGGCCAGCAGGATCACATAGAAAGTTTTCCCCTGAAAGGAAAGAGCTTATAAACCACTGTCACCATTGCAAATTTCAGGAGGGAACTTGGAGGAGAATTGTTGGAAATGTCACTGTAACATTATGAAGAAACCACATTAGCTCACGTCAAAGTTACCTGGGCTATAGCCTGATGCTCTTGGGGGGGGGGTGGAGCAATTGTGTGGCATGCTTTCAGAGAAGTGGTTTTATTGGTGCTTGAATGCTGCTGGCAACAGGTTGAATCATCTTCAGGATGATATAGGAAAAGCCTGAGCTATCACAGCAGGTAAGTTGGCAACAGAATCAGGCAGCTGATCAGCATTGCATGACTCCATTCCTCTGTTCTCCTTGTGGTCTCATGCAAGGTAGAGTAGTTTAGCACTCCTACTTTAGTGGACTAGGATCAAGGAGACCCAGGTTCAAATCTTCACTCAGTCACGGATGGAGCTCATAGTCTGACCTTGGGCCAGGTACTCTCTCTCTCAACCTAACCTACCTAACAGGGTTGTTGTGTGAGGACAAAACACGAGAACCAGTTCCCACCACCTCAGAAGAAAGCTGAAATGCAAATGTAAGTCAATAAAATACACGAACAAATTTCTTTAGATTGTTTTGCATCTTTTGGTCTGAATTCTATACCCAGAGATGTACAACTGCTGCACCCGTCATACATATATTAAATACATTTGTTTAATTGTACACACACCCGGTGCTAATGTCTATGTGAATTTCACAGTGCTTACTACACTGAAATGCTTTCTAGGTCAGAAAGGAGTAACACATGAAGTGGCCCCAGGTTTTCAAGGATGCCTTTCAATTTCACTGTAACCGAGTGTTTTCCTGAGCAAGTGAGGGTTATAAGTGTATATAGAGGAGGGGTATGCACAAAAGCCCCACTCCCAATGCCCCCGGGCATGTGGGCCCCTCTCAGTCAACTTTTGAAAGTCTGAAGGGGGCTCCTGCGCATGTTCAGCTTAAAAGTTTCATTTCATAAGCAGCTTCTACCCACTTTCAGGTGAACACGGTAAGAAGACATTTTAAACCTTTGAAATCAATACATGAAGGTTACAAACAGGGAGTGAGTGGATCTGGTACCCAGAGGATGTTGAGGGTGGGGCTGGCACACACACATTCATGTTTAGCCCTCCCATGATGAAGCTGAATGCCTAAATGCTGCATAAGATGTGAATGAATTGTTTAGGCTAGTGTGGTTGCATGTCTCCCCGCCTCCCCCCCGGGTGTGTGTGTTGTAGCATAAAATCTGGATACCTTGGTTCCTAGGGTGTCTGCTGAAGCACTGAACAATTTTCTGCAAATGTTTTGCATCATTTCCAGAAACACTATTGCATGAATTGACGTTTCTGGAAAGAAGTCTATTGTGTGTAACAGCAGGGGTGGGTGGGTTACACTTAATTTCAAAGCCAGTGGTGCAGAGATCTGTCTTATAAATGGAAAAATAATCCCTTTAGAAACAAGGGCTGGCACTATAAAAAGCCTTTTACAGCTGCTGCTGAAGTGAGAAAGAGAATGAATTGTGATTGATTTCAATGGGAGTAGGTTTGGGGGAAAGTAACATTTTATGTCCTTGTAGCAACCCAGCCAGCAGTGTCGATTTCCAATTTGACCAAAAGAGGGCTCCAGTGCTTTGATTTAAGCTGCAAGCAAAGGGGTCCTGGACTAGTTGTTTAATTGTGAAAGTAAATCTCCTGATTTGACTCTCCCGGATTTTGTGGGATGTGAATGAGCTGTTTAAAGCCGTACTATAAGGATGATGCTTCCTTGACTGGTCGATGGTAACGGTGGTTCACTCCTGGAAATGAATGCTTTTCCCTAATTGTTCATTATAAGATGAAGTCACCATATTGTACATAGCTTTTCTAAATGGGGTTTTGAACAAAAGTCAGCAGTGCAGTGGGTGCTTGGTGCTTGGGGGAAACAGTTCAAAAGATGGGTTCTTTTTAGCTATTACGAATATCAGTGTGTGCAACAAAGGGGAAGCATACCTGAGCAAAGGAGTTGTAAGGCCACACATTTTAGCCCTGTCCTTGAGGTCACGTGACTCCCCCTCCTGACTGAGGGATAATTTCTGACCCAGGGAGGGTTTATTTCTATATGACCAAGGTCCTCTTCATCAAAAGCTATCTCCCAATGTGTGAGGGGCCAGGAGGGTGAAAACATCATGGGCATAGCCAGGATTGCCTTTAGGGGGGCAGGGTTTATGTTTTTCTGGGGGGCAGAACTGAGTTATTTGTGACACAATTGGTCAGTTAGTTAAGAATTATTTATTTATTTAATTGATTTAGGGGTGCAGGGGAGCAGCTGTGCCCATGGGAAACATGTGATCTCAAGGATGGGGCTAAAATACCACAACCACACAATCTTTATGCAAGTAACGTGTGAAGAGGGATGTTTACCATTGGATGCTCTAAATGTCTTCCATGCACAGAAGAATATTGCACATGTAGAAGAACTATCTCGCTTATGTAATCCACTATGAGATCTTGATATTGGTGAAGATCCACAGTGCTTTCCTGTTTGTAGATAAAAACCCATAGGGCAATCCACTGTGTGTTTGTGCAGCAGAAACCCTACATGGATTAGTATTGAAAAATCTGCAGATCTCTTTTCCTGTGCCCAAGGTACAACAGATGCAAATGTGGATGCATTGGTGATGCATTGTGCTCAGTACATTAGTGATCTGACACCTAAACTAGTTATCTGACCATATCTAGCAGATGAACAGGAAGAAATGATTGTGCAGTCCTTTGCCTGAGTTCAGAAACTGAAGGTGCTAGAATCCCTGTGTAAACATAGGAACACAGTAAGTTTCCTTACACTAGATCAGACCATTTGGTCCATCTAGATCAGAGTGGTCCAAATGTGGCCCAATGTGATGTCCCCCCCCCCACAAAGCCCTCACACTGCCTTCCCAAAGCTGGGTAGGTGAGGTGCTGGGTTTTGCAAAGGAGGCTTGAAGGCTCTGACAGGAGTCCTCCCACCTCCTTCCCAAAGCCCAGTGCCTTGCTTAGCTGGCTTGATTGGGGTGGGGGGTGTCCAATTTTGGCCTCACTCCCCCCCCCATGTGACAAGGCTGTGTCGGTGGTGGGTTTCATGTCAAAGTACTCTTACGGCCCACTTGATATGAAAAGACTGAGCACCTTGTTCTACCTTACGATTGTCTACATTGACTAACAGTCTCTCCAGGGTTTCAGAAAGGGCAAATTCACAGCCTACATGGAGATGTTGGGAATTGGACCTGGGCAAAGCAGATGCTCTTCCACCACCGAGCGATGACTCTTCCCCAAATGGAACTGTTGTCTACTAAGGGTCAAATTAAGCATTATTTGGGAGCACTTTTATCTCCTCTCAGGGGGCTGGAGGTAGCAAGGGTTAGACCTGGGAGAGGGTGAGAAGAAAACACATTTTTCTAGAGCACTGTTTCCCTGACTTTCAAAGCATACAAGCCAGTGTGGTGTAGTGGTTAATGTGTTGGACTGGAAGACAGGATTTGAAGCTCCACCTAGCCGTGAAGCTTGCTGAGTGACCTTGGGCCAGTCACAGTCTCTCAACCTAACATACCTTCACAGGGTTGTTGAGAGGATAATATGAAGAGGAAGGAAATATATGATATGAATAATAATAAAAAAGCAACCACATGGGACTGAAAATTAGTATAACCCAACATCCAACCATGGAAGGTCTAATCACAGATCTCCTAGCTATGTGTCTAGTTGGCCCTGAAGAGCATGAGGTACATATCAGAATAAATGCTACATGAAGGATGATTTCTGATCAATACAACATATTTCTAATTATGCACACACATATGTATAGATAGGCTTAAATGTGTGTGCGCGCGATTTTAAGCATATTTCCAAGTTTGTTTCTCTTTCCTTCCTCCAGCTAGGATGGTCAGATTAATGCAAAAGAAGTATAAAGCAGATGAATATTGTTATTGAGGGAAGATGAGAAAATATGTCATTTGCTGTGCTATAAAACTGATTACAGTAACAGTGAATTATATTCTACTTTCAGTTGTTGGCTTCGCAGCTGAATATGGCCTCTTTTACCACCTCTGAGTCACTTTTCTGCATGCTAATTTCTTACAGTTTTCATCTAATGGGTGAATGCTATCATGCGGGCATAGTGAAACCAATGAAAATGGTTGAGGAGAGAAGATGTGGACTGCATTGCGATGCACAGGTGCCTAGTGACATACTGGAATTTAGCAATTGATATCACTGATATTTTTTTTTTTTTGTTAAGAACAACCATGCTAACATATTTGTCCAGAATTCAAGTTTTCCATCTTGCCCGGACCCGTAAGAAGATTTTCTTTTACTGTCACTTCCCATATCATTTGCTGACCCACTTGCTTAAATATTGCATGCAGTGGTTCTATCCTGTGCGCAGTTAGGCTGCTTAACTCAGATTAACTTCATTGAGATTAAAAGAGCCTCAATGCGCATAGGATTGCAGCCTACAAGCACACATTTTATTTTGTGTCATTCTTTGAAGACAAACAGTGTAACAAGGGAGGAGAGAAATCCCAAGGAACAAATTACTATGTGCCTAATGATATAAAAATAATTTGTGCCAGATTTGTTTAAAGCAGAATACATATATATTTGCACATGTGCAACTATGAAACCCTAGCATTCACACGCCAGTCACCTTATAAGGGAAGAATATATCAAATTCCATTGGCGATGGAAAACGTCCTGTGAAATAAAAATGGCCATTGTATGACAATCCTTTAGCCCCTCTGCACTTTTTATGCTTCGGAATGAATGAGGATTTCACCTTGGGAAAAATATAAAATGATCCTCCTTTCAATATAAATGTCTCCCCCGAAAATCAATTTCAATTTCATCTTTGTTTCATCAAAAAGAACAACAAGAAAAAGGATCTACAGGGCTAGAAGTAATGGCTACCTGCAGCTTTCTTAATAAATATTTCTGGAGCAGCAAAAAGCTGCAAAATAAAATAAAATAAAATGCATGGAGATGAGTTCCACCCCCCCCCCGAATTTGACATACCACATGAAGAACATATATAAATAGATTGTCTGGGTTCTGATCCAACCATTTCTTATTCATTTCAATAGTCGCTCCCCAGTCATCGTTCTTTATTTTTTCAGAGCTACTGCTTTTTGGAATGTGCCAGGGATTGTGTGACATTTCAGGAAATGCTATAAATATGCACCCACAGGTACAGTTATACCCTATGCTATAAATTATCCATCCTTTGTGTTCAAATAAACATTACAGCGCCCTTTAGTAGAACCTCCTTATCTCATCTAGGTAGGATCAGAAGGCTCATCAAAGCCCAACTGGATATTTTGCTTCCAATCTTGCTTGAATTATCCATGTTGGAGGCAGGTATTTTTCCTTTCCCTATAATTTCACAAAGTGGAAATGATTTCTTTGTTTCAAGCTCCCTAACTCAGGGCCATCCCTTCCCTTCCCATACCAGGTTATCACTGCGACTTAAACACCATCTTACTTTTAATTTCGTCAGGAGAAAATAAAAAATATATAAAGCAGCTTCCATGATGCCGGAAAGATTCATAATTGAAAACTGCAGCAAGGAGAAATGTATGCAAACCTTTTTTCGTCCTCAGTGATGCAAGCCTTCTCCTTGCAGAGTCAATGTGATGTTAATGTAGGTAAGATAAGTCCATGAGCCATATCATTGTTTGTGTTGTGCTGTTGCATTATTTGCATCTTTTCACATAATGGTATATAGAAAGTGATCTGGGTGGGGTGAGGTGGGGGCACCAGCTAAACTGATGGTGTTATGTAAAGCTGGCTTTTAATGAAACCGCACACTGGAAATTCTAGTCTCCTGCAGTGGTTTCTGCTTCTCTTTTCTCCGGGGCAGATTGGCTCAGGCTGCACTTTCTTCCCAATCCTATATTCAGGCTAAATGGATTGCAGTTTTAAATGCACTACCCAGTGCTGCTGACTAATACAATTCCAGCCCGATTCCCCCAGCTTCCTCCAGCCCCCTCCCACCACCTTGCATCTTCCGTCAACAACACACGGACAAGATATCAGGCAGTAATATTGGCGGCGCTTTGCATTTGCTTGATTAAGAAGAATATTCAAGGAGGGAGAATGGAGCAAGCCCCCTGAAACTCACCCACTCCCTGATGTTTGCAGGGGGATGGTTTTCCTACAAGATAAGAAGTGTCAGAAAAGGCAGTAAATTGGAAGGCTTTCAGGGAACGGTGTTTGTGGCTCACTGGCTTCCTCTCCTCCCTTTCTTCTCCCCCCCCCCCCATTCCACCGTAATATTAGCACTGTATAGATTTAATAATTAGGTGATTGGAGACATTTTGATGATGGGGCAGTTTCTATGATCTGCAAAAGACAGCATCTGTTTTTCTCATGTACCAATTAATTATTAATGCAACTGAAAATGCAATAGACCTTTCTTTTTTTTCTTCCATATGGAAGGAGAAAGGTTGGGTGTTTTAGCAAGATGGAGAGGAAATTATACCATCCTGACCTTGAAAGGTACTGAAAGATGTTGTTGTTGTTTTTTAATATATATATATATATATGATAAAAATCAAAGAAGCAAGTAAATACCTTGTTTCTTTCTTGCCTTTGCTGCTTCAGCCAAAGAAGGGCCTTGCAACGAAATAATCATATTTGTCATTGTTTTTTACTTCCAACCTTTATTTTTATTAGCTTTTTTAAAAAAATTAAAAAATGGTATGGTCCTACTCACTGTTTCATGCACCAGCTTCATCCCAGTGACTCTTCAAGTGAACAGCCTTCTCCTTCGTGAAAACCATTCAAAATATATGGGTTTCTGTTTTGGGGTTTAATTGTGATCCAATTCATGAGCCCAGGCAAAATGACCCAAATCAGAGGGGCTTTCTAAAGTTACCTGAAGAGGAATGTCATATGCTGGGAATCACACAGTATGATTTCTCACTATTGTGTCAACCATTTTCATGTGTCTGACATCCTCCAAAGATTTTAAATTCCTTTAACAAAGTAAACAACCCTTTCCCCTCTCAGAGCCCATGTATACATGTTATGCATTTATATAAGGGTCACAGCTTGTAATCACCTACTTTGCCATTGGCGATTAATCTGAAAAAGATCGAATAATTCACTGCCCCATGCCATTCACATATCGCTTGCTACCATCTGTTCTTCTCAGCAGCAGTAAATGATGGGTAATTAACTCAGTGCCTTTGTCTTTCCCTCGCTGAATGTCTGACACATATATATTTGGTTTTCTCCCTCTCTCCCTCTCTCTCCCTGTTTGGGATGGGAAGAAGAAAAGGAAGATGTGAGGGAAAGAAATGAACGATGCTGCCTGTACCTGACCTGAGCAAAATAAAAACTCAAAGCAAAAATACGTTGCAAAGGAATAAGCAGAACTCCCGCCACCCTCCCCCCCCCCCACCAATGCTAAACCTAAGAAGGGGAACATATTGCATGACCTTTCACTCTCCTTAATATCAAAAGAAAAGAGGAGTTACGGTGGAGAATGGCTGCTTCGAATGCAAGCCACCTTCTCTAAAGCTCCGAGGTCAAGGTCAAGATGGAGCCATGAAGAAAAGGCTTCACAAGCCCCTCTTGTCAGTCTGAGTGTGAAGCGGGAACATAAAAGGGAGGCCATATGCAGGGGACGTCACACCGCTTGCCTTCTGAGGTAGAAATCTCTCAAATTGTTTTTGCTAAGGTGGCGTGGGCATTATATCAAGGGACCCAGTGTCGAGGAAAGATGGATGTGCATATACTGAAGGTGTGCATGGGCCCCCAGATTCACCTTGTATCTTTGTACTTGCCCTTTTTTAAAAAAATAATAATAATAGAAATCTGACCTGTTTTGAAGTCTCTCTGTGCTCTCTCCTCTTCAATATGTGTTTTGGATTCCAAGCTGCTCTGTATAAAATGAAGCTCTGTCCTCATTTACTATAATAGGGAATCTAAACACGGTGATGACTTTTGTCTCATTTGGCCAAAGTGGGTAAAATTTACAGGCACAAGAACCCATCCAGAGTTAATTAATCCTACCAAACTTCAGACAAATAGGCCCAGGGCTTTATTTGGGGGGGGGGGATTAAAACAGATTCATTTTCCTCCTTAATTCTGTATTGTAAGGGTGAGTGAGGGGTTGTCCCATCTATTTCTTAGCTAAAAATAATTGGGAAGTGGATGAATGGTGTTTATTCTTGCTTTTTTATTTTTTAAAACCATTGCAGCTTCACACCAGCCTTTTCTTTCTGCTTGTGTCTGCTGGTAGGTCTTAAAGGCCTCTGATATACCTTACAACATGAAAAGCTCTGTGTGTGTATATATATATATATTGAAGCCACTGTACATCCCTAGAATTTACAGTGCTTTGTTTCTATTGTTGTTGTTGCTGCTGTTATCCGTCTTTCATCACAAGGTTCCTGAGTGAGTTACAACAATTACAATGCAATATTAAAAACAGTTTTAAACCATTTACAATAATAGAAACAAGGTGGATCCTAAAAAAGCAAGGATAAATATTTACATAGCACTTATATTGCGCATTAGACTACAAATCACCCTTCAAATGTGTGTGTGTGTGTGAGAGTGAGTGAGAGAGAGAGAGAGAGAGAGAGAGAGAGCTCTTTGGTTTCTTGGATAAAGAGTAGGCTAAAATTATAAGAAAGGAAGGGAGAAAAATGATAACTTTCTAAGCAGGTGTGTATAACGTCTTTACTGTACTTATTTGTGGAAAAAGAGCAGTGGGATCTCCTTTACCTGAGGTGTGTGCTACATTTCACAGGGATGAAAATAAAATCCACTGCAATAGCAATGAGAGGCCCATCAGGAAGAGCTAACACCTTGGCTTAGCTGACATCTGTGGCCAATTTACCATTGACCAAAATAGCACAAAGAGCTCAGCCAGGTGTCCACAAACACAGCATGAAAGAAATAGGCCATCTGCAACTGTTTGTCTCCTAGCATCAGCCTGTGAACATGGAGGTTCTATTGTGGCTCGTAAAATCTATTCTCCATGAAAGCATGAGATGGTCCAGCAAAGCTTTGTGAAGCAGTTTGCCCCATGATGCAAAACATGGATCAAGTTGCACACCATTTCTTAATTTGCTGGAGAATGTGAGGCTGTGGGAAGCTGTGATCTTGGTGGGAATTATGTGGCAACTGCCAATTGTATGGAATATACAAAGTTGTCTTAAACCAAGTCAGTCCATTGGACTATCTAGCTGAGTATTGGCTGTACCAACAATGAGGAACCTGTGGTCCTCTCCAAGCTTCTGGAATATAACATCATCCCTGACTGCTGGCAAGGTTGGCTGGAGCTGATGGGAGCTGGAATCTGACAACATCTGGAGGGCTACAGGTTTCCCATCAGTTAGTCTACACTGACTGGCAGTGGCTCTCCAGGGGTTTCAGAAAACAGTGTTTCTCAGTTATCTGTGGAGTCGCCAGGGAATGAACCTCAAACCTTCTGGATGCAGAGCATGTGTTCTGCCATTGAGTTATGCTCCTTCCATTTATTCTGCCATCACTTGGCTGAGGCTATTCATAGGGAGAGGCTGTAAATGTTTGTGCAATTGCAGTTTCTTGAAAAAGATCAACCTAAAAATCTCAACATAGGATTTTAGAGATGCTTAGGTGGGGCATGGCCAAAAAAAGGTTGGGAACCACTGTTCTAGAGATACACAGTGGCTTCACTTTGAAAGAAGAACAGCAGAAGGGAACAGATAAGAGTAACCAAACCACTTGTGTTAGCTATCACAGTGGCTTGTGATTCTATTACACATTCCCAGGGTAGACCCATCCTGTTTTGCTGCCTGAATCAAAATGGGAAGGTCCCCCACCCCACCCAGATGAAGCCTCACTTACTGGGGTCACATGGTGGCAGCGGCTTCCGGTGAGATCTCATGGAATTCTTGCTTCTCCCCCTGTGTTGGCAGGGACAGGCCAGCCCTGCATGGTTTGCTACTGGATTTTCCTCACTGGATCATGACCAATTGTCTTTTTAACAGAGTAGCTGTACCCATTTCCAGCACCCAGCCTTCTAACGCAAACCATTACAGCAAAGCCATGTTTGCAATGCAGAGGAAAACAGAGCATGATAATTTGCACCGGACATTTCAAGTTATGGGCTGTGCATACCTTGCTTCTGTATTGATGGTATTGATGAAACGTGTGCTTTTACGATAAGCATGACAAAGGCTTCTGAAACATATTTACTGCCCTGTAATCTGACAGTTGCATTGTTTCCACTCTGCCTGTTAGCTGCACTTTTCCCAAGCACACTATCATGCATAAGGAGACTGGACAGAAGTTCCCATAGCCAACATCCCAGTATTTCTCTCCCCACACGCAAGAAGCATAGTAATTATCAGAGAAAAGGAAGGGATAATTTCCTCTCCTAAGCCACGTGCCACATCTCTAGCTGCAGTGCAGACTTCTCTACTGCATAGGCATCCTGTGCCAGACTTGCATGCACTTGGAGCTGTGTGAAATGGCTCAGATCGAGGCAAGAATTTTCCCTGTCATCTTGTCCTCAAAGAGGTTCTTATCCTTAGAACACATGGACCCAAGTAAGAAAAATGAATATGCTATATGGCCCTGCAGGAAACTAATAGACTATTCTGTGATCAAACAACATAACAAATTTGATTAGCCTGTCTACATCTGTATTCCTTTCCCAATGAAATAAAGCCCTTAATATGGGTTGCCAAACAAAATTGTCCTATTTTGCCATTCATTAAATTCAGGACCATCCTGGATTATATTCCTTCCACCCTGCTGGGATTTTTCTTCTGCAGTGGATTTTCCTACCAAGCTCTGCAGTTTTTGTGTGTTCTGTTTTTGTTTTTGCTGGTGAAACAATTGATAAGTAATAAAAGGATGTTTGTACAAATTGCACTTTTAATGGAAAAGAGATGTATTGCACTGAAGTGGAAACCTAATGCAGCTCCTCACAGCCAGGAGACAGGCTGCAGGAGTGAGAACAATAATTCCCTCGGAGAAAGCAATGCACTGTACTTTTCACTGAGTCAGTACAGAGAATTTCTGATGACCTGGCATCTTTTCAATGAAAGAAAGGAATGGTAGCACAGAAGATTAATGGACTGCAGAGAGACGCTACAATCGGTGATGTGGAGTAGCTCAGGATTTTTTTATTTTACTCATTGGCTATACTGTGCGAGGCTGGTATCATCATCAGTATTACTGAAGAGAGGGAGGGGTTGAAAGCTTTCACAAATACGTGTTATTTTTGAAATTTGTTTTTTTTTAAAAAAAGAATAACTGGAATTTAGTGGTAGACTTGGGCAAATCTATCAGTTTTGGTTTCTCTCATTTGTCATTTTTCCTATCTTAAATTTATTTCTACATCAGTTTGCAATCCCCCCCCCTCCACCATGGACATTCACAAGAAGTTTAGTGTGACTTTATCCTAATGCACACATCCTTATGTGCACCTTTGTCTAATGTACACATTTTGTGTGTGGGGGGGTTATTGGTTTGTCTTTGTTTTATTATGTATTTTGTGTTCTCATTTTGTATTTTTGTGTTGTGAACTGCCCTGTGATCTTCGGATGAAGGGCGATATACACATTTGATAAATAATAATAATTTTTGCAAAGCAATTTTGAAAAAATATAACGCATTTTGTATATGATTTTACTGATATATGCATTTACAGTATATGCACTCTTTAGTATATGCACTTTCGTACATATTACTTGGCTGAAGAACAGCATCTCAAAATTCAGACAAGTGCGAATTTCAAAAGATGGCTGTGTTTCAGTTCATGTATTGTTTTGGAAATACATGTAAAAGGTAAAGGTAAAGGACCCCTGGACAGTTACGTCCAGTCAAAGGTGACTATGGGGTGCAGCGCTTATCTTGCTTTCAGGCCGAGGGAGCTGGTGTTTGTCCACAGACAGCTTTCCGGGTCATGTGGCCAGCATGACTAAACCGCTTCTGGTGCAACAGAACACCATGATAAAACCCAAAGTGCACGGAAATCCTATTTACATTCCCGCCACAGTGGTAGCTATTTATCTACTAGCACTGACATGCTTTCCCCCCTTCTTTTTCTTCTTTTTCCTTTTCTTTTTTAAAGGTAAAGGGACCCCTGACCATTAGGTCCAGTCATGACCGACTCTGGGGTTGCAGCGCTCATCTCGCTTTATTGGCCGAGGGAGCCGGCATACAGCTTCTGGGTCATGTGGCCAGCATGACTAAGCCACTTCTGGCGAACCAGAGCAGCGCACGGAAATGCCATTTACCTTCCCACTGGAACGGTACCTATTTATCTACTTGCACTTCGTGCTTTCAAACTGCTAGGTTGGCAGGAGCAGGGACCGAGCAACGGGAGCTCACCCCATTGCGGGGATTTGAACCGCCGACCTTCTGATCTGCAAGTCCTAGGCTCTGTGGTTTAACCCACAGTGCCATCCGCGTCCCTCCACTGACATGCCTTTGAACTGCTAGGTTGGCAGAAGCTGGGGCAGAGCAACAGGAGCTCACCCCATCACATGGATTCAAACTGCTGACCTCCTGATCAGCAAGCCCAAGAGGTGCAGTGATGTAGACCACAGCACCACCCGCATCCCCATGTCTTCTTATTTGGTGATTCATGTGTAGATATCAGGAACCATGGGCATAATCCCAGTTCCTCCCCTCTGTGTTCATGCTTAAATATCTGAAAATGACTTGTCAAGTGAGAAAGGTAATTTTAACCCAGTTAACAGCAGAATGAATTAAAAACACACCACCAGTTTTGGAGACAAAAGTTTAAAAAGATATGGGAAGCCCAGAAACAAGTAAACAGAAGGAGACATTGGACAGCATATTTTGGGGCTAGGTCCACAATCCCCATTGTGTTTGTGGAACATCTAAAAAAGGGCTATGGAGAATGGGATTACAATATATTTCCTGCACCCCATGATAAATCTGAATCAACTCATTGTGTTGCTGCTACCAAAGGGCATTGTACAAATGACCGAATAAGTGACATCTTTTAGTAAAAAATGGTTGTTGTAAATGGATAGTTGAGTAACCAAGGGAGGAAGCCAGAGAAGTAGGAAGACTTGGGCTGTACTCATGTGTAATCAAGGCAGGATTCAGAGAAGGGATATGAGGCATCTTCTACCTGATTGAAAATAAGTAGAATGGGACGAGATGCTGCAACAGAGTCATCCTCCCCCACCTCACCCTTGTGCAGATGGTGACCACAGAATCCAATCAGGGATCATGTTAGGCTGCCATCTGGCTCCTCGCCTGTGACACTAGTTCCATGCATGGATTCTCTGGGGTGGTTGAAAATGGGGATAAACAACTAGTCTGCTCCAGAGGAACAGATCTATAGGGAAGGGGTCTGAACAGTTCTACCATGGTATCGTTTCAGTGAGATGAATTGGCCAGGGTTACCAATCACAGGTAAGAGCTGCATGTACAAGCAGCTGCATGGGTATAGGGCTCTTTCACAGTAATGCTGAACATGTGTCTGCTGGGGGCATTTGTGTTGAGTGCGCTGATGTTGGGAGGCATGGACTCAGAAATTGACTTAACACATTATAAGGAGGGGATGTTATGTGAATTTCCCTTATGGAATTTGGGTAATGAAGAGAAGAGAGAAAAGAGGTGTCACTGTGAAAGTGTGCTCACAGAGAGGACTATAGCCACCTCCTTACCTGGGAGTAAGCCCCACTGAACTTACCAAGGGTTACTTCTGAGTACACATCTATAGGGTTACACTGTAAAGCATTTGTATTTAAAACATATATGATGGTTCTTTGTAAAGCAAATGTGTGTTTAAACATTTTACTGGATACCTTAATGCACAGTAGAATGATCTTACGTCTTCCACATCCATGGAAATTTAATTGGGGTGGTAGAATGTAAGAGGTGTGCCCAAAGACAAGCTCATATCCAGTGAGGGTACAATCTCTGTACCCGTGTACACAAATAGTTGAGATGTACAAATACAATAAGTGTACGTTGTAACTCTCCAATGGCCTTACTTCACCCCCGAAGGCACACTCTGCCATTTGTCTCTTTAGACAGTTTCCCAAACAAACACTCATTCACACAAGCTTTTGTATGTACAGGAAACACCTTGTACTCAGTGTAATATGTGAGCTTGAGTTTGAATTCATTGGGCTGGATCAGGAAAGGAGCAAGAGGAATTCTGCCTGAGCAATAGGGTTTCCCTACCTGCCTACACAATAGCCCTCTCTGTCCCTAGAGGTCACTCCTGAAGGTTAAGGGATGGAGAAATCAGAATAATTTAGTAGAGCTTCCTTTTGTGAGTACAAGACTCTTTGTGTATAGAAGGAGAATAAAAAGCAATCATGCAAAATTATTTAATCTACTGTAGTTCTCACAAAACAACTATATTAATATCTAGTCATATATGTATCTGTGTCTATTGACCCATACATCTATCTATAGTGGCATACATAAATAGGAGTACACATTTAAGCATATATGGCAAAAGGAATATTGCACTGACTGATGAAATCTTTTACAATGTAATATAAAAATTCAATTTAGCAACTGTCTTTTGAAAGTACTTCAGTAACACTACTTTCTTGCTGCTAGTGAATGAGGGGATGGGTGAAATATAAGGTATTTTTGTGTAATATTTTCAGTGTTATCACTTGATCACGTCCTCTGCAATAACACATTTTTAACAAGGAAAATATGTCTTTGGAATATAAATGTTGTTATTGCCATTTTAGGTGGAGGTCTTTTGTGAAACAAAAATATTTTCTGCTTGCATCAGGATTCCAGGTTGGCCTTCAGCAAGTGTGATACAGTGAATCGGTAAAAGCATCCTTTGGTGAGAAAGCTTATCCCTGTACAGCTTCACGCTGCATAGGAAAGAGGGTGAGAGTGTTATAAATAGGGTGCTTCTCATGCATAGTGATTTCTCTCCATGCTTCTGCAGATGTGCAAAATCAAGATTTAGAGGCCTCAGCTGATGCTTGGCAGGTTTTTTTTTTTTAAATTGCCACCCCCTTTTCTTCACTGCTCTTGATGTACTGAGACGCCTCTGCTTGTTCTGATGGCTGATTCAGATCACTTATTCCATCAGCCTCACACATGTGATGTTGATGTAGGTGCAGGGAGGCAGGATTCTGTGATGCCAGCAAACAGGAGATGGAAACAGCCAATGAAAGGTGTCTCTCAGGGAGTTCTGGCTGCTGGGGAGAGAATAAAAGAAAGCAAATTCTCGATTAGCTTCTACCTCTCTCTGAGCAGTTTGATAGACAAATTCAAAAGCATGCTTCTTTAAAAAAGAAAAGGCTTTTTGTTTTGTTTAAAAAACAAGAGATTCAAGCCATCTGAGGATTAGTCCACCTGCAAAGGAGTAGCAGGGCTGGGCAATGGAGAACTGTAATGCCCCTGATTTTTCAGCTTATATGCTTTAATTGTGTCTTGTGTTAAGACTATGAGGAAATTAAAGACCATTTTCAGAGCTGGCTGCATTATAGACAATTATATGAGATGTATAAGGAAGACAATAAAAAAGAGTTTAGCTACACAATCTCTAGATTTCAGAAGGAGGTTATAGATGAAGAAGCGAAGCTGCTGAAGAAAGCATATAGTATTCTGCTAGAATGGGAAACAAAGGATGAGGAGGTTAAATCAGTTATGATCAAATGGGCACAAGATATAGGACATAATATACAATTTGAGGACTGGGAAAAGTTGTGGAAGGTGGATTTGAAATTTACAGATTGTTCTCTCTTGAAAGAAAATTATATGAAAATGATGTATAGATGGTATATTACACCAGTAAAAATGGCAAAAATGTACAAAACCGGGTCAAATACGTGTTGGAAATGTAAAGAAAAAGAAGGTACTTTGTACCATATGTGGTGGGAATGTAGAGAAGTTAATTTTTTTGGGGAGATGATATATAATGAATTGAAAATAATGTTTAAAATGACATTTGTAAAGAAGCCAGAAGCATTTTTGTTAGGGATTTTAGGACGAGAACTGCCAAGAAAAACAAAGAACTTATTTATGTATGCAACAACAGTGGCAAGAGTCTTGTTAGCACAAGGATGGAAGAATGAGGAAATTTCAACGAAAGAACAATGGCAAGAAAAACTGACGAGTTATGCGGAGTTGGCAAAGTTGACACATAAATTACGTGAGAAGGACAATTATGACTTTAAGGAAGAATGGGAACTTTTTACAAACTATCTAAAAAAACAACAAAATGATTTGGACTCCTTGCCAGGTTTTGAATAAACATCCACAAATTTATTAGTAGAATAGATGACAAATAAAGCAATGATATGTATCATTTTTAACATGTAGAGAATGATATGTACAAACAAATCAGAGAGGGGAGCTGAAGGAAGTCCTTAGGGGGTGGGAGAGGGAGGAAAGGGGTGGAATAAAAAAGGGGGGGAAATGTAATTGGGGTATTTCGATTGATAATTTGTTTTGCTAAAATTGTTTAATAAAAAATATATTTAAACATAATAATAATAATAATAATTGTGTCTTGCGTTCTTCCTGAACTATTGACAATATGATTAAAGGGGAATGTTATCTCCCCACCTCATCTCTCTGACTTGGAAGTATGAGAAACAAGTAATACAAATTTTGCAGGCATCCTTTCCCTCTTTTCCCACATCCAGGCTACCTGGGTTTATTTCATTTGCCCTCATTGGTAATATAGTTAAACTGCAGACTACAAGGGAGGTACGGATGCTGACTGAGGAGAGGTGTGGGTCGATTTGCTAGCAGTGTATTTTAAGCGCCAGTGAAAACAAGATACTTGCAAACACCACCAATTAACCTGTAACATTAAGCACATAATTTTAAAAAAGATGCAGTGGAAGGTGTTTGTGTATGATAGGCTATCACTATTATCTCCTAGGAAAAATACGGATAATAGCAAAATATTCCATGTGTACTTAAAATCCCAGTTTTACATAATCCTTAATTACAGGAGATTTGCATTGCTTGCCAAAACTGGTAATGTTAATTATTTTCAAAAAGCTTTTCCCTTCAGCTCATGTTTGACTATAACTTTGAATGTGGCATCTGTGTGAAAATATACACAACATGGAGTTGGTTTTATCATTAATGGATCAATAGAACAGTTTAGACTATGCAGAAGCATCAAACACATTGGCAAAAGCTGGCTGGTGAAGCATCTCAGATTTGAAAGGCCTGCCTGAAGGATATGGTTTTTCAAAGACACTTGGAAGGCAGCAGGGATGACTCATGCTCATCTTGGAAAGCCATTCCACGGGGCAGGGTCTACTAAAGGGGGGAACTTGGGTGTAGAACATCTACCTTACTGCAGAAGGTCCCAGGTTCAACCCTTGACATCTCTAGGTAGGGCTGGGAATGTTCTGACACATCTGCACCTGAAACCTTGGAGAGCTCCTACCAGTCAGCGTAGACAATAATGAGCTAAATGTCCCAATGATCTGAAATGCTATATAAGGCAGCTATCTATGTTCCTAAAGGCTTGGTCCTTGGTAAAGAAGAGCTGGACCTCAGAAACTGACCTTTTGATGGGATATATGGAGCGCTGTCCAGTTCCAGTCCAGCTTAAAGACAAAGAAGACTAAGACAGGAGAGCAAGAGATCTTGAAAGTGCACTTCAGTTGCACTCAGATAGCAGACTGAGTAGGCACACAGCTCATTTGGTCACTCTGAGATGTATTATATTTCTGATTAAATTATAACAAACATTTCTAAGTTTCTGTTTGTTGGTTGGTTTGTTTCTAAGTTTCTGTTTGTTTGTTTGTTTGTTTTGGTTTGTTTATTTGTTTGATATCCTGCCTTTCTCCCAGTGCAGGACCCCAGGCAGTTCACAACATGAATTATAAGTATATGCAGCTAGAAAATACACCAATCAGTTATAAATATTAAAATAAACACAGGCAGATAAGTTACAATAATAAAAAGAGCCTTGAATCAAACCAGTTTAAAACAACAACAAGGAGAAGAAAATAGGAAACAAGCAACAATAAAAGACCCTGGCTGCAACAGAAAGTTAGTGGTCAAAGGTTTATCTTTGGCTGACGGTGAGAGGGGACCAGCCTAGAAGGGACAATCTGGGAGCAACCGCTGAGAAGGCTCTCTCATCTTCTTACCAAATGTGCCTGTGAGGGTGGGTGCGGGGGGGGGGACACAAGGGAAAGGCCCCACTGAAGATCTCAAAACTAGGGCAGACTCATAAAGTGGTATATGTTCACAAACCTTTAGTCTTCTTGTTTGGTGATTGATTTCCTGCTTTTGGGAGGTGCAGAAGTGGTGACCCTAGGAATGCGAGAAGCAAGAGCAACCATATATTAGAAATGTTGGAATTGTCATCCTGTTTCTCTGAGGTTAAAGGCCACCTCATAAATTGCCCTCCCCACCCCCTCAACGAACGTGGATATTAATCTTCATCTAGGGGAAAAAATGTGACAATGGGATCCTGAATGTTCATTGTTGTCTGAAAATCTAAAGCTTTCTTAGGATCATAGGAAGCTGCCTCACACTGTGTCAGACCACTGACACCTTAGCTAAGTGTTGTCTACACTGGTCGCCAGCAGCTCAACAGGGTTTCAGACAGGGGATTCTCTCAGTCCTATCTGAAGATGCATATTTACAACTGTGACAGTAAAACACAGCTGCAGAATATTGCAGTTGGTATAGTTTTCTCACTGTGACAATTGCACAAGAAAGGAAGACCCAGAAGCAAGGGGGTGCCATTGTTTTCTTTAACCCATGCGTAAGACGGGCAAACACTTGCCTTTGTCAAATGATTAAAGAAAGAGTCTGCAACTTGCATGTTTGTCAACATAAACAAAATCAAATGATTGCTCAGCGGGAAGGAGCCCCAGGAAATCCAAAGATATTTTTTTTATTTTTTTACTAATTAGGAAAATAATACTGTCTGCTTAATGATTACTTTGCACTAGCTGCTATCAAGCAATGACAGAATGGCACTTTCCATCCGGTGTCATGGAACAACGGACAAACTTTGACAAATCTTCTGGTATCATTTTTACAACAAGGAAGAGAAATTTAGTCTAGAAGGTTAAAGCAAAGTTGACTTTTCTATCCCACTTCCACCTGTAAAGTTTAGTTTAAAAATTACTATGCTAATAAGCACCACTCATGAATTTCCATTAGCTTCTTGTCCACTCTTAGGAATTTAAAATGATTTGCAAGAATGTAGGTAGATCACCTTCCATACTCCCTCCCCTTCTGGAGAATGCGATTACTCATTTTATTTTATTTTATTTATAAGATTTCTTACATGAGTCAAGAAACAAAAAGGTAGACCAGCAGGAGTTGGCTGTAACTCTAACTCTGACACTGATTGCTAGAGCTGTATCTTCTTGTCAGTTCATGTTTAAATATAACTTCTGTTTTAATTTTCTGTGGTGGCATTGTGTCGTGCACTTAAGCCACAAATAAAGTCAAAACAAATATTATTTATGTAAGCAAAGCATGCCCAACAACTGTGGCATCATTCAGTAATTTCTTCCAGGCCAAGTCTAATCTGGTTGCCTTTTTTTCTGACTGAGCCAACCCTGTCACTAGGCAGAGTGAGATGACCACCTCAGGAGACAGATGCTAGGATGGGAATGTGGACTATGCCCCTTCCCCAGTAATCTAGTGTGGAAGTGAGGTGCTCAAGTTCTCTCTGTGTACTTAGACCTCTCAAATTATCTAGGGGTAAAAAGAATCTTTGTCAAGATATAGTGAATCTAAGTATGACAGGTTTCTGTGGGTTGAAGAAAACTGAAAGGGTAAACAAATTAAGATCATTTAAAGTTATCCTCACCTCTTTTCAGCAACCAGCTATATTTAACAATCATTGTAGCTAAAAGAGGGATTTTGAAAAGGCTGCTTAAGCATGAAAAGTGTGTGATTGATAAAGGCACAGATCACTATCACCTTTGAACAAGCATGTGAGCTTTGCCCAGTACATAATGGGATTTGCTAGTGCTTCATTCTATAGCACTGATGTTGAAAGGGAGGGGGGAATTAAGAAGCATTAAAAAGATATGGCATTTTGAATTTTCTAGTTGTCCTGCTTTCTGGTAGATATTGCTTTTTAAATAAACTGACTTATTTATGTTAAGTCTCAGAAACCTTAAAGTTATTGGGGGCAGGTAATCTTTTCAGATTATTCTCTTCTTTTGCTCTTCTCTAAACCTCCTGACAAATTCACTATCATAAATAAATGGGACCCCTCCCCACAATAACTTTAGCATGGTAAGGGAAAGGACTTGGTTTACTCAGTCTAATGATCTCTGGCAGGCAAGCAGCCTGATAAGCAGCAATGACTCTGTCAGTTTTATGTATGTTTATTTACAAGAAAAACACATCCAGAGAACGTCTTTCCACCTGCTCACATTAATAGTAGTTGATCAGTCTGAATCATCGTCCCTCCCCTCAACAGGAAGGACGCCAAAATCCCACCTTTCTTCTCCTTCCCTTTCGTTGTTCTCTGAGCTTCTCCAGTCTCCAAGTACAGGGACTGAATGCCTGGCCTGCCTCCTCAGAAGACACAGCCTCAGACTCTGGCTTATCTGCTGGCTGCCTGGCAATGCTCTGGCCACCTTCCATCTCTCCCTCTCCTTGGGAGCTAACAGTGTCTTCCTTTTCTAGACTCTTGACAGCCAGCTCTCATCTGCAGAGTCAGCCCCTTGCTCGCTTATCTCAATTTTTGAGGCCGACTCTTCTGCTGCACCCTGGGGGGGCCAACGTTCCTGACACCCAGCATGGTAAGCCAAACCATGGTTTAGTGGGGCCACCTCAATGTGTGGGCTCTCATAGAAGAGCTTGCAGCTGCTTTGCTCCTCTCCACTCCTTGGCTTCAGAATAAAACTTGGCTACAGCTCACAGTTAGGGAGCTTTTCAGATTCTAATTCCAGTGGAGCAGAGCAAGATGGAAAAGTAAACTACAACATTTCATTAAATTCCAACACAAATAAACAGCAACATTGACCATTACCTATTCATTAGATTTAATTAGAAATAAATTAGGTCATGTTGTACGAATTAAAATTCTGTAGAATAGTTTCAGAATAAACCTTTAAAAATAATAATAATGATGAATGAATTAACTTCCTCTAGTGTAGGATTACTTTTTATATACTCAGTTTTTGAGGTTGTTTCCAGTTTGGCATTGTCAGGAATGTATGTATCATTAGATGCTTATAGACATTTGCAGCAGCTGAGTTTATCAAGGAATTTGCAGTCCTGTTTCAACATTAAACTGTTGTTGTTTTTTATAAAAAATCCACATAACTATAACTATACTAACTATAAATAACTATATATGGATGTACTTTCTCACAAAATGTACATTTCTAAACTATGTTCCATCAAAGTATGCATTTCTAAAAGTATTCTATCATAAAATAGATATATTTAAAGTATATGCATTTTTTATGCTTTTGAGCCCAGAATGGCACCACAAGATTCAGAGAAGTGAGAAATCAACAAAATGAAGGCATTTTTTATTTACTCAGTGATATGGAAGGTGCAGATCAGGTCAGTTCATACGGATTTGCAAAAAAACGAATTTTTCAAGCAACCCTACTTATATTTCATCATCACAGTAAAAGTGTTTCCAAATACTCTATGCTATAACCTCAAAATATTCATCAAAATGGCCGTGATTCTGCATTGCAGGAAGTTGGACTAGATGATCCTTTGTGTCACTTATAACGCCACAATTCTATGATTCTATGATATTCCAAAAAAATAGTTCAAACGTATTGCTTGAAACCATAGGTCATTTCAATGTTAAAAAACACAATAAAACAGATGGAACAGATATAATGCAACAAATGTGTTGAGAAAGAAAGCAGAAATAATCATAGATCAATGAAAAAAATAATCAAAACCTGGGAGTTGAACCTTCAGATGGTAAAGTTGCCAACTCTAGCTAAGGCAGCTGTTTACCTCGATTTAAATCTCCATCAGACCATTTTCTGATTTCACTATTGAACATAGCTAAACATACAAAACTAAAATTGAAATAATGGAGACAATCAGGCTTCTCCAGTAGTATATTTTACATTTGCCTTGTAAAATTTGGCTTGTGTGTTGGCTTTCAATATGTTCTGGGAGCTGAGTTGCTAATGTAGGTCATCATAATTTGGCATAGAAGCCACTGTCATTGTGAAATGTTGCAATGAAAAACATGTAGACAGAGCCTTCAATGCATACAGATATCTTTTCTCCACCCATAGTAACTGATGGATGCTTCTGAAGTTTTTGTATATATACATATCCTACCATAGAAATTGTATAAATAGTACTACTGAAGAAAATCTCTTCAAAAAGAGAAATAGATTCTGTTTTAGCCTTGCTTAAACATGTTAGAATGTACTGACAAGGTCTCTGTATTTCATTCAGAGCATCATTGCTCCTGCAGGCATCTTGGGATGTTTGCAGTTGTTTGGGTGAAAATTACAGAACAGATGCCATTTTCTAGAGGGTGAAAACCACTTCTTTGATATTCTAGTTACAGAAGAGTGTTTGTATTTAAATGCAAGCTAAACACAATGAAGAGTGTTAGTGCAATAAATGTTTTAAATACAATAGAAGAAGTTGTGCAAGTGTAAGTCCAAATGATTTAAGACGAGAATGTACTCTTCAGAAAGGATTGCAGCTTTCATATTTTGGTGTTTTATCCAAGGCCACATCTGCATTACACATTTAATGCTGCATAATGACACTATAAACAATCATGGCTTCCCCCAAAGAGGCCTAGGAATTACAGTTCGCTGAAGGTACTGTGAGTTGTTAGGAGACCCCTACCCCCTCACAGAACTACAATTCCCAGAGTTCCCTGGGAAGAGGGATTGATTGTAAAGCCAGTCTGAGAAGTAAAGCAGTATGGTACTGCTTTAAATGGACTTTGGGCTCATTCATACTTCTGTTTGTGGCATAATTTCTAGGCACAGATCCATGATTTCCAGACACAGACCAGAGAGGTTTAAAACAACAACAACAAACAAACAACCCCCCAAAAAAACAAAAATCCTGCCACTTCCCCAAATATTTGGGGTTTCAGCAGATTGACGTTTGTTCCAATTCAGCAATAGAGAGCAGGTTTTCCCAGGGAATATGGTAGGCAGGGAAAAAACAATCTGCTCAGATCTGCATCTGCAAGTCACAGACCTAGAAATCACGTCATAAACAGAAGTATGGATGAGCTCTTAGAGGGGGGAGGGATTAAAATGACATGTAGTTTAACTCAGTGGTACATGGCCATGCCATCTATCCATCACACCTCCACTGCTCCAGATTTCATTGCACCACAAAATGAAAATGTGTAGACCAGAAACGTTGCCTTCACAGCACCTTTGAACGTTCTGTAGAAATTAATGAATCTTCCGCATTAAGTGTTCAGAATGAAGGTGGTTGTATCAAGTGACAGTATATGGAGCATTATAGCTTCCTCACGGAAAGTTGGGCTTGTGAAATAATGTATGTAATGGAAATTGGTAACTGAATTTTAATAAACATTCATTCCCAGAAGGACTTGTGTGTACTGTAAATATACAGCGCTACTTATCAAAGCAACATTCCTTTTGAACTGAAGAAATGTTAATTAGTATTATTTTTGTTTCCCCATCATTTTCTCTTTTTAATCCAAATAATTCATTACGTTCAAAGCAAAGCTGAATGTGTATTGTCCTTGTTTTCTTTCTGAAAAGTCATTTTTCAGATTGCCAAACTCCCTAGCTGTCAGTGTTTACACATTGTACGAAACATATTTTCATTTTTTTTAAAAAAAAATGTGTTAGGGAGGCATAGCACACTGCATTAGAATTATAACATTTTTGTGACCTGACTGATATTTTCAGCAGCCCTAAGGCTGGATCCTTCTTTCAAATGAAAACTTTAGCCCCCTTACATGTGCAGCACAGACAGGACAGTGGGGGTGTACCTCTGACCCTACATGTGAGGTCATGTGGTAGCTACATGCAGGCTTTCTCCATCTTCTGGAACCTTGATCATGCAACAGTCCAGAATGCGAGGAAAGCCTGTGTGCATAGAGGTCTATATGTGTAGGCTTTCTCTGTGCATAAAATGGGGTCATCAAGGATGAGGCCAGCAATATCATACAACCTCAGGAAGGGGCCAGAGCTGTGTCCCTGCAGCCCTATTCTGTGTCTTGTTATGGAATCTTCTATGAGGGCCACACTGAGTTACCGGTAAGTACTGAGAATATTTGTAAAACATTTCCCTTGATGTGTTTGTCTTGATGCTTAAATGGCACTCTGAGAGACACTGTGGAACTTGTGTCTCATAGGGATAAGGGTTGTTCATGCTGAAATCCCTAATAATTTTTTATTGATGTCCATCAGAGCAGTAGCATATAAGGTCAGATCTCATTGACTCATAAATAGCCCTACATCTGCACACTGTATTTGTAATAATTTCTATAGCACTTTTTGGTGTATAAAAGTACCTTCATATTCTCTTGTCTCATTGATCTTTTCAGCAGCTCTGTGATGAATCAAGCTGCTGAGAAATGCTTTTCGCAAAACAACTCAACGACTTTCCTTACTGAGCAGGTATTTAATGCTAGATCTCCAACATCGAAACTCACCACCAAACTAAAGTGGTGTTTAATATGTTTTCTGGGGTCCTTACAACATCTCTACTCAGTCCATCTGTCAAACACACACTTCAGTATTTCCACTGAAGGAAGAAGGTGCTTATTGTTCTGAATGCTGATACATTTACCTTATATTTGAGTTAAGTTATGGAAACCTGGTTTTTAAACATTGTTTATTGAATCCTATGCCTATAAGGCACTGTGCCCCCCAAATTATTTTTTATTGCGGGGAGGGGGCATTGTGTGAGATCATGGCAACCCAAATGACCTTCATGCTCGCTAGTTAAAAATGAGAAGATGGCACCCCAGATTTTGGCTTCAAAGTGTTAGAGGGTATGTTAAACCTTTATATTGTGTTTGGAGTGTGGTGACCAAATCAGTTTGTGTTCTTCATGATCAGTGGCTAAAAGTGGTTTGATAATAAAACATCCTCTTCTCATTATCACCACCATAAGAGACACCTTAAAGTAATTATTCTGTTCGAAGCAAGGCAGCACAACCTTTCCCCTTTGATTCCCCATGGATGTGTGAAGTATCCTAGTGCCAATCGACATGGCTTGGCCTTGGTCATCCTTCGGACAGAGCAGCTCTCCAGTTCTCACCAATGAGGCCTCCTTTCCCAGTTTTGCCTCATACAGGGGGGCAAGCAGGCAACAAAACCATTACCTGCCTTACTACTTCACAGCAAACAAAGAGGAGATAAAAACTTTAGAGCGCGATTGCTTTCAAAATGTTACTTCTCAGACAGACTCCCCTACCACTGTCAAATGTGAAAACAAGTTAAAAGCTTGTGTTAAATGGTTTGTGACTAATACACTGCCCCTTTAAATAACTGAGCTTAAAACCATTCGAATGAGCAATATTACCTGTCAGATGGAACTACAGTTTTCAATTTCATTGCACCTGGAGTAAAACCCATTACTTTTTTTGCGAAATGCCATTTCATTTGTCCTCTCAGCATCACCACCAGCAACAGCAGCAAGCAAAAACTATGAAGTTTGCATTTAATTAGCCAGGCCTGTATCCTTCCAGCACATCTCCAGATGTAAAGCATCTCAACCAAACTGGGAAGCGCAAGAGATAAGCAGCAATATGGCCTCTCCCCAACTTTCTTCCTTCCCTCTTCATAGCTGCCCCTGCAGTCTGTGGAGGGGTTCAGGCCAGATTGCTTTGGCTCATGTCCTGTGGATTACTTCAGTGGTGAGCACTCTTTGGGGAAAGAATGGTGCCTGCCAATATCTGTAAACACTACCAGGCAACTTCTGTTAAATCAGAAGTAGCTGCTGCCTCTGTGTGCCTGTGTCTCTCTGCCTTTGTCTCCTACGTGTTTTGGTTTGCAGCCATTAATAGCTTGGCCTCCACAAAGCGGTAGCAAAGGGGAGTGTGTCAGAGCAGCGGGCCAAAATTAAATTACCGCAACCTCGCGCTTTGCATTAAAGCCTCCACTAAGTGATGGAAGCTGGTAATCGTCCCAATTTTCGTTAAAGACAATGGCCCTCCATGCAACTGGCTACATTCAGTTAATTCATGCTGTCAGCTTTCCTTTATTGGCTGCGGGGAATGCAGTATTGATTCCTGAACTTAGCGGCAGCACAAAGAACCACTAGTGCATGGTCAAAATGCAGCAATAAAAAGAGCCTGGCAGCTTGAGGGAAAGCCGCCATTCCGCTGCAGAAACAAGGTCAATTAAAGGACAGTGCAGCACAATATAAATAGCATCGCCATTCCTCTTCAGCCAGGATGATATCACGCTGGCAAGATGACAGTAAATAAAAGAGAAGCTAATGCAGAATAATATAAAGGAATCTGATGTAATTTAATTTGAAGTCTTCCACCATTTTGAAAATGCTAGCAATAGCAAAATACATTTCCCTCTTTAAGTAAGAGTTAGCGATTTCTTCCTAAAGTAATCTTTCTGTAATAAAAACTGAGTGTAAATTAGCTCACGCGCATTAGTCACATGTCAAGTGGTAGATGTTCTGTTTGGAAAGGAAGAAGCTGCAGCTGTGATGCCTCATGACTGCTAGATGCTTGGTTTTTATTACCTGTTTTGAGTTCCCTTTCAGTATCAGATTATTTTAATAATGAAACAATAATAAGTAATTTTAGCTAATGGGATTCACATGATGCAACATGGCGCTGTGGTCATTTGCATTAATATAAAATATATTGCTTGTTGCCAGCTGGCAATTACATTTTAAAATATATCATACTGTAAGCTGGTAAAGAGTCTTTCTCTCTCTCCCTCCCTCTCTCTCTCTGTGTGTAAAAGTGTGTAAGTGTAAGCAAGCGTGTTTAAGTGTAAAATAGCTTGCTATTGGATCCTTTGCATCCAAGCGACCTCCATCATTATGAAAAAGGACATACACCTCACCTTTCCTCTGTTCAGAACCGATAGGAGGGTGGGTACCCAATCTTAGCATCCAATGAAATGTGAGGATGTTTGAGGGAGGTTGTTCATTGTAGGAGAGACTGAACCAGTGCAAACAGGATCTAAACAAGAAGAGCAAGCACTTTCTGGTACATTGTGGATTTTTGAGACAGTATTTACTGAGACATTTTGTGCACACCATAGCAGGTACTAGAGGGGAGTGGGCTGGCGGATATGAGGATGTGAATTGGGATGGCAGTCCAGGAGGTGTATATTTTAATAACAACATGCAAGGCTGTGCTTGCATCTGAAAGAAGATGAAAGCAACCTGGACTTGGGAAAGAAAAAGGGAAAGAATTTTATTTTCTGAAAATTCAAGAGAAGCACAGATTCAGTGTAGTGCTAAGGAGATAATTCTATCAGCAGAAGCATTTCTGCTTGACTGACAAAATGATCTTCCCTCTGCTCTAGGGTTCTCCTAAGCCTCCAGAACAGATTTGGAGAGGGTATGTAAGGGGAAGAGAGAGAGGGGAAATTCCTCTTCTGCTATCAGGAATCCTTGCATGGGCTTGTCCTAATCAAGGGAAGTAATAGTACCACTCCATTCTGCCTTGGTCAGAGCATACATGGACTACCGTGTCCAGTTCTGGGTGCCACAACTTACAAGAAAGGAAATTCCGACTAAACATTAGGAAGAACTTTCTGACAGTAAGAGCTGTTCAGCGATGGAATGGACTCCATCAGAAGATGGCAGACCCTCGTTCCTTGGAGGTTATAAAGGTCATCTGTCAGGGATGTTTCATTTAAATTCTTGTATTGCAGGGGTTGGACTAACGACTCTCAGGATCCCTTCCAACTCTACATTTCTATGATTCTATTAATATGGTATGGCCCAGAATAAAGATAGGAGCAAAATCTTGCTCCAGAACAGAAGGAAGGGAATCTTAAAGTCCTCCTACAAAGGAACCTTACATTATTTGGATCCCAGCTGTAAAGCAATCTTTTGGGCTTCTCCCTCTCCACTGTTTATTTTCCAGAACAATGCTAATTTATTTGGGGTTCTGGGTTGTTGTTTTTAACAAGGTTTTTTTTTTTACCTTCCTAATTGTTTCTGTTCTTGAAGCCTTGCCTTCCATCCAGACAGTAATCTTGAAGCCACTTATGAGATGGTACTGGAGGGATGAATGGCTAACATCACAATTAAAACCATTACTTCAGAAAAAAAATGAATGAAATGAAGTCTTCAGATGTAATACCAGGGGCAAGAAAATATACAAGCTAAAATTACTAACCCAGATGGAAACAATGACAGCAAGGCATTTACTTGTTTCAGTCAGAGATTTCAAAAGCAATGGGATATGCCAGATTTCTCCTGTTCAAGTGAAGACCCCAGGTGCTGTTTGATTCCTCCAAGGTACCCTTGAGATGAAACCAAAGGATGAAGATATGCTTAGATACTTCAGAGCAATGAGGCTGATCTGAATGTGTGTTCATTGTTCTCAGTGCAAATGTGTCTATCTTTAAGTTTGTATGCTCACAAAAATGGGAGATTAGTGGCTTTCTAGTAGAGATTTTGCATGTAAGAGGTTCCAGGTTTAAGCCCAGCACCTCTGGCACAGTTGAAGTTCAGCAAATGTGAAGCAGAAGACAGCTGTGCACCTTGCTGACTGAATTGCCACAACTCAACTAGAAGCCATCAGAAAACAATAGTGCAAATGATATGATACAGGCCTGCACAATCATGCAGTGTTTTTAATGTTTTTCTCTTATTTAGTATAGGCCAGGGGTGGAGAATCTGTAGCTTTCCAGGTGCTGTTAAACTATTATTCACTGATCGAGAAAAATATTTGTATACTACTGTATCATATATCACAACGGTATGCAACAATATGAAAACATAAAGCTAAATAATAAAATAATAAAAAGTTAAAAGCAAGTTAAAAGCAAAAAGAAATTAAAAACAAACACCAAGAGACCATTTTGGGGGATGTACTCTTATCTATCTATATCTATCTGTCTATCTATCTATCTATCTATCTATCTATCTATCTATCATCTATCCATCCAATCCTGACTTGCCCAATGTATGGTCATCATCATCATTTGGACTACAACTCACATCATCCCTGAGCATTGGCCATACTGGCTCTGACTCAGTGATATGATCTGAGTTCTTCTTATACGTTACCTCCCTCTTCCCCATTCTCCTCTCTCACTCACTCCCTGCCCTATACTTCACCCACTTCACCTTATTTGAAAACTGCAGTCAGCAAGGCAAAGGAAACTAGGACAAGATCCTCTTCACATACATATGTGGTGGAGCATGGGCAGGCAGCCAGGATTTTGGAGAGACTCTTCCTCAGAGTGTATAGCAATGGCAGCACCATCTGCTACATGTGAAAGTGTTGCCCTCCCTACCCAGCTCCCCACTTGCAGGTAGATCATTTTCTAATACTTGGTCAAAAAAGACGAAGGAATCTGCTGATAATGAGAATGGGTGGTGTATTTGATCTTGTGGCCACATCACCCTTGTGAAATATGTCAGATAAGTGGCACATTTATTTATTCACTTATTCTTTAGGTCATTTCCAATCTGCAGCACAGGGCAGCTTCACGTAGTAAATCATTAAAATGATAAAATCATGGCCTGACACTAAAAATACACCAGGGCAGCAACAATAAATACCTAAGTAGATGGGAGGCCCTCCTGATGTAAAACTAACCACAGATTAAATGCCTCGATAAACAAAAACATTTCCAACTGGTGTTTAAATATCAAATACCGCCTGGAAAGGAGTTTGAAAAGCAGGGTGACGCTACCAAAAACACCCTGCCTTTTGCACAAATAGACTGAAGCGTCAGTTTTAGTTTCTTTCAGTTTCTCATTTTTCCATATCTTAAATTCCATTCTCCATATTTCCACAGCAATTTTCTAAAAAAAGAGAAATCCGCATGAAAATTCACCAGCTTCTTAATACACATTTTTTTGAATGCAGTTTTGGAAGCAATTTCTCATTCAGTTGATTGGAGGTACTGAAAAGTCTCTTGTGCAGCATGTCCCAAGAGCCAACTGCCATCTGATTGCCAGCACTTGTGAACAAGGTTTCCCAAGCAAATACAATCAACTGATTTTTCAAGGCTTTCAAGTAGCGCTGCATGCAGGGCTTCACCAGTGCCAACAATCAGCCAATTGCTGGCAAGGGTGAAGCCCTCATTGTGAGATTAAGGGACTGAGAAATGGCCCCACTCATGTGCCAAACATGACTCAAGGGTGTGCAGAGATAAGGATCTGGCCCCCAGGCCAAATCCAGTTCCCCACACCTACTATGTGGCAACAGTACACTGAAGGTATAATGTTTCTCATTTAAGGAAGTATGTAATATTCTAAAGTTTGTTCTGGAAGTTACTTGTAAAAATGGGTTTACTGAGATTATATGTGTGAGAAGTCAGGATTTGAGACTAAAATATGACTCATTGAATAGATTTAGACAGGTTGACTAGTTTCTCCCAAGGCATTCTTCTATTAATATCCCGTGATTCACTCTTTGAATACTGTCTGGAACTCACCGAATTTAAACAAGTATTTTGCCATAATTTGAAAATTATCACCATAATCAACCACTGAGATGGTGTAAAGTGAACTATCGTACCACAGATCCTTAATGTTAACAATGTTTTATCTCAGATTCAGTGGTTATACATAACCAAGTTATCTAAATGGTGCCAACTAAGACCCATAATGTGTCTGTGATGTGACATAGCTATGGATTCCAGCTCTGCTACTGGGTGCAATCCATGAAATTAATGAGTCCTTTCACAGGGATTTTTGTCCCCTGTGGATTGTGCCAATTTCAATGCCATACCTACAGAAAAGCTAAGAAGCTTTTGAGAAGGAGCATTTATTGGACCACATACAGAAAGTGCATCAAATTTCTTCACTTTGACTAAGTTCATATTTTTTGAGAAAAACAAAATGGGACTCAGAGGTAGATGAGAACACTACTCATGAGCTTTGCTGGCTCCCCAGCCTCCTGCAACCTCTCAAAACTGGCTCCTGAGCATTGAGGAACCCTCTGGAATGGTGTATGATGATGTATCTTAAAGGGCAACAGGACAGGGAAATTAGGAGAATTAGTGCCTTGCACTGGTGGAACTGTGTTTGTGGTCATGGATCCAAGTCACAGGCATGAGGAACCTGTGGCCCTCCAGATGTTGTTGGACTCCAACTCCTATTTTCCTTGATCATTGGCCATGCTGGCTAGGGCTGATGGGAGTTGGAACCCAACAACATCTGGAAGGCCACAGGTTCCTCACCCCTTCTGCAGAAAGTGATGATCTGTTTATTTCTTTAAAAAAAACAATCATTCATGTTAGTACAAGCAATATAACTGCAAAAGTCAAGAATTCAGAGGAACATACAAATTTGGTGACTACTGATGTGGACACATAATAAACTGTGTCATTAACCCAACTCCCACCCTACAAGCTCATGACTGCTGCCACCAATATCTGAGATCATGAACAGCTTTGAAAGCTAATGACCACCCCCAATCATCTTGTTTTACTTAGTAAATAAGGACTGTACTTCATAATATCTTTTGAGTAGGACAAGAAATTATCCCTACTTAGATGGGTGGCCTGAGACTTTTTGGTATCTGAGTCGAACCACAAAATGTCTTTCCAATGAGGAAAGAAAGGGTGAGTGAAGATGTAAATCAGGAACAAGGGATTTATGTTGGAATCTGCTGTCCCTGTGGATCCTGCTTCCTGAGGCAGTTGCTGTCCCCACCTCAGGCAGTGGTGGACACTCTAGTGTGAAAAGACAAACTTGGTTCCCTCCACGCAATTCCACGCTTCTCTTTTCAGAGCCATTCCTTTTGATGCCACGTTTGTCATTGCCCCACAACACCATTTAACAACAAGCCATCTAGAATTCTGAGTAGTAGTAACATGCCCATTAAACTGAGGAGAAGGCAACTGTGCGTCATATTACCTGCTAAGATGCTAGCCAAAATGAAGTCTTCCTCAATTTATCCAAATCCTCAAAATCAATTTCTCTTCAATTAAGCCAGCTGTTCTCCCTATTCCACAAAGAATAAGAACCTTAGTTTCCCTTCCTATCCAATGCTTTTGGATCAGAGACAGACTGAAGCAGCCACTTTTGGCATAGGTGCCCCACTCGCCTCTGCCAGCACGGCAACAGCTTCCTGTGACCCCAGTAAACGAGACTTCAGCATAGGCAGGCATAGGGGAGACAAGGGAGGCACCTCCCCATTTTACCTCAGGTGGTGAAACATGATTGGACACCCCTGATCTGGATCTTCTCTGGTCTGTTTCTTAAGGAAGAGGGACTTGGACAATACGGTGTTGCTGCACGGGAACAGCCAGCCACCATCAGACTGCTTCTACCATCTCTCCTTTTCTTTTCTTTGTCAAAGAGAAAGAGATGTTTTCAGGGTTCTGTTACATGTGCTTCATGTAATGGGAAGTTGGGCCTTGAAATACATGACCACTAATAAGCAGAACAAATCCATTAAATTAATTTTCACTGAGAACTCGCAACAGCCATCAGATAGCAATGACCTTACTAAATCTCCTCTGGATCAATTTTAACTGCAACAAGAACTTCCATGTCTACATGCTCACTTTTCCTTTTTTCCATATCAGAGTCTTCTTCCTTCTGCCTTCTATCAGGCTGGTAAGAGCGATTAGTCAGATTTTCTCATAATGTGATAAATAAGCAGGGCTCACAAAGAGATGAAGTGATAGGATTGATCTGTACAGCAAAATAAGAAAATTTCAAAAGAGAAGCAAGCAGCTCACCTTCTCCATTAGATTTTGCAAATAGGATGTCCCTGTGCCAAAGATTTCCCAGGGCCACACCTCTGTATTTACATTTTTGTGTCATATCTACTGATTTGTTTTACCTCGTGTCTTCTACGGCAATACTATTTCTGATTAATTATTTTAGTGAATTTCAATATACGAACATGCAAACATACCAGAATAATCTTTCATCAAATAGCCCCTCCTGCCCCCTAACAATCCCTTGGTTGATATAAAATCTGTTTATTACAGTGGTACCTCGGGTTAAGAACTTAGTTCGTTCCAGAGGTCCGTTCTTAACCTGAAACGGTTCTTAACCTGAGGCAAGCTTTCGCTAATGGGGCCTCCTGCTGCCGCTGCGCTGCTGGCACGCAATTTTCATTCTTATCCTGGGGCAAAGTTCTTAACCTGGAACAACCACTTCCTGGTTAGCAGAGTTTGTAACCCGAAGTATCTGTAACCCGAAGCGTCTGTAACCTGAGGTACCACTGTACCTTTATATGTCCAACTGCAACCACCTCTTCTCCATCTGGTAAGATTGTAGTGACAGCAGCCTTAATTCTTGTAGTTTGGGTAAGCTTTTTAAATTTTACTTCGTTTTTACTATTTTTCACTGTCTCCTCAGGTTTTTAGACTGTAAGGGTGGGGGAATGTGGAATTCATGAGAGCATATTTTAAATCTCTAGCCTGGCATCCTGGCTCATCTGTGTTGGATTTTATTTTGTTTTTATAATTCTATGGTAAACCATGGATGGGGCATCTGTGGCACGTGAGTAATCTTGGAGGTCCAATCTGGACCACGAGGCCATTTCCCTCGATCCATACCAACCTCTCAATCAGCTTGTGTCACTTGTGGCACCAGCCAATGGATTGAAGAGTGGGGTTCAGTTCTGCCTCAGCTACAAGGGTCTGTTCTTGAACAGGTACTCACAGCCAAAGCAAAAGGACTTAACCTACCTGTCTGTCAGCTGACAAGTGGGAGGTTAAGTACTGCTCACTTTGGCTGTGTGTGCCTCTTCCTACTGGGAACAGGTGCACAAAACCAAAGGAAGCACCCTTTTTATTTATTTATTTGCAAGCATTGTCTGCAAATGGGAAAAGTCTTGCTTGAGGCCAAAGCTTGCAAAAGGCAAACTTCTTTCTCCAATTTGACATGATGGAGAGAGAAGAAAGATGCACTTTGCTAGTCCCTGTGCTCAGGGCTTCCCAAAGTGCTGAGCACAGGACTGATAATGCCCTTTGCACTGTGGTTAGAGACTGCCTTATTATGGAGTGGTATTTAAATGTACATAATAAAATAAATAAATGGATCAAATTGCAATTCTTTGCCCAATTTCCTCCACATAGCTTTTGCAGAATTAACAGCAAGCAAGCCATCGTTTCTCTGTTTTTGTTGCATATAGTAATGCAATGATGGTAGTTTTCACTTGCTTAAAAGAGGTGTTGGGCTGCCACCTAATAGCCTGTGAAACTAAGAGGACTGCATGATAAATGGAAAGGTTAGGAAAGTGGAAAGCTCCCTGTTCAACTGGCAACAGTAGTTTTGAAAATGAGCTAAGCTGTCATCTCCTATCCAATAGAAAATTGCAGAATATAACACTTGTTTTACAAAAAAAAAAAAGTTGGGCAAATGTCCATTTACATGGAGGCCTCTAATTGAATAAATCAAATGAGTTGATATTTCCATTTCCATTATGTTAACTTAACCCTAAAGAGAAACACCTAATGCCTGCCAACACTTGAGAGCTAAGGTCCTCTTTGGTGATGGCATGTTCATGTTAACCTCTACAATTTTATCTTCCACCCATGTAAAAACTCACAACTTGCATAAAAGAACATCAAACTGAGTTTCCAAACCAAGTAATACCCGAATTGATCAAGTACCTACTGCCATACTTAAACTGTGCATCTAGAAGCAATGAATGAATGTTCAACTTATATTTATGAAATGCCAATTCTGCATAATTAGATAAAACAAATACCTATAGACCTATTCATTAAACTGTGAATCTAAGTAAATAAAATGTTATTTACTCATTAATTCCAAGAAACAGCCAGAAATAGCTACCAGTTATTATGCTTTTGATGATTCTAATCTCATGTACATTGCAAATGGATAGTAGGAATAATGACAGCGATAGAGACATTAGAATATAGGTTGGATTCTTTGTTGTGTATATTTATCTTGATGGAAGCAATAAACTGTACTCAACCCATTATTATTATTATTATTATTATTATTATTATTATTATTATTATTATTATTACAGTGCAAGTGTTAATTACTTAATAGTAGTAACATATCCCTCAATAGTCCTGATTTGACTGGGACATCTCAGAATTACAGTAGCCACCCTGACTTCTGACTGGATGTCCCATTTTTGGCGCTGAGCTCTCATGCGAGTCAGCTGGCTCCCGTGAGAGGAAGTGAGGGGGGGGGAATAGCTGAAGGCTTGTTTTCAGCTATATTTTTGTCTTATCAGGTGTCTGTCTCCAGCTGGAGCACTTTCACATTGTCATCTGCAGCTACAGCCATTGAGAAGTACATTTGTGTTTGAGCAGCCAGGTGGGCCCGAGACAGTGGGCTACAGTACAGGGGCTGGGTAGCAGGATCATGAACCAGGGCATGCTGCTGCCCATGTTGTTATTTGTTCACCTGGCCAGCAATGACACTGGCTTGCTGAAGGGGAAAGTGTTCAGTTTCCTGGCTACCTGGAATTTTCAGCTGATTACCTATGTTGGTCTGCTGATAAGTTGGTGCAGTCACACATTGTTTGTTTGGAAAGGGGACCCGAGGGGGATTAATAGGACACGTAAAAGGTTGGTAGAGAGGTGAGGCTGGCTGTGCATGGACTGGCGAGAGACTAGTGGATCCAGTGATGACTTCTGTTGTGGAATGGGAAGGAAGGAGATTCTCATTCATTGCCTCTCCCTGCCTTCTGTCAGTAGATGAACACCATTTTATACAACACAATTAATGTAAGTGGCTAGAAAGAACGGCAGTACTGTGCCAAACCTTTTCCAGCACTCTCTTGTTTTTGATGTGCAAGCTGGCGGATCCAAAGAGACGCTTCCTCCCCTTCCTGCTATGAACACATGCCGAAACAGTTCCAAGTATAATCATGCAGCTAGAGAGGATGCTTTAAAATAGGTATAATGTCCAGGAGCAGCATTTCACATCAGTATGAGATGCGTATTAGCTACACCATTTGGCTACTATGGCATAATTGTTTGCTTCATTCAGGAAAGGCAGGCTAGAAGAACAATGGCACGTTAGTGGAACCTAAACTAAGAGATGTCCTTTAATTACCACCATCTTGCAATTAATTAATTAATTAAAAAGTATACCCCACCTGATTATTTTTTTAAAAAACTCCAAGCAGTTTACAAAGAGAATAAAACAATTACTGGTAAAAACAACAACAACCCCATTTAAACTATTTAAAACATTTAAAAAATTAAAATCGCTAATAAGCTAAAAACAGAATAAAATAGCCCTCACTATTCTAAATACCTCTTTTCAGTTCATTGCATAAAATGCTTCAGTACTTCTCTAATTTAAATGGATATAAAATATTATGTATGCAGTAGGCCTGCTATATTTATCCTTTTGTGATTTGAATCTCCTGATTATCCACATTCAGTGTTTCCCCTACGTAGCCACATTTGAATCAAACCTTTCATAGAGGTCACCTTTTTCAGTCTAAATTTTCTATTTTTAAATAATAACTCCTTTCTCTCCCCCCCCCACTTCCACACAAGATTGTAGGATCTCTCTCTCTCTCTCTCTCTCCCCCTCCCACCCACCACTTCCCCATATATATCATATTTTCTGCCGGGACAATATCGCAAGAGGAGATCTAAATATAAGCTCCTACAACATATTCATCACATCCATGTGCTTAAGTGAGCTTGCTGAAGAAAGCTCTTATTTGGTGATCCCTTTTAGGAATGTTTCAGAGCATAAACATACACTGCATTAACAAAACAATATTAGTTAGAGCTCAAACTAGTTTATTGTATTCTGCCATGCAAAAATAATAAGGGCCATCAATGTCTACAAGCAGTGATGAAGAGAACATACTCCACTGTTATTTGTCTGTAATTGGGGCCAAGCATCACAATGCTTGTGTAATTGGGTCTGCGATCGTAACACTTCAAGGCCTCCACCTGATTCCTCCTTGAACCCATTCTTCTTCTCCTGATATGGCTCGGCTCAGCAGTGCCAGCTCCCTCTTGTTACGCAGTTGAAAAACTGCGCCCATTAAAAACAGGATATGGTGTGATTTTTTTTTGTTTTGCAGCACTGCATGGGAAATCAGTTGCTGTTCATAACAGCTCTGTGGTTGGTTGATTTAAAGCAGGAGGGTGATTCTGAATTGACAAGCAGACAGTTCGCGAGAGAGGATATTGTATCTTTAAGGCTCTCTGACTGACTGTGTTTAACCGTGCTACTCAGCAGGCAGTAATTAGGTGGTAGCTTTGCAGAGATGGGTGGTTTTTCTCCCCCTTCCCCATACCCTCCCCATAGACACACGGATTTCCTTAAATAAAGCACAAAAATGTTCTGGATTTGAACAAATGGATTCCCCCCCCACTGCTTTTTCCTCCTTTAAAAAAAAAAGGCAGTGTGGGAGCCAACAGAAAGCAGATCCCCAGAGGCTCCTAAAGTTATCTTCCCATGCAGATAATCTCTAGGGAGCAATGGCTGCTGGAGGAAGAAAGCGGCGAGAGCCATTAGAGAAGCACATGACACTATAGCTGAAGGTCAAAGTGGTCCCGGAATAAATAAGAGGCAGCTGATACAAAGTGACATGGCTGCCACATCTTCTGGCCCAGTTCACAATTTTGATGAGAGAGAGGGGAGTTCAAATGCATAGCAGATGCGATTAATAAATAAAAATGCATAATTATTGTGATGGGGGCAAACCGGTGCTTTCATAGGATGTTTGTCGTGGCCGGGGGTCGTGGCCGGGTAGGGTGGGAGGGAGAGATGGAGAAGGAGCACGGCCACCTGGGATAAAGGGGAAGGAAGCTAGAATACGTCCTTGGCAGATCAGCCCCAAAGAAATGTTTGTTTTGGGCATTTTATTGCACAGTTGCAAATGGGGTCAGCAGGTAAGCTGGATAGTCTACCTTCATATTCCATGTGTATCTAAAATAGCACACTGTGGGACGGAGAAGACTATTTGCATAATGTAGTACTGAAACAGCAAATGGTGGTCACATCCTTGAGAGCAATGCTGCTTTCAACCTCATATTTTTGGACTAGGTTGCATTTGACTTTTGGAACCTGAATGACCTTTCATGCAAGTTTGTGTTTCATAATAGAACCATATTCAGATGTACGGTACATTTTGCCTTTAAAAATGCAATGAAGTGGTTAGAATGTCACACTAAAAAAAGGTAAAGGACCCCTGACCATTAAGTCCAGTCACAAACGACTCTGGGGTTGTGGCCCTCCTCTCGCTTTACTGGCTGAGGGAGCTGACGTTTGTCCGTAGACAGTTTTTCTTGGTCATGTGGCTAGCATGACTGAGCTGCTTCTGGCGAAACCAGAGCAGTGCACGGAAACGCCGTTTACCTTCCCGCTGGAGCGGTACCTATTTATCTACTTGCACTTTGAGGCACTTTCAAACTGCTAGGTGGGCAGGAGCTGGGACCGAACAACGGGAGCTCACCCCGTCGCAGGGATTTGAACCACTGACCTTCCAATCAGCAAGCCCAAGGCTCAGTGGTTTAGACCACAGTGCCACCCGCGTCCCTTAAATGTCACACTAGGACCTGAGAAACCAGAGTTCATATACCCACTTGGCCATTGGTTGACTTTGGGCCAGTCACTACCTCTCAGCCTAACTTACCTCTCAGGGTTATTGTAGGGAATCAACGAGGAGGGGGAGAACCATGGATACCACCTTTAGCTCCATGGAGACAAAGGTGTGATATAAACACAACAAATAAATATCCTTCATTGATGCACTTGGTAAACAATAGTAGAGATATTAACTCCTGTCATTTTAATCTTGCTATCTTGACCATTGCTTTCATTGTTTTTTGTGATACAATTTATTGTGCTGTATTTTTCTGTGTTGGTAGCTGTTGTGCATGGCCGGCCCAGCTATGAGGTGAGCTGAGGCCACCACCTCAGGGGACAGATCTGGGCTTGAAGGGCACACCGCTCACAGCCTCCTCGACTTTCTCTGCTCTTGGGCTGCCACTGTACTCCCTCTGCCGCAGGCACACCACAGGGTGTGGGCCTGGATCTGCAGGAGGGTAGGAACAGTGAGGGATAGCACATTTTGCCCCAAGCAACAAAATGTCCTGGGCTGGCCCTGCTACACTGGGCTCCCTTTGGGAGGGTGGGTGGGGTATAACAAATAAATAACTACATATCCAAAACATTTATTCTTGTGAGTTCTGCTAGCTGAAATAGTACAGGTACAAATCTTTTAAAACTGGAAACAAGTGTCCTTTACTAAGCATTAAAGGTAAAGGTAAAGTGACCCCTGACAATTAAGTCCAGCCGCGAACGACTTAGAGCAGGTTAAATTATTGTTTCTGCTAAAAGGCTGAATTTGCACAAAATTGGTGCAATTAGCAAGTCCTCCCCCCTTTCCTAACTTCTTGATTCTTCCAAAGAAAGAAAGAAAGAAAGAAAGAAAGAAAGAAAGAAAGAAAGAAAGAAAGAAAAGGCTAATGAACGTTCAAAATAATTCCTGGTGCTGAATGATCATAGGACCAAATACTGTTCTGCAGTTGAGTGCTTGCCTCATCCTCAGTGCGTTCCATAACTGTGTCTGACTTTCATTTACCTATGGCTTCTGTTGTTTTCAATGTCAACTCGCCCCTGACATGCACACACCATGAGACATCCGTTGGAATCAGGATATACATATGATTAAGTATTAAATTACAAAGTTTGTGTCCCCACCCACCCAAACTGACACTAAGCCTAATTCACTGTCAGTTAATGCCAGTTGCTTCCCCCACTAGTACTGTCTATAAAGTTCCTTTAAACTGTAGCTGCATAGGAGACCATTCACAGAAACTTAATACAGGAAAGAAAGTGATTACATTAAATCAAATAATATGAATAATTCATGGCATCAAGAAGGATAAAACAACCCACAATGGTTTAGTTTCCGGCACGATGTTTTAAATATTGTTTTTGACAGAGCAGAAGGCAAAACAATAGATGCATATTGAATACAAGGTGGGCGAGGGACATAAACTGTTTCCAAACAGTTTTCTGCTCTTTCAGGGTTTCTGAGACCTTAACGCAGACTTTAAGGCAATGCCTTTGTTAGTAGTTACGTTGAACCTTCTCTCAGCAGAAGGCTGACCTATTTATTTGTGTTAGAACGGATGCTCTCAAATCTTTGCAATGAATTAGAAAAGCAATTATTGCTATGAAAACATAGTCAGTCTTTACCTTCTCACCAAGAGAACCAATGTCTTTATGCTGACTTATGGGAACAAGTCATGAGAAGGAAACACATCTTCTCTTTGACCTGCCCTACTCCAATCCCCATTGATGCACAGCTGATGGTTTTCATTGAGTGAAATCCAGCATAAAGTTGTGTTTGCTCTTTGCTGATGCCAAGCTATTCCCCCTTACGTAACTTTGTGGTATAGAAATATTTGTAAATATGATTTTTTTTAAATATAAAAATGAAACAAAACGAAATGCACTCTGGCTTTCCTGGAAGAAGCATTATATTCGTAGTTGAGGCTGCCCTCAGATTACTTTGGATGAAGGCAGCCTTGCATCATCACTGTTCCACTTGCCTGGCCAGAGCTAGCATTGCACTGCTTTGACATAGGGGAGAGAAAAGAGAGTTCATTATTCTGTGGCATTCCAGGCTGAAATAATTGTGTACCTGGGGCATCCGTGCCTGGCTTTAACAGCACCTTTCCATGGACAAATTAGGCACTTGCTTGAAGTCAAAAATAACTCCTGCTGTGAGGTCCCCATGTTCCTCTCACAGGAAAAAAGAAAACAGAACAATGCATTTCAAAGCCTTTGGCAAAACAATGATTGGATCTAATGCTGTATTTAAAGCTCTGTGTTCAACATATCACATTTACATGCCATAATCAAATATAAATAATACAGGATGTGTGTAGACACATGCACACGTGCTGTGATTAAAAGAGTAAAGACAGCATGTGGAATTGGGCCAAATTATTGGCCAAATTAACTGATTACATAAGAACTGAGGAGAAATGGCAAAGGGGAAAAAGTTCAAAGTTAGCTGGAATTAATTTATTAAATAGTCATTCATTGAATATTGCAAAGACAATTAGAGTTATTCAAGTATAAACTTTTGTTATCTTTTTCTATTTATGTGTGTGTGCATGTGTTCTCTCTCTCTCTCTCTCTCTCTCTCTCTCTCTCTCTCTGTGTGTGTGTGTGTGTGTGTGTGTGTGTGTGTGTGTACTTTAGCAACTGCAAGATTCACCTTGTATCTGTTGCATTTAGAAGCAATCTGTTTTGGATCCAGATAGCTCTATCCTAGATAAGCAAATTATTCTGCCACATGTTTTGTTCCAATGTCTTGTTGGTCAGGTCCAAATCATGTAGTTATGCATGAGATGGACTTTGGCAAGGCTCTTTTACATTGCTCCTTCTCGTGAATGTCTCTATGTAGTAAGCCAGTCAGGTGACCAGGTTATTTGCCCCTCTCCAAACGATAGCTGTTTTGTTTACACTAGCCCCAAATCATTCATCTTATGTGCAATTTTGCACTTAGCTGCTCAGTGCACCTTTGTGTTGGGGAGCAAAGCTTTTGTTTGTGCTTATGAATCACGTGTCCCATTTATTACATTTTCAGAGTCATTCCACTTGGCACCTGCCAAGTACACAGTGATGTCCCCTCCATTGCCTTGGCTGGAACAAACTTTCCAGCTTCCTTAACAAAATGCCTTTCCCAAGATTCTTTTGGAGAAGCCATGTACTTTAAGTGTTATTTAAATGTATAGTGTGTATGTGACCCATATCACTACATCTATTGTAGGTAAAATGTCATTTGTGAAAAAGCTTTTAATGTGGCTTAAATCCAAATGTACAATTCGGTTAATTAATTCAGTTGACTTCCTCAGCCACTTAGTCCCGAACAGCTAACTTATGGCACTAACGGTATTTTGTATTGGGCTTTGTTATGACATGTGCTGGGTTGAAACTTACCTGTCCCTCTGAAAATGTCTCATAGGTATTGGTTTTGGTATCTAAAATACAACTTTGGGCATGTTCCATTGTTTCAAAACTCAAAGAATGAATCTAGGCTAGCTTGTGGAAATAGGGCTTTATTCATCTTTAAATTATATTAGAATGTTTCTATATAAGGAATGCTTTAATGTTTCAAATATTTTTAAATATTTAATGATTTTAATTTCATCTTTTATAGAAAGAAATGTTGTTGCACAAGTTCCTAAAATTGGAAGGGTTTAATCATACTTTGGCTAAATTTAATAGAGTTAAACTTGTAATGTTCTGTTAAAGCGTTATTAATGGAAAAACCTGATGACCCAGTTATTCAGAGAAAGTGGAAAATCAGAACCCAAGTATCTGGATTTGAATATAAAATGTTGAGATGCATAATACATAGGAGTTAGATATCCATTCTGTTTATATTTCTTGTCAAGAAAGTATAGAATTATCTTGCATTAACAAGAGAGCAAAAAACCAGATCGCAATGAAGCAACAGAGCATTCTGTAGATGAATATAAATAACTATTTTCAAAATCCCATCTCATTTGGTGGGATTTCTCTCAATCCTACCTCCCACCTCTATTATGCCCTCTCCTGAGCATGCTGTCGTTAGTGTAGCAAAGGGCAAGTCCTAGTCTGACATTCCAGATTTCCTTTCCTTTCCAAGAATAAGCTTCCAGTGCCTGATGGTGGTAGTTGGACAACCATGCAGTATCAACATTTGACCCAACGTTGCCATTTTGGGCGTTACCACAAGGGTGAAGGCACTACCCCCTGAGAATTTGTCTGTAGTCCCCAGCCTGGAGGAGTGTATGCTGCTTGGCAGGAGGGTATGGAAGGAAACTTATCGGTTGCAGTTTCTGGTGAGAACTTGACATAATGGTGGGCATAAGGCCCCTCTGTGCAACAACGAAGGTGGGAGTTGTTGCACCACCCCATATGAGAGGTGGGGTGAAGACCTTAGATTTTTGAAGATTGAGTGTCTATTGTCTGGAACACGGTGGTGCTTTGCATGTTACTACAGTGTTCTATTTTGGGGGTTAGTATTAAGCTGTTAAATTAGGTTAGCTTATATAGTGTCCACACAGTGTTTCAACTTTCATCCCATCATCCCCTGTGTGGGCCCCTTGTCCTTCCCAAATCTGCTCCACAGGGTCAGGGGAGACCCCCTAGAACAGATTTAGGGGGTGCAGGGGAGGTGGAAGTCCCATTGAGAAAGCAGAAATCCTTGCACTGATGGAATGCATTACTCAGCACTACTTTGGAAACAATCCATTATGATTATTTCTTTATTTCTTTTATTGTTATACTTATTGTTAATTTGATATGCTCTGAGATGCTTTGGACACAATTTTGTGGGGCACGTGGCCTGGCATACAAATAAACATGATGACAATGATGGATTTTGCCTCCAAACAGTGCTTAACCTTTTCCTTTAGGTATTAAGAGCAGCCTTTACTATTTTGGGGGAGGCACACATTCAAGGATACCTCTGTGATAGATGCTAAGCAGGTCCTTAATGCTCCCAATGCAGCTTTGCCCCCTCCCTAGAGCATTCTTGGTTACAACCTGTTTCATTTACCTTACAGAGCTCAAGGGAAGTCCCCTCTTGTTTACATAACCTGACATTATAAAAAGTCATTTAATGACTCTACTTCTGTTTTCCTCTTTCCTTGACCCAAAGAACTGCTGGATGCATACAGACATTTTAATTCTAATATTCCCATGGTGGATCCCTGTGGCCTTGAGAAAACTATTAATCTTTATTACTTCATGGTGTGTACTGTGATCTTTTCCAAATGGGCAAGACACCAGAATGAAGGAAGCAGTGGGAGACGGACTTCTCTCAAAAACAATTCTTAAAAGAAAAGTAATTAGCAACAGGGTGAACAGGAATGAAAGGAGGAAAAGATATCATATGGTAACTGTTTCATAAAGGACATTGGGCAATTTCTGTTGGTCCAGAATGGCATCTTAAGACAGTAAATGCTATCCATATTGGCACAAAAGAAAAATCTCACTATGTTTCAATGTGGCTTTCTCACTAGTAAATATAGTTATGAGTTTGTGGGGTGCCTGGACTCCCCTTCCAGTTCCTGGGTGCCAGACAGTGGATTTAGCATGTTAAAATTCAAGCCAGGAACCATCCTGGTAATGGCCTGCTAAAGATGAATTGCTAGGGGGCAAAAGGAACAGCTTTGTGCCAGAGGGCAAATGGGAGAGGCTCCGACCTCAACTCAGTATTAGTTAGAAAGGCAAGGGCCTTGGGAGGAGAGGAGCTGTTTTTAGAATTGCAGTTTGCTGGGATGTGAGATGGAGAGAAAAGTGGCAGTCTGTTAAAGGTAGGCAGAGGGACAGAGGGCTACAGCTGATTTCTGCTGGCATCCAAGAACCTCTTGGAGTGTAATGCTGTGAGCCCCTCCATCACAGGCTCAGGTTGTAGATATGTGTAAATAGACCATACAGACACCACAGATTCCACTGTGCCTCATTTCTAAAGGAAACACAAACCCTGGACCCCTGGAATCTCACACTGCTCAGAGCTCAGAGATGGTGGATAATTTGAAAGTGCCTACTGATGCCATTCCATAAAGTACAAGTCATTATAATTTCAAATACTACCTTTGGTTATTTATAGTTGCAGGCTCTGTAACTGGAAGGAGTCAGGGAGAAGACAAATACAAAAGGACTATCCCCTAAAAGTGTTATCTGATGTAAAGTTTGTACAGTGCTTGGTCATTTGCTATGCTCTGAAGAACTGACCTCCTCTGTAAAGTATTCCATGAAAATAATGTATTCCCTTGAACCGTGCTACAGTTTTACATAATTACATAATCTCTCCCTGTGTAGCTATATTTAATAGTTTTACTATTTTTCTAGCTGAGAGGATGAGGCACCACTGAGGAAGAGATTAGTAAGTGGCAGGAGATGGGTAAATGAAGATTGAGAAACTGGAAGAGAAATGGCAGGATGCATTTTTAATAGTATATGACCTAAATGCATCCAGAATAATGCATATAAAACATGTTATAGAGAATGTCCTAAATACTAAGAATATGGACAATCTTCATCTGGTTGATGTCCAAAATGGTGAGTGACAAAAGAGCTTTGTTTTGATTCATAGTTTGTGGCATTCATAGCACGCCTCTGAACTCCTGACCACACATGGAGCAGTCCTAAAATTGGAAGGGTTATGGGATTGCGGTGACAATTAAAAACAAAAGTCACATTAAATGTTTTTTTAATCACTTTTGTATATGCTACAGTGACTGAATCCTGTTATACCCCTCCCCCCTTCCTGTCAGTCTTTAAGAGGCTTTGTGTCATAGCCTCATGCTTGCTCCCATCATGCAAACACCAAGAATTTGGCTGCAGTATTACATCAGGCTAATAATTTTGCTTTGTAGATATACAAGAATTTCAATATGCCCATTATCGCCTGTTGTGTGAAGTACATAATTTCAAACTTGTTTAGCACAATGTTATATAGTGGTTACGTTCACGCAATTAATGAATTCCAGAATTCCACAATGGTCATTTTTCACTCTCGCACATCTATTTCTAACTATCAATTTTATTGATGTGGCATATGGCTTTTTATCATTTCTGCAATACAGAAGTGAAAAGCAACTGAAACCTGGTGGGATGAGACTCATGACTGGAATGCAGAAATTGAGGTGTACAATCTGCTCAAAAGAAGTAGATCAAACAGGAAGGGAGGAGTAGCGGCAATATATATAAAGGATGTGTACACTTGTGAAGAGATCCATGACCTGGAGCATGAAAGGCAGATTGAGAAGATATGAGTAAAATCTGTGGAAGAGGGAAACAGCAATGACCTTATTGTGGGTGTCTGCTATACACTTCCAACCCAAACTGAAGACTTGGATGATTTCCTGGAGCAGACTTCCAAAAATAAAAAGGAGAGTTTTGTAGTCATGGGATACTTCAACTACCCCAATATCTGTTGGAACTCAAACTCTGCCAAGAATGTCAGGTCCAGCACATTCCTCAATTGCCTCGTTGACAACTTCATTTCCCAGAAGGTGGAAGAAGCAACAAGGGAGTCATCTCTCTTGGACCTAGTTCTCACCAACAGGGAGGAACTGATTGATGAAGTGAAAGTACAGGGAGCCTTGGAGGAAGTGATTATGTCTTCTTGGGTTTCATTACACACAGGCAAGGGAAAGCTGTGTGTAGTCAGACATGTACACTGGACTTTAAGAAGGCTGATTTCAAAAAAGTTTAAGGAACTACTGGGTGAAGTCCCATGGCCAGAAATACGCAAAGAGAAGGGAGTCCAAGATGGATGGGAGTTTCTTAAAGATGAAATATTAAAGGCTCAAAGGCAGACAATTCCGACAAGAAAGAGTAGATAACAGTTGCAGGGAGAAGGTCAGGTGGGCCAAAGCTCAGAATCAGCTGGTGCTTGCAAGAGAGGTTAAAAATAATCATAAAGGTTTACTAAGTTATGTTCGAAGCAAGGGGAAGAGCAAGCAAGTAGTAGGCCCCTTACATGGAGAAATGCTATTGGGAGATAGAGAGAAGGCAGAACTGCTCAACACTTACTTTGCCTGTCTTCACCCAAAAGGAAAGTCGGATTGCAGAGGCAGCTTACAAATTAAAACGCTGGCACTACAGTGAAGTCATAAGTCCAAAAGATCAATAATAGCACGACTTTTCTGGAGCCCACTCTGGAGCCAATTAACCATCTGTTTAAGAGAGAGAGGGAGACAGAGAAAGATATAAAAATTCTTATTCTCTGAAAGAGAAGTGGCACAACTATGCTGTAGGTTTTGGAGAAGTAAAATAGCTGACACCCTTGCCAATATGAAATATTGTCTCAGAAAAAGGGAACTGCATCAAAAGAAAAGAGATGTTATGGGGTCAGCAACCTTTTCGGAACACTGAGCGCATTTGGAATTTTGAGAAAGTTCATTGAGTACCAGTCAGAATTTGGCTGATAGATGTGCTGCATAACACAAAATAGCTGCTAGATCTCAAAGAGCAGAAAAAAGAGACAGGGCCACAAAGTGGTTCAGGCAAGCCCCCCAATCAATGGAGGGGAAAAGCCTTTTCTCATTGTATCCATACCTGTTGAGGTATGCTAGGCGGAAAGAGTCTGATTGGCCCAAAGTCATCCAGTCATGGCTGAGCGAGGATTTGAATTTCTGTTTCATCACTCCTAGCATTACACCACACTGACTCTCCAAACTGATAACTTGCATTTTAATACGGATTTTTTTTTGGGGGGGGGGGAGATTTTATGGGTGGCATCAAACTCTTGTTTCAACCCAGCTGTTAGAGGCACTGGCCAGCAAAAACCTTGGATGCCGTTCAGCATAGACTAAGACGTGTTTAGGACCATTATTTCAATAAATATCCAGGGGAACTGTTAAACACTTAAACAAAAAACCAAAATCTAATTGTGTCTATTTAATATCAACATATGTGCATTCTAATTTATCTTGCATATTCATTTGCTTGTTAGTGACATTTTGCATTATTTGATTAAATTACCTCTCCTTCACTCTAGTAATATTAAAATGGTTAAATGGTAATAACTGAGTATAAGTATTGGAATTAACCATCTATAAATATACAGAAATATAACACTTGTTGTTGTTTTTCTGCAGGTAACAGAGATAATCAACTGGAGTGAGGACTTTACACATGACTTTTTTTTCTATAGGCAAAACATATTGCTACCAGGAAGGTATGCTCACACACCCCATTTTAAGTATTTTTTCTAAGCACTTTGGCTCCAAATCTCCATATTGCCTGGGACAGATATGCTAAGCGGTGACTTCATCACACAAGGCAATAAAGGAACATGTGTGCACTGACTATTAACATAGGAGTCTTTCCACTTTCTCTTCAACAGATCTGGGATCTCTGGAATATGCACACAAACCCTGCTCCCCACATCATTTCTAATGAAATTCCCTCTCGCATGACCTATTGGCATTCTAGATTGGCATTCTAGAGCCCTGGAGAGGGGAAGCACTGGGAAATAATAGTGTAAATAACTGAGGAACCCATTAGCATGAACAATGGTTAGGGATCTCTGTCAAAAGGATGCATAGGCCACATGCTGACCACCCACTACAGAAAATGGAAAACCCCTCTAGCACTATCAATGCCCTCCTTCAGTTTAGGAGAAATCTCTCCCTCATATGAATGGGCCTATAATACAAATACCCAGCTAGACTTGAGGATCTAATCCATTCAGTCTTTTATTTTTGACTGTTCCTGAATACCAGTTGTTGGAAATAATGAGCAGGAAGACTGCTGTGTGCTCATGTTCTGTTTGCGAGCTTCTCATGGGCATCTAGTTATCCACTGTGAGAACAGGGTGCTGGGCTGAATGGAGCCTGCAGACCTCTTTTTGGGTACTTATGTCTCCCCAGATCTCTCTCCTTCCCACATTCCCTGTTCTCCATTTTTATTACTCTTTTATTGCTCTCGTGGCACCCATGGGGTTAGGAGAAAACATCATTTGATGTTCAGGGGAGAGGTGTTGCTTCTCAGAGCCTTTGAACTTCTCTTCCTCCATCTCATTCAATTTCCTAAAGGGAAAAGCTTCTCTAAGAGGAAGTTGCACTGTGCAAGCAGAAATCCTTCTGCTAATGGAACAAGTTTGTTGGGTACCACCTCATTTGAGAGAAGCTTCTCAGACGAGGTGGTATCTCACTTACTTTTAGGAAAGTTAAAATAGAAGAGAAAATGGTTTCAAAACTCTTGGGACATTCACTCCTACCCAAACTTTGGCCATCACTCTCAAACTTGGAAAGGGAAATCACTTAACATCTTACTGGTAGGAGGTTTAATGACCCCTAATTTCTTCTGGTTATTTTTGTAACAAACTACATACTCACTTATTCTAAATTGTGACTTAATATCTTGTTGCTAAAAAACCCTTCCTAGAAAACCTAGTTTTTGCCATGGTACATTGTGATTCTTGCTTAAAGATCCCAACACATCTCCAGTGAGTGCACATGGTAGCAACTCCCATGCACAAGCATTAAAGGTGAAGACTACAATTTGTGTATTTTACATTCTGGAGGACTTGCCTTGGGAAGTCATGATTGGCAGGGTGCTCCCATTACGCGCACCTGAGGCAAATGCACACATTGTAATAGACCTGTGACATGTTTTCATGGTTTTTGTAGTTCTTTGTACACTAATAAAGCTGAAATGTTTTGTGGGAGGCAGCCCAGAGGGATTTTGAGAGGCTGTCAGAGGTGTACACACGGGAATTTGCAAACCACATGAATTCTAGTTTATTCCACTATTACATTTTAAAATTCTGGAAAACCTATGTTGTTGTCTGACAATTTGATACTAAAGATCTTCCTTCCTTCCTTCCTTCCTTCCTTCCTTCCTTCCTTCCTTCCTTCCTTCCTTCCTTCCTGTAATAATATATAGGGTCCTTGATTCCCCCCCCCATAACTCTATAGAATCAAAATTATTTGCAACACAGAGAGCTTATAATTAACCTAATTTCACTGTGCTTATTGAACAAAATTTATTAATCACAGGGATAAAAATAAAATTGCAGGCTAAGATTCCAGTTGTGGAAACTGGAGCCCAAGTGATTCCTCCTTACCTTTTATTATGCACTCTATGAATTAGCCCTAGTTTACTAGTTTTTATTGGTGTCAACATATTTTTGAATACTATTAGCATAGCAATCAGGCCTCTTCTCAAGCTACTGAATGGTGTGTTAACTTCCAAAATAAATAGACATGTGGCGTGAAGGATGAGCTGTCACTTCGAGAAAGGTTTAGTGTTCTAAAGTAAAAGGCACCTCTAACTGAAAATGGTAATAGTGGCAGGATTCGGAGAAAATCGAACCACTTTGGGTTGTCTCCAGTGGTGTTGCTCAGCTAAATATAGGAGGCAGTAATTTTTGACCTGTCCTAGTTTGTTGCAAGCAGAACTATTTCTGCTCTGCTACAGTTCAGCTTCCGTTAAAACCTATGTCATTCATCTTGCTATGGGCTATCACTGAAATGTACAGTGGTACCTCGGGTTACATACGCTTCAGGTTGCAGACTCCGCTAACCCAGAAATAGTACCTCGGGTTAAGAACTTTGCTTCAGGATGAGAACAGAAATTGCGTAGCGCTGGCGGGAGGCCCCATTAGCTAAAGTGGTTCTTCAGGTTAAGAACAGTTTCAGGTTAAGAACGGACCTCCGGAATGAATTGAGTACTTAACCTGAGGTACCACTGTACACGATTCATTTCAATGCATTTCAATGGCCTTTACACAAAGGTGGATGAAATTAAACTTGATGTTGAGAAAGTGGACAGAGAATGGTTTGCATCCCCCTTTCATAACACTAGAACTTGGGGAACTTGAATGAAGCCTAAGGTTGAGAGATTCAGGAAAGACAAAAGAAAGTACTTCTTCACACAGTGCATAATTAAATTATGGAATCTGCTCCCACATGAGGCAACGATGGCTATCAACTTGGATGGCTTAAAACAGGATCGCACAAATTCATAGAGGATAAGACTATCAATGGTTACTAACTATGAGGGCTATATTCTACCTCCACTATCAGAGGCAGGAATGCTTCTGAACATCAGCTGCTGGAGGCTGTGGAAGTGGAGAGTGCTTTTGCACTCTGGTCCTGCTTGTGATCTTCCTACATGCAACTGGTTGGTCACTTTGAGAACAGGATGCTAATCTAGATGGGCTATTAACTTGACCCGGATGGCTGTTTTTATGTTCTTAACTAAATGTTATGGTGTGGCTTATTTGTATACCACTTTTTTAACCAAAGGACTTCAAATATTCAGTAAACAGAATATTTAGGCAGAGATAGCTCAGTTGTTAGAGCATGGAACTCTTAATCTCACTGCCATGGGTTTGAGTCCCACGTTGGACAAGATTTCTGCATTGCAGGAGGTTGGACTAGATAACTCTCATGGTCCCTTCCAACCCTACAATTTTATGATTCTATGATATTAATACAAAAGAAAGATTATACAAAAAATTGTATTAGGTTGATGTTAACAGAAGTTTATTAACATCTGTTTATTGGCCTTCCATCATTGTTGTAAAGAGCGGACAACAGAGCATGTCTGGATGTACACCACTATATTTGGAAAGAGTTTTGCAAATAGCTACATTTATTTTATTCACTCTCTGCCAAAATGTATTTTAAATGAGCATGTTCATGGAAACCTTAGGCTACTTTAACCTAAATAAGCTCAATGAAAGCATAATTTCACACAGCTGAAAAGTTCAGGCTAAATGAGTATGTTTGAATATGTTCGATTGTAAGAAGAAAAAAGCAAAACAGTATTCTGACTCTCTAAGGGTTAAAACTTGAGTCCTGTCTATAGCTCATTTCTATAGTAACCACAAGACTGAGACTTTTTTTTTTAATGGGCACCTAATAATTAGAAAGTGCTAGAAGGTATAACAATATAATGAATCAAAACTGATAGACTTGTGGGTTTCCATAGAAACATGTATAATTATGATAATCGGTCCCTGGCGTACCCTCAAAATCGTATACATTCAGTTAAATGCAATAAACATTAGGCACTATTTAGTGAGCGGTGATGCAAATTAACAGTGTGAGATACAGGGAGGCTATGAATAAAATTGCAGTACAGTTTATCTCAAACTAATTTCCCAGATTGCTTTAATAGGTATGCTGTGTGGATGGGAAGAGCAAATAAAACTGTGTTTTGCTAGTGGTAGTGCTAACAACAATATTTCAAAAAAGTGGGCTGAGTGACTGTTAATTCTGATGCAGATCAAAATTTACTGCAACGCATTATTGCATGTGGGATGTGACGGCTGACCTGGTGGGGTTCAAAAGATTTACTTTGGGGTTGTGAGGAGAATGAATACAGTTCTGTTTCCCCTTTTCTAAACAATTATGTTTACTCCTGGTTTAACTACACCCTTCTCAGCATTAAAGGCAGTGAAGACATCTTCTTCCGTCAAGGATTTCACCCCTCCTCCTTTCATCACTTAACAATCTAGTGACTTAGCATATGGTTGCAGAACATATCCTTTTGATTTCAGGAGAGGGAAGACTGTAGCTCAGTAGCAGAGTGCTTGCTTTGCATGCCAGCTCCATCTCCAGTTAAAAGGATCAGGAAGCAGGTGAAGTGAAAGATCTCTGCCTAAGACCCTGGATCACTGCTGTCAATCACAGGAGGCAAGTCTGGGACAGATGGGCAAAGAGGGCAGCCCCCCTGCCCTTTAGCACGATGTTGCTTTCCTTTGATGATTCTGCCCTGTAGAATCTGCAGTGTTAAACAAGCATCTATCTTTAGATCTCAGTTTATTGTTATAATGTTAAGATTTCACATTGAGCAGAATAGTTTGGGGTAAAAATATTCAGATGCTCAAAACTCAGTAGGCAAAAGCAGCAGCTCAGGCTTTATTCATGCACATTATTGTGCTGATTTCAGTGGGATCTATTTGAGTAAACCCAGTGCTTTTTTTCTTAAAATGTTTAGGGGTACTCTTATTTTGACTCAAGAAAATCACTATTTTATAGTTCAAATCGGGGAAAATAAATACAGTAAGTGGACAAAAGTACAAAGATTCACAAAATGTTTAGGGGTATGCGTACCCCTGCATCCCTCCAGAAAAAAGCACTAAGTAAACCACACGCAGTTCTACAGGCTGATCCTCAGCTACTCTGATATTTGTGACGTGTGCATGGTAGCTGTACGCATTCAGATGGATATGCATGCAGAGCTACTCTCATCAAGGAAATGCAGAAAGTCCTTCTAGGGAGCAGATGAGCTCAGGAATTGTGTTTGTTTCTTGATCCCTTGTACAATGACGGGATAAGATTCCACTTGGGTGCTATAGCAACCAGTTATGTTGATTGCAGAGCTCCACTGATTCTGTCATCCAAATCAATCAAATCAACTGATTGAGGACCTATCCAGTATGGCTAAGTGCTTTCCACAGGTGCCCCCTATATGTTGATGCACTAAAACTCCCATCATTGCTGACCATTGCTGACTGTGTTGGCTGGGGCTGATGGGAGTTGTAATCTAAGAACATCTGGAGGATACCATGTTGGCTATCCCTGATGTAGACCACTGAGAATAATATCTTCCTGCAATCCTCTTCTGAAATTGATAGTGAAATATATATCAACCTGTCAGGGAACTGCCATCAGAGGCACGGGAGAAGGAGAGGGTCTCTGATTCTGCAGGAGAAGGTCCTAGCGCTAGAGGGAGACTCAGCTGGGAAGAAGGGGAAGAGAATGAGTGTAACACCAGGGATCCAGGAGAGCAACGGGACAGGGGGGTGCAGGGGCTCCAGGACTCTTCGTTGGAAGTTAGTGAGGAGAGCCCAAGCACCCCGCTGCCCACGCTCACCCTGCGCAGGAGACTCCCACGCAGTGAGAGGCGGAGACGATTGGGCGTCAAACAACTCTTATGTTGGCAACGCTTTAAGAAATGCCCACAGACAGATTCTACGAGTGACTAAGGGCAGCCACGCTGAGATGGGCTTTGCAGTCCGGAGGGTTTAACCAGGCAATCTAATGCTCAAACGGAGCAGGATTACGCACGAGTAACTCCCAACCATTATACAACCTTTTGTAGGACAGATCACCATAGATCTCCACAGTGCAGCAATCTTCTTTATTTGCTTTGTGTGGGTTGGGCAGGGCAAATGGTCACACATGAACCTAATCCTATTTGGAAGTGGACCATGTTTTAAGAGATGTGCTTTGGTCTTGCTTCTGCACACATTTACCTGGACAAGCTACTCCTTGATTCCTCTAATACCTGGTTAAGTTGATTACCAACTCAAGTGGTTGGGGATGTGACAGTAGAAGAGAAAGTAATATCTCACTGTGTGGTTTAACTTAAGAAATTCAATTGAGAAAGTGGTCACATCAGCACATACATGTGTCTAACTACTAGACTGGTGGGTTTGGCTCACTGTATTTCATAAAACAGCTATAAACTAACTGTAAATCATCACCTGTGTAGGTGTGCCAATATGTCCAGGGTGTTTCTAAGACAGATGTACTTTTATCAAACAGGCAGGCAGAATTTCTCTATGCATGGGATAACCTACAATGTAGGGATGGGAAACTTGTAACCTTCCAGATTACATTACATTAAAATGTCAATTATCCAGGACCTCTGGCCATTTGAGCTGGGGCTGTAATAGAGATCTGCAGAATATGCACCAGAGACTGAGGTGTATATGAGATGATGGATCTAGAAACAGCAAAGTTTTTTTTAAAAAAGAATTAAATTAATAATAATAATAAAGTTGATAAAGCACATGAAATTTCTACCCACTGCACAACTCAAAAAATGAACTATTTTGATATTCCTTAGATTCCAACAGGACTATTTGTTTTAATGTGTTTCACATTAACAGGGATATTAATTAGTCTGCCAGTCAACTTAGTTTTAGTTGGTGCTAGAAATTAGAATGGAGAAGACACTCAGAAAATTATAGTCTTCAAAAGTATAAGAAGCTATTGAGCAACTGAAAGAAACTAGGGTGGTGGAATGGAATGTGGCATACAGAATAATTACATGTAATGACAGAAATTAGAATTCTCCATTGTACATTCTTTCATAGCCAAACTGGTGCCATTGACACAAGATGGAGGCATCAGAAAGTTTATGGGAATCGCAAGGTTTAAAGATGGAAGGCCCTCTAAAATGGAGCAAGCTCAAAAACAGCTCATTGAAGAGTGGCAATGAAATACAAATTTTTTGAGGGGGATGAGAAGCAGGACAAAAGGGGAAAAGAATGGAATATCTTGAACAGGAGCATTTTATTACAGGGTCTCCACTTACAGTGCTACTAATACTAATTCTACACAATCACAATAAAATCTCAATATAAATATCCTATAATCCATTGCAATTGTTTTAACAATTACACTATCAAACTATTAATTCATAACATAAGAATGTTCAGAATAGCTTAGTTATTGCCTGAAAACACAAAAACATATTAACATTGTCTTGCCTTTGCCCTTTCTCATACACCAATTAATTTGTTTTGGCATATGGTGAAATATTTTGCGTATCACAACAAAAGCCTGCATTTCTAATTAAAAATACAGTCTTAGATTTATTCATTTTATGGCCTTAGATTTATTATTATTTTTTAATATTATGCCTAATGGTAAATCGTATTTTTAAAATAAAGGTAAAAAAGGTAAAAGGTAAATATTTTAAAATATACAAATCAAAGCTCATATCATAAGTTTGCTGTTATGCTAAAGGAAAGCAAAAGAACCCTAGGATAAAATTGTCATTGCAAATGTAGGCATTTTATGAAAAGAAGAAGGTGAAGAGTAATTCTTGCAGTAGGGCAGTACACATACAGATAAAAAAAAAATCTTCCAGCCATTATTCAACACGATTACTATACTCTTACTATTATTAGAACCAATTTACTGCAGTTTTAATAAACTACAGAATCATTTCTATGGCTTTTACTCCAATATCCCTGTAGTTTAGTTATACCTTTATTAAATGTACTTTTATTATGGAGTAATATAATCCTTGGAGTGAAGGTATAAGGCACAGAACCAATAAAAAAAATTAAAAGTAGAAAAGTGATTTAAAGTAGAGAAATTGCAGGATTTTTTTATGTGACTGTTACTGCAGTTTGTAGAAAGAGATCGAGACAAATTTTCCTGTAGCTTTTTGACAGAGTGCTTGCTCTGAACACATGATGGCCCCAGGTTCAATCCATGTCATCTCCAAGCAGGGCTAGAAATAGTCATACCTGAAACATGGAGAACCACTGCCACTCACTGAGCCAATATGCTGAACAGAAAAGGCAGAGACAGGGGTCATAGGAGTTGTAGTTCATGTTAAGTATATTTGTTTAATTCACGCTGCAGTGGAGAATGCCTGTGTGTATTGCCGAAAGGATTTAACTGGAAGATTCCATTGAAGCTAAAGAAGAGCAAGAAGATCTCTCTAAGCACCTAGTTGGGCTGATAATTAACTGTTGTTGTAGCGGCTAGTCTGTCATGAGGTGTTTAGCACATGGGAGGCTACTGAATTGCAAATCGCCATCTTGGGTCTTTTGTTCCCAGGCTCCATGGGGGAAGGATGTGTAAATGACTCACTCCAGGAGCTCAACAGCCTTGGGACTGGAATGCAGGCTAATGGAGTCTGTGTGAGAAAGAGAGCTATGTTGTCAGCTCTGATGATAAGTTCTTCTATTTCAAAGAAGTTGAGCTTGTGCTGGACATGCACATGATCTTATGGAACTGTTTGGATGTATCATTTACTGTTTTTTGTTCTGTTTTGAATAAAGTTCTGCAAGTAAAGTTTTGAATCATATCTAATGGGTCGTCTGGACAATGTTTCAAATACAATGTTTCAAAGCACAATACAAAATAAATCTCAAAAGGAGTCCGTTTTTCTGCATCCAGTTGTTTCATGCTGCATAATAATAATATCTACAATAGTTCAACATCAGGTTTTCTGCCCCTTGTAAGCAGGGCTACTATTTTACTGCGGCTAAGCAGATCTATGTCTGGCCAATTCCGGCAGAGATCTCATAGGAACTACATCTAATTTAGGATCCAATCTGGGATTTTGGACCAGCCAAACTTGGGCACAACCTGACCCAGATCCAGGCCCCAAACCAATTTGGGAGCCCTGGTGTTTAATTAGTAGGGCTGTGCATTGCATTTCAGCAGATCCAACTGGGCACTGGCTGAATTTGGTTGAGACAGCCCCGGATTGCCACTGGTCAGATTGGCCCAACTGGAAAAATCTGGTGGGGCATTGAATGCGGCAGTGAAGGAAGAGAGGCAAGCAGCCTCTGCAAAGAGCAAAGTAGGGCTGCTTGCAAGAGGACTGTCAAACAGACCTGCACTCTGTTTTGGCTGTGTGTGAGTGTTTCCAGGAGGGGAACATGTACATGTAGACAGACTGAGAAGGATTGGACCCTCTGCTCAGCAGCCGGTAAACAGCGCTTTAATTCCTGCTGGCTGCATGGATCTGCTCTACCAGAGTGCTCCCCTCATGAAATGCATTCGTGAAGCAGTATTCAGTAGGACTGAACTCTCCAGTCACTATTCATATATTTTAAAATCTTTTGTAAGAATCAAGGGAAGTCTTAAACTCAGAGTTACACCATCAATTGTTAGTCCTAGCTTACTCATAATGCAAATTTCTGCTTTATTTTTGGCATTAGTCATTTTCAAATTTAGGATTGCATCAAAGTGAGGCACACCTCTCCACACCTTCCCACACATCCAATTTGCCCTGGGTTTTCCCAACCCTCCTGAGCAAATGTGGGGGACCCAAGTAGAGAAACCAAAGAGAAAGTCCTGTTGCACCAGGAGAGGATAAATGGCTGCTTTAAATCTCTCTCTCTCTCTCTCTCTCTCTCTCTCTCTCTCTCTCTCTCTCTCTCACACACACACACACACACACACACACACACACACCTTGTGACCCACCAAGGAGGATTTTGGATCTGAAAAGCACAATACAAAATAAATAAAATAATTGTCAGCTGTGATATGAGTATTTGCCATAACCTAAGAAGCTGAGAGAAGGCTGATCGCCAAAGAATTGATGCCTTTGAATTATGGTGCTGGAGGAGACCCTTGAGAGTCCCATGGACTGCAAGAAGATCAAACCTCTCCATTCTTAAGGAAATCAGCCCTGAGTGCTCACTGGAAGGACAGATCATGAAGCTGAGGCTCCAATACTTTGGCCACCTCATGAGAAGAGAAGACTCCCTGGAAAAGACCCTGATGTTGGGAAAGACTGAGGGCACAAGGAGAAGGGGACGACAGAGGACGAAATGGTTGGACAGTGTTCTCCAAGCTACCAGCATGAGTCTGACCAAACTGCGGGAGGCAGTGGAAGACAGGAGTGCCTGGCGTGCTCTGGTCCATGGGGTCATGAAGAGTCGGACACAACTAAATGACTAAACAACAACACAAGAAGCTGAGGCATGCAAACTCTGCTGCCCGGTTGCAGAAACTATGATATGACAATCTATAAACTTTCCAAATCACTTCTGCTAAGGCTGTTAAACTTTTATAAAACAGAACTTTGTAATTACTGTAGGAAATGGAATTTTGTTGACTGCTTTGTTTTCCAGCATCATCCCCCGCCCAATGGAGGTTATCGCTGTAATTTCATCATCCCTTGGCACTTCAAAAGCAAGTCCATTTAATAGACATTTTGATTGGGCTTTCCTTAACATTTCATTCATTTTTTGAACTGTCTAAAAGTGCTGCATTTGTTTTCTGAAGTGCCAATAGCCATGTTAGTCCATTGTATCTGACCTCAGCAAAAAGAATTCCTTGCACTGTTGCAATAAATAGATTCCGTTGATTGGACTTCTTGTATTTTCAGTTCTGTATTGTCTTCATTGTCTGAGCTAATTACAGGTTGGAAGCATAACAAAATGCTCATGAACAACTCATTACAACTTTGCCCAAAGGCAAAATCTGTTGTGTTGGAAAAGAGAGATCACTCCTGGAGAAATCTAATCATAAGTACAAAAGAACATAAGAAAAGCCCGTTGGATCAAGCCTGTGGCCCAATATCCTGTTCTCACTGTGGCAGACCAGATGCCCATGGGAAGACTGCAAGCTGGACATGAGTTCGACCAGCAACTGGTAATCAGAGGCATAAGGTCTGTGGAAGCAGAACATACAAGCAAAGATCACCAGTGTTGAAGCAATGATTCTTCAACATCAACTTCGTTGTGTGGATGCCTGATGATCGTCTTCCAAAGCAACTACTCTATTCCGAACTTAAAAATGGAAAGTGTAATGCTGGTGGTCAACAAAAGAGGTTTAAAGACTGTCTCAAGGCAAATCTAAAAAAATGTAGTATAAACACTGACAACTGGGAAACACTGGCCTGTGAGCGCTCCAGTTGGAGAACAGCCTTTACCAAAGGTGTCATGGGCTTTGAAGACACTCAAACTCAGGATGCAAGGGAGAAACATGCTAAGAGGAAAGCACGCTTGGCAAATCCATAGCCATTGATAGCGTTGTTCTACATGAATTAGTTTAATCCTCTTTTAAGCAATCCAAATTGGTGGCCATTGCCACCTCCTGTGAGAGCGAGTTCCATAGTTTATGTGTGAAGAAGTACTTTCCTTTATCTGTCCCGAATCTCCCAGTCTTCAGCTACATTGGATGCTTATTGAAGATATCTATACTGCACTTTCAGATCAAATGACACATGGAACATTCTGAAACAGAAACCTTTATGACACCTTTGGCCTGCCAGACATTGTTGAACCACCAAAAGTTTTGGGTGGGTGGGTGGGTTTGTTGCACCAAGACAACAGATTGCTTTGTTTCCCTTTAATTGCACAAAACTAAATTTGTGGTATGCACATGAATCCCTCCAGCAAAATAGTGATAGTCTGGAGGTATCCACATATCTGCCTACCTTCATTTGTAGGAGGAGAAGAACTTGACCTGTATCCTATGGGGAGCCATGTAAGCATCTCATCACTGAAAGGATTCAAACTTGTGCAATGGAACTTTTCCTTTCTCTTCCCCCGCATGTGACCCCTTATATCTGCTATGAGGGTTTCCCCAACTCTCCAGAACAGATTTGGATATATTGGTATTGTATGCTTTTAAAAAAAGTGCAAGTTCCTCTGAGGCAATCTTAGTAGTAAGTGAAAAATAAATATAATAAAAAAATAAAAATATCATTTTTGAAGTCCTGTTCTAAAAGTGGAAATCCTTGTTCTGATGGGACATTTGCTTCGTGCAACACTGGATACAAGCCAATAGACCCAATATATTATTTTGATTTGTAGAAAGAAATGATTTAGCACCTTCATTATACCGCTTATGGTAAATGCTGAAGATACACCTCTTTACTTAATTTTTTTTTTTTACTTTACTTTACTCTGATTCTTGATATTTATATTTTTAGGACCCACCTCAGTTTTGTAATTGTACATTGATCTAAACTGTTTATATTGTGTTGTAACCCACCCTGGGAACTTAAGGTGAAGGGCATGTAAATAAATAACAACAATAATAATTACACCTAGAAAATGTTTAGAATGATTACTGCAAAATTCCATATTATTAAAAAACCTATTTTATTAATGATGATGATGATAATGATAGCAATGATGATGATGATGATGATGATGATGATGATAATAATAATAATAATAATAATAATAATAATAATAATAATAATAAATATCCCGCTCTCCCTGGCCAAGAATGGGGTCAGGGCGGCTAACACCAAATATATAATACATTAAAAACACAAAATCAAACGATTAGATTTAAAATACAATTCAATAATATTTACAAATATCAAATGGCAAGCTATGCATTATACTGTATATTTCTTGGAAGAACGAAAGTTTTCTTTTTAAAAATCTCATCCTTATTTCAATCCTTCTAAGCATAAGGGGAAATGTTTATCTAGAAACCTTTAAAAAAGCCTTTGATTAATAACAATGGGAATTGCAGGTATTTAAATCATCCCCTTGTGGCCCCCATATTGCTCAATGAATCCATTTAAAACTTATTCTGATGTACAAAGGAAAAAATAATTAAAAAGTATAAGGACTACTGAGCTGAAATTTAGCTCCCCTGAGCTCAAACTAAGATGCCTGCAGTATAATTCACAGCATAATTTCCTTCTCTGCTAACAAGAGCAATGCACAGAATAATGATTCATTTTTTTTATTTGTTGGTATTCCATGCCATCAATCACGATTCACGCTGCTTCGAGGTTTACATTAGAGGGTGCACGATTGTATAGAAGCAAAATAAATAAGTAAGTAAAAACCAGCCTAACAATGCCTGTCCTGGAGAGAGACTATCATAGAAAAGTCTGTGTAACAGGAAAGAGCTCAAGCCATTGAAAAGTAAAGGGGGCAGGCAGTAAAGGTAGTCAATGGAGGCTAATGCCAGTGGCGCCAACTTGGGCCCCAGACTATGGGTACCCAGTGGGCCTGCTGCACTGCACCATCGTGACATCATCACAGACCGATGTGATGTCTGTTGGGGTGTGTCCAAGGGAACGGGGGCAATTTGCAGGCCCCAAGCTGGCTCCAGCCCACCGGCCAGCAGCTGGGCAAACTCCGGTCCTTGGAACAGCATCAAAGCAGCGGCACACAGCTTCAGAAGCCTTCAGAAGCTTGAGCACGCCTCAATCAGCAGAGTGAATAACACACAACAGAAGTGGCAGACAGAGGCATATATGATGTCATATCACATGCCCCTTCTCTAAGATACAACTTCCAGGGATCTGGAAAACTGGCTGAACCCTAAACACGCATGTGCAGATTAACAATATTTTTTCAGTCCCTACCTGAGAGGAATGGCAAGCTAAGCTGATGGACTATGCCGAAATAGCAAAGCTGTCTGGAAAACTCAGGAACCAAGAGGTCAAAAACTTTTTAAAAGAATGGGGGCGGGGCAGATGGAAACATTAGCAGATGGAACTGTAAGCAGATGGAAACATTAGCAGGATTTTAAATCCACTTGTAATGTAACAAATACCATGGATAATATGGACTGATACAAAACGTAGAGTATGGAATAATACGCAGTTGTAAATGTTGAGAATATTACCCCATAGAGGTGGTGGGGTGGGGGAAGTCGCAAGATTCAGAGTAATCTCAATATATGGATATGTATTTGTATTGTTAGAATTTTATACTGGTAAAATCAAATAAAAATGATTAAAAAAAAACAACCAAAACAATACTTTTTGAAAGAAAGCCTATCCAATTTCTAACTGAAAAGGCAAAACAGGGGGAGTGTTTTGTCTGAGATAAGAAACAAGAAATAGAGACTGTCCTTGGAAGGGTGACCCTGTTGCCTTATTTCCCAGAAGACACTGCTTTAGGGATGTAGGAAGCTGCTTCATAACAGGACATTGGCCCATCTTGCTTAGTATTGGCTACACCGACTAGCAGTGGCTCACCTGGGTTCCAGGCAGGATTCTCTCCCGGCTATACCTGGAAATGTTGGGAATTGAACCTGGGACCATTTTCATGCAAAAGCAGATGCTCTTCCACTGAGCTACAGCCCCTGTATCTGAAATTCTGTTTGGTTTAAAGATAAAAAGACCCCTAAGCAGGGAGATCCGGGGGCTTGAAGTTGTCCCTCAGTCACCAAGTAGCACTTGGACAGCAAATGGAACAGGTCTGTTGGTCACAACCTTCCCCACTACAGTGAGATGTAATTTAGGTCTACCTTAATTTTAGCATTGATTGCTAAATTTGCATCTTCATCTGTGCAAATCTGCATCCTTTCTTTTTGGTGATGCTGGTTCCTCCTTTTGGCAAGGCCAAAGTAGCCTTGTGAACCTTTGGCAAACAGAGTCAATTGGAACATATGGGATTCACATCACACTTCAGAGTTTGATAGTCCTAGATAGCTCAGTTGGTTAGAGCATGATGCTAATAACACCAGGGTTGCAGGTTCGATCCCTGTATGCGACAGCTGCATGTTCCTGCATTGCAGGGGGTTGGACTGAATGAACCTCAGGGTCCCGTCCAACTATTCTGTTCTATTCTATTCCATGTCCCTCCTTCTAGTTTCTGGACTAGTTGACTCCACCATTCAGTGACTTGCTTTTGATTCCAATCACATTTATCATAAAACTTTCAATTAAAGTCTGGGTTCCCAGAATATTAGACAAACAATGCACACTAACAATGCAAGACAAGATCACATTCTGTATTCTCTGAGCCATCTGGAAAAGTGCATCTCAGCTGAAAAGCAACGCCTTGGGCCTTTTCACAAAACAAGAGAGAATTTACCCAACATGATCTACAGTTCCCAGCCCTGCAGATAGTTCCTATGGCTTGACTCCACGTTTGATTGTTATATTACCATCATCTGGTTATTGTGACAATCTATCAAACACACCTTTCACAGATGCTTGTTCAAGTTATTCTGGACCATAGTAATTTACTGCATGTGCCTTGGCAGCTTCCCACAAAATCATAACACAATGCAACAGCCTCTTTTCTCATTGTGGAAAGCCTCACATACTTAACATACCATATACTTATTTCCCCACTTACTTCAGATTGCTTTGGAACCTGTACACTCTTCTCTAAATTCCTAATGCATTGTGAGCTTTCTCACTTATGAATATATTTCACCTTTATTCCAAGGAGGACCTTCGCTGTACCGATAAATGCAGTGATCTAAATCATGCTAAAAGTATTCAGTAAATCCTGCAGATAAGCATTTTGTTTGTGGGTACTTGGCAATGGAACTGTTTCACTTGCTAAGGTTGCAGTCTTCTGCACACTTCTGTGGGAGGAAGTCCTGGAGAGTCAAGTGGGGTAAAGTTCTGAATAAACATGAATAGGATCAAACTGCATCAAATAATATACTATGGGTTGCAAGGGTGTAGCATGGAGAGAACGGGGGGGGGGGGGTAGATCCAGGTGCATAATTTGAGGGGGCTTGAACTAGGTGCCCCCACACAGGGATCCTCACCCTTCCTGCCAGTCCTACGGCCTAGCCTTGCCTTGCTGCTGCACCCTTGGCCCCCTCGCTGAATGACCGCCCGACCATTGTTGGGGGCATGTGCCCCCCAAGGGCCAGCTGGGCTCCCCCCTGCATGGGCAGTGGGCGCAGCACAGACCAATGAAACCTCCTTATCCCATACTTGCCTGGCAGTGGAAGCGGTGAGAGTTGGGCTGGCACAGCGGGTTTTGTTCAACCTCAGCACCCAGCTCCTGGTCCCACCTGTTGTGTGCACATCTCAGGCACCAACAAAAGATGCAATGCCACTCATGCGTTGTATCTATTTGTGTAACAGAAGACTGTTTGACCTAGCTGAACATAGTAAGCTGCCTCATGCCAAAGCAGGCCCTTTGTCCATTTACCTCAGTATTGCCTACACTTCTGGCAGTGGATCTCTAGAGGTTCTGATGGTGGAAGTCTGATCAGCCAGAGAAGGAACTTTCCACATGTAAAGAGGATCCTTTACCACTGAGCTACAGCTCTTCCCCCAGAACCTTCCAACAATACAACAGGTATCAGGATTTTTGTTTTTTGGGGGCGATTCTTCTTTGCCACAGAAGCCCTTCACCACCACTTTCCACACTATTCCAAAGGCTCCTCCCAACCTTCCAGAGAAGATTGTGTGGTGGTGGTGGTGGGGTACAGCGGGTCAGCAGAGGAAAGCAGGAATTGCCAGCCATTACTTTTTCCCGATTCTGCTGGTGGAAAAAGAAATTGCTCTGGCTCAGAGAGCCTTCTGTCAGGGGAGGAGCACCAGTTGGATGCAACTCACATATGTGAAGTCTGTAAACCTATACAAATTTGGAGTAAGCTCCACTAAAGACAATAGAGCCTGTTTATGAAGAAATATGTATAGAATTCCATTGCATATCATTGAAGGTCAGTTCATATATTAATGTGGGTTACATTTTTTCACTCACAAAAAGAGTCACTTTGCTATGTAATAAATCCCCAACAACTCCTACAGGATGTCCCTCAACCATTCCTCATACCTTTTACCATGTTGGTCTCCCTCCACTGCACACACTCCAATTTGTCAATATCCTTCTTAAATTGTGTTGGCCAGAATTGGACACATTCATCTAGGTGTGGTCTGACTAAGGGAGAATAGTGTGGTACTTTACTTTTCTTGATCTGGACACTATACTTCTGTTGATGCAGCCTAAAATAGCATTAGCATTTTTGCTGCTGCATCACACTGTTGACTCATGTTAAGTTTGTACTACTCATGCACTACTGGCAAGACAGGTGTACCCCATTTTATATTTGTGCTACCTCTTCCTGCCTAAGTGCAGAACCTTACATTTGTCCCTATTGAAATTCATGTTGTTAGTTTGGGCCCAGTTCTCCAATCTGTTACGGTTACCTTGATTGCTGATCATGTCTTCTGCTGCATTAGCTACCCTCCCAGTTTGGTGTCATCTGCAAATCGGACAAGCATCCCCTCATCCAAGTTGTTTGTAAAGATGTTGAACAACAATGGGCCCATGACAGAACCCAATCTCAACCCAAAACCTCTGGTTGTACACGGATACTAAAGTCTCCATGAAGCAAACTATCTTGCTGGTTTATAAAACTCCTGTGACAATGTGTAGCATGTGCTATCTGTGCCCCTAAGTGATGGTTTTGCTCATTTGATTTTATGACAGAGTCAGAGAATATTGGATAAAATATCCTTAAAAGAACAAATCCAATACAGAACCCCGTGCTTTTACTCATACATGCTGATGCCTATTGTATTTGCGCTTGTCTAAAATGCCAAGACAATGAGAAGAAACTTTCCACATTATTCTGCAATGTTTTGGAAGGTCTGTTTAAAAGGTGTTTTTTTTTTTTGAAATATTTGGGGATTTGTGTCTTGTGTGATCTATGTAATCTTAAATTAAACAGATAGTGTATTAAGGCATCAAAGCAACCATCTTAATCTGGTTCCCCTCCCCCCTACATTTCAGTAGTTCAGGAGCTGAAAATCATCAGGAACACCGGCTGTTAATAGCAACCTAACATTGCTATATTATTTCCATTATTCCTCCCTGTACTTTTTTCTTTTCGTTTGTCTAACCTGTTTGTAAGAGGTGAAGGTTTTGATGTTGCTTGGAGGAGGAGGGATAGGGATGGGTCTTACAATTCTCTTTTGTTCTGCTCACCCAACACTGCTGTTAAAAAGCTTATGTTTCAGTGGTAGCTTTTGGTTGATAAATACATGTATTACAGTACTCTGGACCAGCTAGTATTTCAATCATCATTACAGTAAAACCATGCAGTAAATGTAAGATTCCCTTATCCCCTGTTAAAGGCATAGGTATTTAAAGCCATATATTTTTAATGCATATCAGCATGTAGCATATAACCTGTGAGATATATTGACTATGAAATAAATGCACTCACTTCACATATTACAGGATTTAATTAGGGTACCTTCTAAGGCCACTAAACTAAAAATACTAAATTGGGAACCCCATGCAACAAAAGGGGAATTTCTCCTGAGTATTCATGAAAAGGACTGCACCATGGCTGCAATCATCCTATGCCAATTTATTTGGATGTTCACCTCCAGCTTGGTCACAGTTCTCTATGTTCTGGGGAGTGGGGACACCATATTGTGGTTCCTCTCTGGTCCCAAAATATTATTGGGCCAGCTCTGGGTGGGTAGCTATGGGAGCAGGAGGTATTTCAGGTCATCTGATCCCATAGCTACCCACCCAGAGCTGGCCCAATAATATTTTGGGACCAGAGAGGAACCACAATATGGTGTCCCCACTCCCCACCAGGGAAAAAGAGGAGAGTGAAGACCGACATCAGGAACAAAGGGGGGATAAAAATCAACATTGAGATCTGATTCCCTATAGCCTCAATGGTGAGCCGGTCCTGTACCTACCCTAAGCTTAATGATCTTCTTCAGAGCAGACACATAGGCAGATTTTCTAATTTCAAACTCACCAACAACTGGTGATGAGAGAAAGGGCCTTTCCCATCTATGGGATGCTCTCCTTAAGGAGACTCACCTGGAGCCAACTCTGTTATCATTTTGGTACAGGCAAAGAAGTTTCTGTTTTCCTTTGGGAGTACCAATTATTGGATGTTTTTAGTCTGACCTTTTTATATGCCATGCATTTTTAATGCTATATTTTATTTTTGTTTTAAATCACTTCAGGGCATTTTGTTGTTCCTGGGAATCAATTAATAAATTCAATGCACCTAACCTAACTCTCTGTCAAAAAATAAAGTGTGCTTCTCTAGTCACGTTCTAAATGGCAGCATTAGCAGTAATCTTCTATAGCTTTAGTCATTAAATTGTTGCACTCAGTTAAGCAAGATTGCATCCTCTCCTTCTTGGTAAAACTTATAAAAAGAGTGGACTGCTGAGCTCTAGATACAGTGATGGATGAGATGTTTGGGAGTGTCTCGTTTCCCCCAACATGTATCTTAGGATATGGCCCCATAATCTGTTTATGAATCCATTTTAGCTGCCTCAGTGCAAGCAGAGAGTTATGCCTCTGCAGCTAGAGCAGAATCCTAGTGTGACAGCGCAATTGGGACTGAATACAAATTTCAAATACATGTTTCTCAGCATTGCCCAGTTCTGATGATAGCAGCTCACCACAACATTTTTCTCAGCGTGAGCTGTGCTTTAGGATCCAAGACTGTCAAAGTACTGTAGTTAATCTCAATGAAACTCAACACAGGAGGAGAAATAGGAGGGAAAGTGTTGTTACATCTTTTACACATACATAACTTAAATTTTGGCTGCAGCTGATCATTCTTGAAAAGCAACTCCAGTCCTGAAAACGCTGTGTGTAAGCCCAGTTGTGTGAACAGACACAGTGATTGGAAAAAAAACCATGTTATTGCATCTGTAATCATACTGTTGCTTGAATTTTAATGAAGGTGAACTTCTGTTCATTAGGTTTTGATCATGTTTTGATGATGTTGTACAGTGCTGTAAGCCCCTTGCTGCTGATGGTGGGGCTTTATAAATAAGTTATTAATTATTATTTATTTAGCTTCTGGAAGAGAACAGCTTCAGAGGAAGAAATGATATTCACACTCAGAACTGCATTCATGGAAAAGTCATCTTAGTGGAGTATTTAATGTATCTTTTAGTTGTTTTTAATGAGATTTAGCAGCTGGACGTGAGGAGCAGCACTTGAAACACAGGACCCACCAGCTCCCAACAGACTGCAAAGAAGTCTCCGGTTGATTAGTGGTGGTCATGGAGTGACAACTTTGGAATCATGACTCAGAGCAGTTAACATGAACAGCACGTTGCTTAAATTGGTTTTTCTTTCTTTCCCCATTCAATTCTGGGTGGCAATAGGTGGGCAAGGCCATAGTTTTAACCATAGCTAACACAGAGGGGGGGATAATAATCTAGAAAATTCATAGAACAATGAATTTCAGTGTCTAGAAACCAAGTATGACTAAATGGCCATTTCTGAGCATTTCGCAAGAGAAAATGTTAAGATCAAGCTCAGTGAATTCTCAGACATCACACATACATTGGGTGTGGAGCTTGTCACTGCGATGTCACCGTGCCATACATGAATAATGTGCATGAATTTAGAACATCTGAAAAATAACTCACTTTTTATTTTGGTATATCAAATTTCAAGGGGCGTATATTACAATGTTGCATTTTCTCCAGTCTTTTGAAAATAGATGCAAAAGCTAAGCTTTTTTGAATATAACATACAGAACGGTGTCCTGAACATGTTTACCGAATTTCATTTCATTTCACTGTTCAGTAGAGAAGTTCCCAATGAGTTGCCTTTTACCCTAAATATATTTATTACCTATTTTGATATGTCCCCCAGATGAATTGCTAATATCTGGTTAAATGGATATAAAGTTGGTCAGTCACAAGGTGCAATCTCAGATCCATCACTAATGAGAGTGCCCTTTGCACCTTCACAGTTTCCCAAAACTGAAAACAGGAGATGTTAAGCTTGCCAGTCATTTATATCCACAGCAATGCCTGCAACTCTTGGTAATTGTGTGAAGGTTGGAAGCATTATTAGCACTTGGATACGTTTGAAAATATTGCAGAACCCAGAATGAGGATTTTAAAAGCACACACAAAACACCCTTGTTATATAAGACTCTCTAGAAGTTCTGCAGTTTTAGGTACAGCATAATGATGTCTTCGAGATGTCCACCCTTCGATCTAGCATGTCACATACTGAACTGGAAAATCAGTACTGATGAACAAAATGCCCTACCAGTTATATAGATTTGTGGAACTGTGGTTGGAACACTCCAAAAAGAACCAGAAATAACACGGTTTTGAAGAAATTAATGCTGGAAATTAATTTTTTTAGCAATGTGCCTACTAGTCTGCTTTACCTTTACTTGACAAGTTTTAGGTGTGTATGCAAGGCTTATTTTTTAATAATATGGCCGTTTGGCACCCCACAGTCAAGGCCAACTACAACTAGTCCAATTTAGCTTGTACTTGTGCATCAGACCCTTTCATCTGGCTGCTTTTCTGGACTTCTGTCAGCTCCAGTCTTACTCCCTGGGGAAGTATTCCAGGCCCTCTATGAATCCCAAACACTTCACAGTGTGTGAGAACAATTTGATTAGGAGTGCCACCTCTATAAAATATGGGACAGCTGGAAACACCCACCCACACCCAGCTCATCTCAGATCTTCATTTCTTGAAGTAGAAATGTTTTCAGCCAATTTGTAAGAATAAAAAAAATACATGGAGAAGTAAATACTTTTATCTGCAGTTGGGGTGTGTAAATAATTTGGAGCAAATGATTCAGCAGAGGAAACACAGCCCAGAATAACTAAGGAGATAGTACAAGAATACTTGGCTAGTTTAGATGTATTCAAGTCTCCAGGGCCAGATGAACTGCATCCAAGAGTATTAAAAGAACTGGCAGATGTGATCTCAGAACCACTAGCAGTCATCTTTGAGAATTCCTGGAGAACAGGCGAAGTCCTGGCAGACTGGAGGAGGGCAAATGTTGTCCCTATTTTCAAAAAGGGGGAAAGAGAGGACCCAAATAATTATCGCCCAGTCAGTCTGACATCAATACCAGGGAAGATTCTGGAGCAGATCATTAAGCAAACAGTCTGTGAGCACCTAGAAAGGAATGCTGTGATCACCAATAGTCAGCATGGATTTCTGAAAAATAAGTCATGTCAGACTAACCTGATCTCGTTTTTTGGCAGAATTACAAGCCTGGTATATGAAGGGAACGCAGTGGATGTAGCCTACCTTGATTTCAGCAAGGCATTTGACAAGGTGCCCCATGATATTCATGTAAAGAAGCTGGTAAAATGCGGTCTTGACTATGCTACCACTCAGTGGATTTGTAACTGGCTGACTGACCGAACCCAAAGGGTGCTCATCAATGGTTCCTCTTCATCCTGGAGAAGAGTGACTAGTGGGGTGCCACAGGGGTCTGTCTTGGGCCCGGTCTTATTCAACATCTTTATCAATGACTTGGATGATGGACTCAAGGGCATCCTGATCAAATTTGCAGATGACACCAAACCGGGAGGGGTGGCTAACACCCCAGAGGACAGTTTCACACTTCAAAATGACCTTGACAGATTAGAGAACTGGGCCAAAACAAACAAGATGAACTTTAACAGGGAGAAATGTAAAGTATTGCACTTGGGCAAAAAAAATGAGAGGCACAAATACAAGATGGGGGACACCTGGCTTGAGAGCAGTACATGTGAAAAGGATCTAGGAGTCTTGGTTGACCACAAACTTGACATGAGCCAACAGTGTGACGCGGCAGCTAAAAAAGTCAATGCAATTCTGGGCTGCATCAATAGGAGTATAGCATCTAGATCAAGGGAAGTAATACCGCCACTGTATTCTGCTCTGGTCAGACCTCACCTGGAGTACTGTGTCCAGTTCTGGGCACCACAGTTCAAGAAGGACACTGACAAACTGGAACGTGTCCAGAGGAGGGCAACCAAAATGGTCAAAGGCCTGGAAACGATGCCTTATGAGGAACGGCTAAGGGAGCTGGGCATGTTTAGCCTGGAGAAGAGGAGGTTAAGGGGTGATATGATAGCCATGTTCAAATATATAAAAGGATGTCACATAGAGGAGGGAGAAAGGTTGTTTTCTGCTGCTCCAGAGAAGCGGACACGGAGCAATGGATCCAAACTACAAGAAAGAAGATTCCACCTAAGCATTAGGAAGAACTTCCTGATAGTAAGAGCTGTTCGACAGTGGAATTTGCTGCCAAGGAGTGTGGTGGAGTCTCCTACTTTGGAGGTCTTTAAGTAGAGGCTTGACAACCATATGTCAGGAGTGCTCTGATGGTGTTTCCTGCTTGGCAGGGGGTTGGACTCGATGGTCCTTGTGGTCTATTCCAACTCTATGATTCTCTGATTCTATGATTCTATAATGGACCAAGAGGTCTTTTTGTGCACCCCACCAGATCCTCCCCCAAATTTTCATTTTTTTTAAATGACTTTTTTTTTGCTTTAATTAGTCCTTTAATTAGCATCTGGAAGGTATCAGTTTAGGGAAGTTAGCCTTAATCCAGGGATATAGCCAATGTGTTGCCCTCCAGCTATTGCTGTACTACAACTCCCACCTGCCTCAATCACATGGCCAGTGGTCAGGGATGATGAGACTATATCTGGAGAAGCCATGCTGGCTATCTCTTCCTTTATCCATTTATAAGGTATATGTGCACAGAAGCAGGGCATAGTTTGCTATGAGAATGCATGCAAAGACTGGTGTAGTGTGTGCAATTTCTGGTCCCAAAGCTGAGGCTGTATGCTTGAAGTTTGTTTCAAAAACCTAGACTCTCATCAAGTGGATGTTTAGGAGTAGCAATGGATGACCAGTACCACCAGTTACCCTTCCCCCAGCAAGCAGCTTTTAAAAATAAAGTTTCTATGTGAGCTGGTCCTTGGACTCTGTGTCAAATTAGAGCAGAGGCCTTGCTTGTTGTTATTCTATTTCATCTTCACTTAAACATTTCACTATCTATAATTGAAATGCTCAGGAGATGCAATTCAAGCAGTCCAGGTTTATAAAGATTATACCAAAAAGAAAAGGGAAAAAGGCACAAAAATAAAAGCAGAACTTGCATTAGGATGCAAAGGAAGCTCCACACTTCAGGTCAGAGGTTCTGTGTTATTATTAGCTGACCAATGCTTTGCCAAGAACAAAACAAAAGAAGAAGAAGAAGAAGAAGAAGAAGAAGAGGAGGAGGAGGAGGAGGAGGAGGAGGAGGAGGAGGAGGAGTTTGGATTTGATATCCCGCCTTTCACTCCCTTTTTAAGGAGTCTCAAAGCGGCTAACATTCTCCTTTCCCTTCCTCCCCCACAACAAACACTCTGTGAGGTGAGTGGGGCTGAGAGACCTCACAGAAGTGTGACTGGCCCAAGGTCACCCAGCAGCTGCATGTGGAGGAGCGGAGACGCGAACCCGGTTCCCCAGATTACGATACTACCACTCTTAACCACTACACCACACTGGCTCTCACAGAAGCATGTGTCATGCAGAAAACTAGTGAAATGTCCCATGGTGAAGGACCCTTCACTACTTAATTAATCTTGGGCTGAATCCCCCCCCCCATTTCTTTTTAGATTGGGGAAAAAAAACATTGTTGGACAAAGTTTTAGAATGTTCAGTTTGGAGCATTTGGAGCAAAGCTTCGGAGCTTATATAAAAAGTTCTTAATATATATTTCTTAAAATGTTCACAACTCCTTCAAATCTTGATCACAATTGAGGGAGTTACTCCAGTCAAGCCTAGAGGGCTTGAATGTGCTCAGTGGAACTTCTAAGCATTTCCCCTTGGGGCAGAAGCCATCTTGCACAAGATCACAAAGTGCTTTTGAAGTTCCGATATGGCTTACCATGCAGCCTGGTGTTTAACATAGGTTCAGCTATCTTTTCCTTCAGGGCATTCCCATGAGATTGAGAATGGTACTTTTAGGAAGATTATCCAAAGTGGCTTCAAGTATCTTTAATCTTCTAGCTTGGATCTAGGCAAGTTGCGTAGGAGTGGAGAACTTATTAACACTGTGACATCCTTAATGAGCCTATGGTAGACACTGCTGTAACTTCAGAACCTCATGGGAAAAGTGAATTGTGGAAGTAGCAAACAAGTCTATGGCGAGAACTGAGAAAGCCACATAACTTGTTCTGCATACCCTGCAGGGGTTTTATCGCCTCATTCCCCATGACCTGTACCACATTACAAGCTGGTGTTTTAGAAACTTGGAGCTGGCTTCAAAGCCAGTTTGCAATGCAACACCAGAAGTGGGGCAGGAGAGCAGGGAGATGAAAGAACCAGTTGGCCTACACCACGGGTGTCAAACACAAGGCCCGCGGGCCGAATCCGGCCCGCCAGACCTCCTCATGTGGCCCGCGTAGCCGCCGTTCTCGCCCGTCCAGTGCACCATCGCCTGGTTGTGCGCCGCGTCGCCTTTCAGCACGAAGGAGGTGGTGAGCAGAGAGGCCGCCTCCGGAGGTCCCCCACCGGCGCGACCCCGCAGGCCGCCCGCCTCGTCCCACGGGCTGCCACGTCTCTGGCAGGGGGGGAGGCTTCGCAAGGCTAAAGAGGAAGCCAGGGCAGCGAGCGCGATCCATCCCGTTCGCTGCTCTGGCTTCCTCTTTAGACTTGCGCGCCTGGGGGGGGGAGGAGGAGGCTTCACAAGGCTAAAGAGGAAGCCAGGGCAGGGAACGTGATCCATCCCGTTAGCTGCCCTGGCTTCCTCTTTAGACTTGTGCGCCTCTCCAGCGGGGGGGGGGGAGGGGGGAAGGAGGCTTCACAAGGCTAAAGAGGGAGCCAGGGCAGGGAACACGATCCATCCCGTTCGCTGCTCTGGCTTCCTCTTTAGACTTGCGCGCCTCTCCAGGGGGGGGGGGGGAGGAGGCTTTGCAAGGCTAAAGAGGGAGTCAGGGCAGGGAACGCGATCCATCCCGTTCGCTGCTCTGGCTTCCTCTTTAGACTTGCGCGCCTCTGGGGGGGGGGGAGGAGGCTTCGCAAGGCTAATGAGGAAGCCAGGGCAGCGAGCGCGATCCATCCCACTGCCCTGGCTTCCTCTTTAGCCTTGCATGCCTCTCCAGCCGCAAGAGATCTACCAGAGGTAGATCTTAACCCTTGCCTCACCTGGGAGCTTCTCTGGGCAGGAATTCCCTTAGCTTAAGTGGGGTGGGGGAAGTGTGGCAGGTAGGGGGGTACCTGCCTAGACACTGAAGCCACATGTCTCTCAGATGAAAATTGGGAGTGGGCATTGTGTGAAGTGGTCTGATGGTGGGCATTGTGTGAAGTGCTCGGATGGTGTGGGCATTGTATGAAGTGCTCTGATAGTGTTTCCTACTTGGCAGGGGGTTGGACTTGATGACACTTGTGGTCTATTCCAACTCTATGATTCTATGATTCTAAGTGGCTGTGGATCTCCTGCTGCAGAACTGTAGGACTGTATAGAGTTGGGAGGGCCACCCGAGGGTCATCTAGCCCAGCCCCCTCACAATGTAGGAATCACAGCTAAAGAACGCCAGACAGATGGTCCCCCAACCGCTGCTTAAAAGCCTCCAGTGGTGGAGACCCCAAACACCTTCCGAGGTCATAGAATTGCAGGGTTGGAAGGGAACCCCAGGAGTCATCTAGTCCAGCCCCGGTGGACAGCGGGCGCAATCCATCCCGTTGCGCAAGACTAAAGATGCTGCGCAAGGCTAAAGAGGAAGCCAGGGCAGTGAGTGGGATGGATCGCACTCACTGCCTTGTCTTCTTTAGCCGCGCTGGAGAGGTTTAGCTCCTGGCTGGAGAGGTTGCGCGGCTATGGATCCCGTGCGCTGTCTTGGCTTCTTTGCTCTTTGGGGCTGGTGGGGGAACCCGGGCTTCCCCCGCAGCCCCGAGAAGCTCTGGGAGAAGCAGACAGGCTGCACGCAGCCTGTCCGTTGCTCTTTGGGGCTGGGGGGGGAGGGATAATATTTTTTTCCTTGATTTTCCCCTGTAAAAACTAGGTGCGTCCTGTGGTCCGGTGCGTCCAATAGAGCGAAAAATACAGTAAAAGCCCATCAACTTCAGGGGTCTCAGCCTGCTCAAATATTTTAGGCCGATACAACCGGCCCTTTGAGGGTGACCAAACTGCTGGTGCGGCCCCCGATGAATTTGAGTTTGACACCCCTGGCCTACACAAACCCATCTGCATAAGAACCACCCTGCTGGATCAGGCCAATCCTGTTCTAACAATGGCCAAGTAGATGCCTATAGGAAATCCTCAAGTAGGACCTGAGTGCAAAAGCTCTCTCCCCTCCCATGGTTTCCAGCAACTGGCATTCAGAAGCATTAGACAGTGATGGCCAGTGGCTATTGACAGCCTTATTTGTCCAATCATTGACTTAAGGGGCTCTCTGGATTGTAGCTACATCTCCCAGTTTGGTGCCAACTCCTCAACTCCTTCATCCAAGTCATTTATAAAGAATAACCAACCCAAGGTCACACCTCAAGTGCAAGGCAGTGGCCCCCTGTGCTCCATTTGCATATTTATTTCCATTAAAATAGGCCACAGTTAGGAATGTTGGAGAATTCGTTGGAAACGGGAAAGGAAATGGCCACAGTTTGCATATTCACATGAGGTCAGGAAAGGAAATCACACCAGCGAATTTGAATGGCATTTGTTATCATCTTCTTTTTTGCAAGCCAAATAGCGTATGTTTCAGAAATGGAGGTGGTTGTGACTAACATAGGATGGGTTGTAAATCACCACCTCCTTGCAGGTTATTTACTTATATAAAAGGACATTGGAGCTTCCTTTTTCAGATCAAGATGGAGAGTATGGAAATTCAGGCATTTATTTGTTGGCAAAAGCTGTTTTGTTGATCCACACGCAGCAGTTTCCTTATGGGAATCAAGTAATTGCTGGAGGCTTAAACCTGAGATGCTTCATGTTCTGTACAGTTTTTCAGATGAGCTGGAAGTGATAAGGTAAAGAAAAACAAGTGACAAGTCACCCCAAGCAGTTTTCGGTTTCATTTCCTTTTGAGACTTTAACTGGGCCATGGCAGGAAACAATCAACAAATTTGGGCATAAACAAATTTGGGCATTTTGTTCAGTGGTGAGGAATTCAAGAAGTGAATATTGTTTTCAAAAGAAGAAGAAGAAGTGAATATTGTTGCACATCTTGGCATCATTGCTTGGCAACGATTTCAGTTTCACAAAGGTAAATTACAATATAGTAGGAATTACCAGAAATAAGACGAGCAAAAGACAAGCAGTATTTTAGGGAGGAGGGTGAAATTGCACAGTAGTATTGGTGGAATTCCCTTCACAGATGTCCTAACGTATGGTTAAGGAAGTTTGGATAATTGCCTCCAATGTAGAAGTATGTGGACACTCTGTTGGTGCTAGGATTATGCGATGGGATATTTCCTCCACTCTTCCCACCCATGAACCCCTAAATCTATTCCTCCAATCCTCTGGGGCAGATTCAAGGAAGGTATGGTACACACATGGGAGAACCCGGGGAAGGGAGGGTGGAAAGCTCCCATTACACAAGGAGAAATACTTGCACTGATGGGAAATGGTAGTTGAATACTGTCCAGAATCTTGCTTGAAAAAAATAAAAATAAAAATGTAATACATGAAGTGCTTACCTCAATAAGAATTTTTTTTTTTTAAAGAACAGCGACATGAAAAATTGACAGAAGGTGATGATGGGTCATAGAGCTGGCAACAACAATGCAATATAAATATAAATGCAATATAAATAAGACATTTATTTTTAAAAAATCAGTACAGGAAGTCGGAACATTAGCTGCTAGATGAGGCCAAAGAGTCCATGTGGTCCAGCATGGTGCTTCCTGCAGGCATGATGCCTACAGGAACCCCTAGGCAGGACATGAGAGCAATTGTCCCTGCCCTGTGGAATGGCCCTTCCCTCTGCCATGTGTGAAGCATCACCTATTACTTGCTGCAGACGTTTTTGGAACACACCTTTTCTTGTCCAGACTTATGCTACTGTTGTTTCTGAATTCTTGTTTTTACTGGCTCCTATGTTTATTTTCATTTATTCTGCTGTCTTACTTTTTTTTAATAAAATTCCTTTACTGGTCTCATGTTATTTTTTGTATAAGAGGGGTTTTTGGGGGGGGGGAAATATCAAGTAGTTTAGAAATGGCCAAAATATTGGGAGATTCTAGAGCAAGAAGGAGACAAATTGAAATTGCAGAGTTTTGAGAAATTAAAAGATAGAGTGCGAGATTGGCTTCACTATTACCAAATAAGAGAGGTATACAATTTAGATAAAAAAATTGGCTTCCAGGTGGAAAAATCAAAGTTGGAAACAGAATTGCTAGATCCCAATACTAAGATACTTTCAAGAATGTATAACTTACTGTTAAAATGGAATACTCAGGATGAAACGGTTAAATCTGCTATGATTAAATGGGCACAGGATGTTGGACATAACATTATGTTTGCTGACTGGGAACAGTTGTGGACCACAGGTATGAAATTTACGGCATGTAATGCCTTAAGAGAGAATATTATGAAAATGATATACAGGTGGTACATGACACCAGTCAAGCTTGCAAAAATCTATCATTTGCCCGATAAGAAATGTTGGAAATGTAAAGAAACTGAAGGTACATTCTTTCACCTTTGGTGGACGTGCCCAAGGATTAAGGCTTTCTGGGAGATGATCTATAATGAAATGAAAAAGGTACTTAAATGTACTTTCTCTAAAAAACCAGAGGCCTTTCTTCTGGGCTTAGTCGGCCAATTGGTGCCAAAGAAGGATAGAACTTTCTTTATGTGTGCTACAACAGCAGCAAGAATACTCATCGCAAAGTACTGGAAGACACAAGATCTACCCACCCTAGAAGAATGGCAGATGAAAGTGATGGACTATATGGATCTGGCAGAAATGACTGGCAGAATCCAAGACCAGGGAGAAGAGTCGGTGGAAGAAGATTGGAAAAAGTTCAAAGATTATTTACAGAAACACTGTAAAATTAAGGAATGTTAAAACGATGTCTGATGGAAAATAAGTGGTATTGGTAAAAAGATTTCTAAGAAAATGTAAATAGGGATTGATAATTGGAAAATTGATACTTATAATAGGTTAATATCTTGAGTGAGGATAAATGCTAGAGGGTAAGGATTTGCTGAATTTAATATCTGAACTGGAATACAAAATGGGAGGTGAGAGGAGGTCAAGAAACTAGTGAAGGAAGTATAAGATCTGAAAATACTCATCTATTTTCTGTCTTGTCTTTTGGTTCTTCTTTTTGTTCTTTTCCCCCTTCTTTTCTTTTGTTAACTGTTTTCTATTGTGTATTTTCTATGTGTTTTGTTTTTGTATTTTTATATCTTTGTAGTTTTTCTTATGTTTAAATTTTGGAATTTTTTATTGTTTGTGAAACTTTAATAAACATTATTATATAAAAAAAATAGAAATGCTTTTCAACAAATAAACAAATAATAATAATGCTTGCTCCGCTCCTGGATACCTGTTATTCACTGCAGCAGAATGAAATGCTGTGCATCAACTAAAACTGAAGCAGACAGAGCAAAGGTAGAAATGAGTGTAGGGCATTATAGCTACTAAGAGCAGGCTTAAGTATGTGTAGCAGGTTCACCCTGGCCCCTTCCCCTCTCTGTTCATTGCACCCTTTGCTTTGTTCCATACCATCCATGATACCATGATTCAAGTACAGGTGAGGTTACTAAAAAGTTTTAAGTGTGTGTGTGTGTGTGTGTGTGTGTGTGTGTGTGTGTGTGTGTGTGTTAATTGAATTCTAAATTGAATTCCATGAAACTTAATAAACTAGTTGATGAGCTAGCAGCCCTACTGTACAGTGCATAAACAACTATAAGATCTTATGAATGAAAGTAATATTGTTGCACGCCACCACAACCTCTGAGCAATGTGAGATTCCAGGAGTTCCATGTGCTAACCCTGGGTTTGGTTTCCTTGGAATGAGGGGCAGTGGAGACTGTTGTGTCTTTAGGATGTGTGGTTTATCTACCTACGCACATATACAAGCTGAGCCCACAATGAAGGAGCTCACAGCATTAACCCACAAAGAGGGTCTTGCTTCTCCCATAGCCACACCTTTGGATTCCAGCAGAAATCAGGCATGGCTTTGTCTCACAGGCTTCAGCCTGCCGCCTGCAGCCAGCTTCTACCTCTCACAGTTGGAAAGTTGGGAAGGCAGGTGGCAGGGACAGAGGGAAGGGCCACTAAACAAATCAAACTGTGTCTTATATGTCATCTCCATAAGCCCTATCTCATATAGAGGCATGCCTCCTGTACACCAGATTTGATTGCTGAAGTCAAACAGCTGAACTTAACTTTATTCATGCTACCATAAACATAGATACCAAATATAGCATGATTGTGCAAGCTAGCTCTCCGTGCTACTTGGAACATGTCAGGACGAAGGGCATTTATGCCAATGCATGTAGACAAGTACGTCACCTTCCACACAAATGACCCTGGCCAATCAGGATTCATGTTTTCATGGAAAGAACGCTACATGTGTACATCTCTATGTGTGATACACTTAACTTTGAACACACTGTTGCTAGGATGGTGTTCGGCACAGGTGTCGGCATGAAGGAGGCAGGACTAGCATATGAGATTCCACATCACATATTCGGTATACAAGTAACTTGAGTGCTGAGATTCCTGCATTGCAGGGGGCTGGACTAGATGACACATGGGGTGCCTTCCAACTTTACAGTTCTGTGACTCTATAAGAATTGTGGATTTATATCTTGATTTTATTCAATAAACTGCCCTGAGACCTCCGGGTATAGGGCGGTGTATAAAGTAGATAGATAGATGATAGATAGATAGATAGATAGATAGATAGATAGATAGATGATAGATAGATACATTTTGCTCCCTAATGCTGAAATGCTCATCTTCCTCTTGAGGTTCACCAAAGAAGAAGAAGAGAAGAGGAGGAGTTTGGATTTGATACCCCGCTTTATCACTACCCTAAAAAAAGCCCAATCCTGAGCATCTATCAGGGCTATTGTAAGAATTTCCTGTTTGAGCAAGCCTTTTTCATCTCAGGCTTAGCAAAGAATTTTTTTAGAAGCATAAATCCCCCCCCCAAAAAAAAAAATCAATGACATTTCTATGTAGTCAAACTTGTCTTATACAGATTGTTCCCCACTGTGAACTCTTGCAGGAAAAGCTGGTTATAAAACTAAATAAACACACGTGACTCTCACTGAGAGACATGGGAAAGGGTTCATCAGCTTAAATTGTTAAAAATGTATCCTTAGACAATTTATCCTTCACTTAAAATGAACGCCTGCAGTCTAAAAAGCCACTGCTCTAAAATGCTCAAGGTGACAACAGCAAAATAAGCCAGTGGAGAGAGTGCACTTTAAACCTCACTCAGTTTGTCATGATTAAAACAAAAGGATGGTTCCATAAATCTGAATGAAGAAGGAAAACAAAAGCAATGTGTCAAAACAAAATAGTTGGACTAAATCCTTTTGTAAAGGTGTAATTTGCCAGTCTGACACAGCTGTCTGATTTGAGGTGCTCTGTTTAACAATGAGTTCTAGCCTAAGAATCCCAGCCTGCAGAAAGAAGACAGATGTGTTCTCAGTTCCCAGGACAGTCAGAATTTTGACCTGTTATAAGCTTTAAACACTGTCAAATGCATATCTTGTGCATTCTGGGGAGCTGCTGCCATCACATGCAGTTTTAGCAAGCCAGGTTTTTACATTTCAAAATATAGCTCCAAAAATTATTTACAAACCTTCACATTTGTTACTAAGTAAACAAAATTGCTGGGGTAGGGGAGGATAAAACCCTTCATTGGTGTCAGTTCATACATTTAAAAAACTATTTTCTTCACCTGATGGGTAGCCTAAGCCTACCAATCCATTAGATTTATTTTTTTCTTGCAGTTGTTCGTCATCCCACAGTTGTCTCAAGAATTGCTGTTGCTCATGTGAACCTGACTGAACATTGACGTTGACTCTGAGGCAGTACCTGACCAAAAGTGAGATCATGAAATTGTAGTAAATAGCTTGATGTTGGCTCAATATTCAGCAGATGTGAAATTCCAATTAAGGAAACATTAGGAAAGTGGTTGAAAATAAAATTGCTATTCTGTGCAAGTCAGACCCATTCTCATGTCATGCATGCCATCAGGTTACTTCAAAGGAACAATTGGAAGGTTAAAGTGAGCTCCAAATTTTTCCTTTGCTGGAGCAAGGAGGGGGAAATGGTTTCTGTCATTTATGCTCTGGTAAACTCTAGGTTAGATTACTGCAATATGTTATATGTAGGGCTGCTTCTGAAGATGGTTCAGAAACTTCAGCTGGTACGGAATTTGGTTCCCAGGTTGCTCACTGGGGCAAGGCAGTTTGAGCATATTATACCAATCCTGGCTCAACTGCACTGGCTGGTTTTAACCAATAAAGCTTTAAATGGGACCGCAATGCTTCAAGGACTGCTGCTCCTCATATGAACTGACCTGGAGCCTGAAGCCCTACTTTGTGTGCCTCCTCCATGAGAGGTCTGGAGCATGACAAGATTAAAATGGGCCTTTTCTGCAGTGGCTCCCCATTTGTGGGATGCTCTCCCAAGGAAGGCTTGGCTGGTGCCTTCAATTCATATCTTAAGGTGACAGGCAAAATCGTTTCTCTTCAACCAGGAATTTGACTGATTAACATTCCATGGCTTTTTAATGCATTTGTGGAATGTGTGTATTGTTTTGCTTTTGTTTTTGTTTATTATGTATTTTGTATTCTCATTTTGCATTCTTCTGTTGTGAACCGCCCTGGGAGCTTTGGAGAAAGGATGGTGCACATTCTTCTTCTTCTTCTTCTTCTTCTTCTTCTTCTTCTTCTTCTTCTTCTTCTTCTTCTTCTTCTTCTTATGTTAAAATGGAGAAGAATTCTCCACCTTAGAAGTAGTTTCCATGGAAACAGCTTCTCCCTCCCAGCACTGCTCTATAAACATTCAAAAACACTTCGAAGTCCCACCCACCTACCAAAGTTGGCCCACCAGAGAATAAGAACTGGGCCCACCAATCAGAAAAAGTTCCTCTCCCAGCCAATATCATAATGCCATTATACATTAAACTCCATGATAGAGATTGTTAGGGGAGGGGATAAGTATTGTAATGCCTTCATCTTTTGCATTCCCCACTTGACATACCATGTAGAGTTTGGGTAATCCCATCTTAGACAGAAAAAATTCAGAAAACCACTAGAGCCAAAGGTTTAGTCAAACACAATTATTCTTGCGTTCTTAGAATGGCAGGATATAAATGTTTTAATCAACAAAGGAAACCAACAAAGCAAACATCTCAATGGAAGGAAATTGAATGGAACCATATAGTTTTGCAAATTGCAAAGAGGGTCACACAACAGATCAGGTTCCAGGAAACTATGGTCCAACTGGCTGCCTTGAGGTTGCAATAGAGTTTCACACATGAGTGTAATATTGAGTAGGGCCTGTCCTGTACCATCCTACTAATACAAGTGATGCACACCCTTTCTTATGCTACAGCGAGTGGTGCTAGTGTTCTACTGAAGAAAGCAGAGGGACATTGACAGATGCAGTGGTTTGACTGGCTGCCGATTTGCCTTGAATTGGGAATCTAGCAACCGTTCATATGGAAGATTCTGTATTGGTTCAGCAGACTATGAGACTGAGATCCAAGTCTAAACTGGTCTTCAGAATGAAACCTTTCCTTGTTACTTGTCTAGACAGAACTTCCTCTACTTTATTCACCACCTTTTATAGTGCAAGCATTAGATTTTTCTTTTGACCTGCCAGTACAGAACAATTTGGCCTGGGAAAAAGTAACTTCACCCTTGGTCCACTCCACCCATCATCACTAATGGTCTAAAAGTTCTAGGATTTTAAATGTTGTAGAACATTTAAAGGCAGTATAAACTGAACATCATCAAATGCAGTATAAACTGAGCTTTCTCCACAATACATCAGATGAGAAAAGGAGAAAGGGGGAGTAAGAGATAAGACCTAGTTAGGGGAGAAAAGTTGGAAAGACATAAATGTAGGGGGATTAGGTGCTTCAAGATGACACTGCAAGTGACAGAAATGTAGTCTTTAAGAAATGGCAAACATGATCATAGTGATGGCAGTGAATGATAATTTTAGCAAAAGGCACTGGTAACATACTGAAGCAAGGGGCTGGCATGGGAGAGAAGGTCAGGAAGAAGATATTGCAGATTGTGGATGAGAAATGATGAGGGTTTTAGCAATAGCCACTGAGAGAAAAGAGTAGATTTTTGAGATGTAGAATAAACCACCTCCACTCATTGTCATATGTATCCCAGTATCATACTAGTGTTTCCACATAAACTGTGAATGCACTTGTATTTGTGCATCTTGAAGCTCCCATGAACATACAAATGGCAATTTTGGTCCAAATAGGGTTCCCCGATATGTGTATTCAGGTATTTTAAGCCCTCATCACTGACCAAGTGAGATCCAACTGTTCAAACCCTCTCCCTTGTTTCAGAGGACTTCAGCAGGAGTTGTTGCCTGGAATCAACAAATACCAGCAAAGGAAGACTTGTTTCCATCATGGACTGAGTGAGCTCCAGCTGCTGAGGCCCACTCACTTGACCAAGAGGACCTCACTGGAAACAGTGGCCAACAATTGCTAATTACCAGAAAGAGAAGATTTACCTTCAACGTGGGATGCATGAAATCCAGCTCCCTTCCCTCAAAGGACAACTCCAAGAAACACCAAGATTGAGGGCAGGAAGTGCCTCCTGGCTCCAGAAAGACGTGTTTGTCCCTGATGCCAGACTGGGATATCATTTTTAGTGTGAGAAAATTTTGTACACTGCTTTGAGAGACTCTTATAGCTATAAAGTGGCATATAAGTACTCTAAATAAATTTTGTACTCATGTTTGTTGTGTAATATATTGAGCCAGCTATGTGGCAGGATTTGGCAGCAATCAGGATGTGAAAAAAAGGTGAGCTTAGGATGATTTGAAGGGCTGATCACCACTCTTGGACAATGATGAGCAAGTGATGTTGGTGCCTTTTTCATTAATGGGGGGCAGTCTGATAGTGGGTATGTACCCACTAATTTGCAGTCCAGTCTCTTTTTCTGCTCTTTATAGATGTGGTAGCCATTGATCTTATGTCACACCCCACAACAGCCATTTTTTGACTAGGGTCCATGGAACGTTCTCAGAATTCCAAATGTGCCCACTGATCCAAAAGGGTTAGCAGCCCTTGCATTACCAAGCAAGTGGGAGCCATACATTTAAACCTACATTAGACCACCAAATAGTGCTTCAGCTTGTTTAAAGGACACTATTTTTTAAAAAATGAAACCTTCCTTAATTTAATGTTAAGATTAATGCAGCCCAAACAAGCTGTGTTTGCAGTGCCTTTTTGTTTCCTGTGAAAATTTAAAATATTCATGTTTGTTTTCTCTATAAAACTTATATTCTTTCCATATGACAGCATTTCCAACTTCTTTTTTACACATTTTTGTGTGTGTGGTGAGCATAGTTACATCCCCTCAAGATAGAAATAAAGAGAAGTCTTATCCCCATAATCTGTAATTACTTTAATTACGTGATAATTATATAAATAATTTATCTGAACACAGACTTCACATTCCTTCATTTCTAAATATTATTATCTTTCAGTGTTTTCAGATGTGTAAACAAAAAAACATTTTAAGTTTAGCTGAAGCGCAGGTGAACTGGCTGTCACATAAGAAGAGACAACGGCAAAGATGATTACGCTCTTGAAAACTACCTAACTTTTTAAAGCAAGCAGGTGTGCATCACTCTTACAGCTGTAAAGCAAGAATCCTCTCCATGAGGTTCTGGTCTATGGTGGCAAAATGTGGTAGCTTCTTGAATAAAGCATCAGCCCTCTTCCTTTATTCTGCCTGAGAATTAGCAGTTGGCCAAGCCACTCTTCCAGCCATATAGTTCTAAAGTATTGAAGACAGCTTTTTAAAACAAGTAACTTGAAGAGAACAAAGGTTGCAGAGTCTGGAAGGCATTCTCTGCTCTTTGCTCACTCTCATGCTCTTTATTTGATACCTTCAATCTCACCCCTGCCCAGACTTGGAGGAGAGCCTGGATAAGGAGTTTCCATGCCCTCCCCCTTTAGGTCCTTTGAGACCAGAAAAATTACTGAGACCAGGAAAACAATCAGATCAAGAGGACTCTGCAATTCCCATCCCCACTCAATGGAAAGGCCAATTACGGTTGAATAAGGCAGCAACACTATAAGAACTTAGGTAGCTTCCCAACAGCACTTCCCTAAGATCCTAGATAGTTTCCCCAAAGCCCTACCAGGCTTGCCAACATTAATAAGGTCTTCAAGTGACTTTGCAGCCTGCTGAAGCAACAGCTTCCTTTGCTACAGTTGAGAAAGCTTCAGCCAATTATTTGTAAGGTCTTCAAAGCACCATGCACCTTGCTGAAGCAACAGTTACCTGTCCAAGGTCCTGATCAGCTATGCCTAGTGGTTGCCTGATTCTTTGCTATCAGTAAAGACTGGACCAGGCTGAGATTTCACTTTGTCAAATATTACCTTTGCTTTATCTACTGTAACCTGGCTTTGATGAACGTGATTGCTGAAATTCCCTCTACTGTGTGACTATTAAATGTGCAGAAACCCCATCTCGTATTGCATCTGCATATCTTGTGTTACAAATTGGGGGAGGAACATGAAAAGAAAAACACTCTTCTAAGTGTCTGCTCTTCATGTTCCTGCTGCATTTTCTCTAAGCTGGCAACTTGAAGTAATTCAGCTAGCATTACTAGAGAGTCGTAGTTTCATAATGACAGAATTAGAGACAAGAAAGGGCTTTTTGATTTCTTAATAAAACTCCACTGGCTAGATTCAGAGCTCAGCTATACGATGTAAATTTGCATAGGCTCTGTCATTGGAAATGATGCTCCAATTTACACAGTGTAACCAAGAATAAGACCTGACTCTAAAACCTGCTTTAGCAAATATTTCAACATTTCAAGCTGATTTTGCTCATGTTTATCATCATTATTATTTACACATGTCCAGATTTTTTAAAAAGGGGATCACATTTGCACAGTGCTACAGTTCTGAGGTATGGTATGGAGTCACATATTCCCTATAATTGGACCCCAGTAAGTAGTCTCACTGGCTCACTAGCACAATGTTTCAAGTCTCTCAGGTTCCATTTTGAACACCAGTCTTCATCTTGGAGGACATTTTCCACCAGTCTCCTTAGAATGACAGCTGTAGCCTATCATTTCCAATTGACGCTAATTATTAAAAAGCACACCCTGTCCTAGGAGAAAATATCCAGACCTACTCAACTTGAGATGCCAAATTAGGCACCTTCCTACCAATATCTTTGAAATATAAGGCTTTCACAAATGACCTATAACACAGTCTCTTGAACCTATCAGCACAATATGATAATGATCAGATCAAGATGTAACTCTAACCAAGACTTTGTTCTCTGTATGCAATTGTAGCTAAGTAACTATAGCAAGATTCCATTGTGTAAAACTGAATTTAAGTTGTGCCTCACTCCTGGGGAATTGGAACTCCTTCTGTATAACCTGCTACTTCCTGGTCAGGACACCCTGTCTTGTTCAGGACTCAGACAATAAATGGATACACTGTGCTACTCCCTGCCTTATCTACCTGAAAATCTGATTACCCCAAATCCATTTTTTCCCCTGCCACATGCATTCTGACTCCAGGTGTGAGGTGCTTGGTACTTTTAAGGATGAACATATTTCGCAAATCAAGAATGTTCCCATTTGTCAGCATAGGCAGTATTTGTTTTGTCCTCAACATTTTGTCACAATTTCCCTGGGTTAGACAATAAATGTTTAAATGCTTTTAACTCAGTTGAAAGCCATATTCTATTACCTGAATTGCAAATGTTACTTTACTACTGCACCTTTTACTAGTTTTTTTGTTTAGTCGTTTAGTCATGTCCCACTCTTTGTGACCCCATGGGCCAGAGCACGCCAGGCACCCCTGTCTTCCACTGCCTCCCGCAGTTTGGTCAAACTCATGCTGGTAGCTTCGTGAATGCTGTCCAACCATCTCGTCCTCTCTCGTCCCCTTCTCCTTGTGCCCTCCGTCTTTCCCAACATCAGGGTCTATTCCAGGGAGTCTTCTCTTCTCATGAGGTAGCCAAAGTATTGGAGTCTCAGCTTCAGGATCTGTCCTTCCAATGAGCACTCAGGGCTGATTTCCTTCAGAATGGATAGGTTTGATCTTCTTTCAGTCCATGGGACTCTCAAGAGTCTCTTCCTGCACCTTTTACTAGTACTCCTACTAAATTAAGCTAGTCTAGGTTACAGAGGATTAACTTGCAAAGCCAGCAATAGCTGAATGCCACATATGGATCCCAGCACTAGGGATTCAGTCCAGATTAAGTTCATGCCTCCCATTCTTTCGCTGCCTCTTCAGCCTTCAGATAAAATGGCAGTCAGATACAGCAGTGGGTAGAATCAGTGCATAGCTGCACTGTCACTAGGCTGGCCCAGGGCCAGCTCAAACATCACTAACCCGTGTGAGCATTGTCCAAAAGTTGTTCCCATAGCAGTGCAGCACATGAAAGCAGGAATCTCTAAAAACTTTTTACCACATGCATCACCTCAAGTATTGCCTCATCTGCACACACAGGCTTCAGGGTATGTGTGGTGCAGAAAATTAGTTTCAGTTGTGCACACACATGGAGGTGGCAATGTTTGGACCAGCTCCGAGTGAAATGGAGTGCTATTACTGTTGAGTGATACCAAATGGGGGAAGGAGTAGGAATTACATTTCAGTATCAAAAGCATATTGATCCATATGGGAAAGAATGGTCCATTAGCAAGGTCTGTGCTGGCTAGCTTAAGCACTGCATATTTATATGCCATATAATAGTATTTCGGATGTTGTTACTATGACGGGCCAGATCCAGTGTTGAGTATCTTCACTTAGTGTTGCTATGTTTCCCCCCTGCTCTAATGACCACTTAATATAGTGCAAAAGCAATCGGCTCATAAATAATTCTAGAGTTTAATTATGTTGGAGATCTTAGAAACATCAGATCAGATCAGAGATATAAAATTTTATTTCAAAGCCTGGTACAAAAGTAAATGGCAGCTCTTATGAGACAATTATATAAATGTTAAGATGCATTCAGAAATGCAGCATATGGGGAAACAGCCTCATTAGAGTTGAAGGGTGCAATCCTAACCCCAATTACTTGGCAGTAATTCTACATGGTTAGGATTGCACTGCAAGATCTTGAGCTATAGCAGTAGCCCTGCTGCCCAGTGTTAAGTTTCGATTTTTTTACATCATTGTATGTATTACATTTTATCATATTGTGAGATGCCTTGGGTGGTCATTCTTTACTGACAGCCAACTGTAATATGGAAATAGCTACCATATTATTGACAGAAAACCTGGTGTCCTGTGACTTCCTAAGTAATTAATAATGAGGATTGTGCAGATGGAACTATTCACCCATTGCCTTTGAAACTCTGAATAAACCAATTTCACATACTCTTATACTAAAGAGAACGTACAATATCTGTGGACTACCTATAGATAGGGAGAAGTTCTGCAATATGTTGATATTCACTGAAACTAGGCTTCTTTAGTGTTAACCCCCTTGACTTTCACAAGAGGAAGGCCACTCGTGCAAAGGATAGATTTATGGTTGCTCCTTCCCATCAACCCCACTCCAGGCCATAATTTACTATAAATATGCCCCTGTAACACTTTCTTCCTGTGTTTGTTTGTTTTTTACTTCAAATAATTTTTGAGAAAGTAAGTTTATACTCACCCCCCCCCATTAAGAGCCATTTGCTTTTTTATGCTACAGATAATACAGATTATCAGGTACCTTTCAAAGACTTCAAAAGACAAGGAATAAAATTAATTCTGGTGCTTCAAACAAAGAGACATTTTTCTACCTCCGTCCTGCAGTCATCTACAAATGATGTACAACATTTGCGTAGAAATATAGTGAATGAGTTTGTACAGAATATTTGTGTGCGTGCACCAAGAGATAAAAAAAGAATAGTTCTTTTTCTAATCTATGGATCAAAGCAGGAATCCTGCTGTTCCCTGAAATTTAACCCTGCAGTTCAATGAATACAAATATAAGATTTGGAAGTTTTTTTTTTAAAAAAGGAGATGCTTTTATCCTAAATTACATATTCAGTCTATAGATAGATAGATGATAGATAGATAGATATAGAGATATAGAGATATAGTTTAACTATTATTGATAGGGTAATAGTATTATTCAGAAGTATGGCTGAACACTTTCCCTTATCAGTTTCTCCTGGAACCTTTCTTCATGAAAGTCAGAAATACAGTATAGTTTTATTTTTTTTTTAAGCCTTTCTATGTCCAGTGTTCTTCATACATCTATGATTCTTGAATGAGTGACCTAGAATTTCCTCATTTCTTGCCTTTTTACTCATTTTTTCTCCTTTTTTCTCCTCTAACCTGGCGTTCTCCCAGTTCACAGTAGAAAAGATTATTTCAGTGTTCCCTTCCCCTCAACTCTAAAGGTCTCTTGACCTTTCTGTCAATCAATTCAAATCCCATTCTGCTTGTGTCTCAGTGACACTGTTTTCACTTTGAAAGGCAAGAAGTAAACAAAGTATTCCATCTTTTCCTTAGGTGATTTCCTCTTCATCTCTTCTGCTCCCAAACAGAATCAGTCAGCACTTTCCTTTTCTTCTTTTACCTTCTTTCACTGAATTCTGAAGACACTCGAACTCAGGATGCAAGGGAGCAACGTGGTAAGATGAAGGCATGCTTCGCAAATCCACACCATGATCAACTCCTGCCCAGAAACCAATGTCCCCACTGTGGAAGGACGTGTGGATCCAGAAATGGCCTCCACAGTCAGTTACAAACTCATTGTTAAAACCATGTTTATGGAAGACAATCTTACTTGGCTACGAGTGATCGCCAAAGAAGAACTATGCCTTCCCCTTTTCTCCGCATGACTTTGGTTGTCATTTCAGGACTAAAACTACTGATCGATCCCAAAGAATTCAACTTCTGTTTTGTGCTGCACTTGCAGCTCTTGGACTGCAGAGCTGAAGGGCAGGATACCCTCTCCCCTGCCACAAGAGCCCACTTCCCAAGTCATAGCAAGCAAAAGGCCAACCTGGTCCCATCAAGGAACCAACCCTGTCAGATAAGACAATTCTCAAACTGCCAATGACTGCAAAAGCAATGGGGGAAAGGACATTTCACCCCCCCCCCATTGGAACAAGAGCCGACAACAGTTATACAGGCAAGAGCACAAGAAAGGCAAGATGAGTCTGGCTTGAATTAGATATAAATGTTTACCACTTACTTCCGACCTTGGAAAACTGATCTTCCTCCTCTGCCTTTCCCTTCCACATCCCTTCCCCTGTGTATCTTGTATTTTTAGTTTGTAAGCCTGATGGCTGAGTCTGTTGTTCATTTTCTTTATTATTGTGATTCATTGTGGGAGATCATAACTGTCTGAAAAGAAAGGTAAAAAATACAGTATGTAAGGAGACAAATCGATTGCCAGTGCTTCCTCCTAGATGTCCCACCAGTATCTCAAACTGATCACAAAGTAAATTATAGATAAGTGAGAAAAATCACTTGAAACTCTTGATTTCTTTCACCAAAATTCCTAAGTATCCTTACCCCGTGGTCTACCTGGCAGCAAGTCAGTATGTCAAGTCCAAGGTCCAAGTCCAGGGGTCAAACCACAGAAGCAAGAAGCAAAGTTCAAAATCCATAGTCCTAAGGAAATGCAGTCCAAGGTCAATCCAAGTAGCCAAGTCTGAAGTTTAGCAGTCAGAATACAGTCCAGAGTCAAACCCAAAGCACAGTTCCATGGAGGTCCAGGAGCATCTAAGCCAGGGTCCATCAATATGGGCAGTTGAACAGATACAGCACCTCAGCTCTGCTTCCTTTTCTGTACTTTGCCTGCGGACTGCAACATCTGGGCTTGATGAAGCATGTGACCCTCACCTGTTCTAAGCCTATTCCAGCTGAGGCATCACACCCCTCCTCCCAGAGCTAGTGAACTGGGCTGTGGGCCCTTGCTGGCCTCAGCCCCACCTGCCTCTCCCTGTGCCACAATGCCTGCTATGTTCATGGGGTCAGGGTCCCTTCTGGCTCTGGTGATGGGTTCTGCTGCTCTGGTTTCTATGCACTGACCTCCATCCCCTCACCATCCTTGGTCACCCTGTGAGTACTTACTTTTCCATCCCCTGCTTGTCACAGTCCTAGCCACACCCCTCCCTGGGATCCTCTTCCTTCTACCATTGTCCTACCAGTTCATTACACTAAGGAGCTGAGGTGAGCTCCAGATTTGCTTTGATTTTTGCTTTCTAGTGAATCCATTGACAAATTAGAGCTGTATGGAACACTGGGGATTTTGTGTGCTTCTGTCAAAATGCTTCCAGCTTTACTTAAAACTCATTGTATACTTTACATGAGTATGAACACTACTCCACACTGGCTTTAGGTAAAATTTTGGTTGCATCTCTGTGATGAAGATGTTGTTCCTAATTGTCCATCTTGGGAAAATGATTGCTTGTACATGAGAGCATGAGCAAAGTTCTTATTGTTGCAGGGTGATTTCATAGCTAGAAGCATCCTTGGAGCATGAACAGCGCGTGAACAGCTCGTGCTGTCCTATATGATTGGCTAACGTAGCATGGCCTGATGCTCGCATAGTCTAGTGCGAATGTCCTTATCTGCTGGCTAGAACAAATTGCTTGGCTTGTATTTTGTATCTTTCTGATTTCACACAATAAAAGCTGTGCTGCATTAGCCCTAGGAGCAGCCATATTTCGGAACCTATCATGGTGTGAGACTGATTTTTCTTTGGATGCCGAGCTGCAACTCGACAAAAAACCTTGTCACTGTTGTTGTCAATCCTTATAATTTGTCACATAACAGAATCTCTGGCTGTGTATACACCAAACAGTGAAAGAACACTTAAAGCACATTCCGCACTCCAAAATATCCTGGCAACTATAGTTCAACCCTAACAAGAGCTATAATTCCCAATGTTCTTCGCAAACCACAGTTCCCAGCATACTTTGTGGAGCCATGTGCCTTAAATGTACAGTATATGAATGGCTGAATGACTTCTCTCTGCCAGCTCACCATGCCCTGTTACGTCTTTAGCTTCTCACACTTCCTCTTCCCCATCTTCTCCCTCTGACCACTTATCATTGTTCCACCACCATTCCCCAGGCTCTGAGCCTTCTTCCCTTGGTGGTTCCTCAGCTACTTCCTTCTACCGTACCTTTGTATCCAACCAGTCCATGACACCCCCCTCAACTTGCCCCCTACCTTTTATAAATCCATAAAGCTCATCTCCCCAGAAAAATGCTTTGTCCTTCTGGTGATCCCCGCTCCCCATACTACCACTGTGAGTCTGTGAGAAAATTTAGGAGGACTTTAGAAATAGCCCTTTGAGTTTCTCTAAATACATTGATATAAACTGATATAAACTGAAAAGTCCACTTTGGGATAAACCAAGGCTGTGGGAGAGCTGACTGGAGAGTAGTTAAAATAATGCTAGATTCTGATTGAGGAAAAACTGGGTGCAAACTCCTTCCTTGTCTTGAAGATGGCAGAATGAACTTCATCCTTAACTTAGCCTACCAACTTCACAGGATTACTGTGAAGATAACATGGGATATTCCCCACAGACACTATCCTGGGATCATTGGAAAATATATTATGAAAAAATAAGCAAATCAAAAACAGGTGAATCTCAGACTTTATTATTAAAAAAATCTGGCTCACTGAAGTCTGAAAGATTTTTTTCCTGTGCACGGGGTGGGGGAATACCGTTCCCAAAGGTATGACTTTCTCTGGTAATGTTCTATATTTCAAGAAATGCAACCATTCAGAAAGGCTTCTGGTTTGTTTGATTCCCCTCTCCTAAATTGCTTAGAAGAAAGGGAATTGTTGATCCATTTATATGTATCTAGATAACCCAGGTTGTATTCAGCAGCACCCCTGCTTAGGCATCTTCCCATTCCTTTGAAATTACTGATTAAAGGGAAAATACACCCCCCCCCCCGCCGCCCAAGGTAGGCGAAGTGTAGCACTTTAGATAATATCATAGGGGACAATTCTCAAATGAATTGAAGATAAGCAGCTTCTCCTTGCAAAAAGGACATTTCAACTCTTCTCGCAGAGACTGAATCTTTATCCAAAAACTTCTTTACAGTGTGCTGAAATGTTTATCTATTTTTATTCAGTAACTGGATCGGGAAATGTAGGTATCGCTCAGACCTTGGGTCTCTTCATCAGCTGCTTAGCAGATGTGTTTGGGGCATTCCATGGTGTGGTCACTGTAACCTTTGAAAGGGAGATATACAACTTTAAAGGAGGCATAACCCAGGGAGATGAAATTTGTAGTGACATCTCAGCACTGGGTGTTTTAGAAAATGGCACTTGCTATGTCACTAACGCTCAATATGCCTTGGCCCAGCCTTAGTCATGCATGCTGTAGCCTGCTGCAATTCACACTACATGGAACTATCTTCGAAGAGGCCATGAGGGTGTTCAAGGGACTAGTTTGTCACACCCTGGTGCTGCAACAGTTGTATGCATTTCCAGGCCCAGTTCAAAGTACTGGTTTTTTACCTTTAAAGCCCTAAAATGTTTGGACCCAGTTTATTGGTATGAACTTGCCTGTCCTTTGAGATTGGCATTAGAGACCTTGTGCTCTGGCCCAGCTTTAAGACCAAGTAGATTAGTGGGCACTGGACAAAGGGCCTTTTCAGTAGCAGTCTCCATTTTACAGAAACCCCTGTGCAAAATGAAAAGAATCATAGAACTGTAGAGTTGGAAGAACCCTGAGGATCCCAGTGTTTCCCAAACTTGGGTCTCAGACTACAGTTCCCATAATCCCAGACCACTGGTCTTGCTAGCCAAGGATGATGGGAGTTGTAGTCCAAAACCAGCTGGAGAACCAAGTTTGGGAAACACTGATCTAATCCAGACCCCTGCAATGCAGGAATATGCAGCTTTTCCATATGGGGATCAAACCTGCAACCTTGCCATTATCAGCACCATGCTTTAACCGACTGAGCTTTGCATTTGCTCTGTAAAAAAAGATGTTATATGCTCTAATAGTACTTTAAGATATAAAAATAATGGATGATAGCCAACAAAGTCATACTCAAAGTAAACTTTTTGAAATGGATGTATTGATTTCTGTGGGTCAATGCTGATTGTGACTAATGTGGGCCTACACCCACTATTAATGACTACTATTAAAGATATCTTTGAAACAGTGGGGGCTTTTTACTGCTTAGTTTAATTGAAACACCCCCTTTTCACAGTAGACTGTGCCCAAAGTGGATGACAATAGATATCAAATATCAAAATACAGAAAAAACACACATTTTTAATACAAACTTAAACTAATTCAAACAGAACAAATTCAACAAGTCAAATTCAATACTACAATGAAATGATATAATCAAATACACAAGCAATATAAAATTTAATGGTGTGTGTATATAGAAATAACTGTTGTTTGTCAGTGGGGTATGAAAACCTGCTTTCAAGCAGCTTTCAGCTAACATGTCTATGCTCTGTATATTTACCGTATTTTTTGCCCCATAGGACGCACTTTTTCCTCTCCAAAAATGAAGGGGAAATGTGTGTGCGTCCTATGGGGCGAATGCAGGCTTTCGCTGAAGCCTGGAGAGCGAGAGGCATCGGTGCGCACCGACCCCTCTCGCTCTCCAGGCTTCAGGAAGCTATCCGCAAGCCTTGCAAACCCGGCGGGAGTTCCCGCGGGCTCACAAGGCTTGCAGGCAGCAGCCTGCAGCCCCAGCGAGTGTCCGCAAGCCTTGCGCGCCCGGCAGGAGGTCCCGCCGAGCGTGAGAGACTTGGGGTGGCAGCCTGTCGCCTGAAGCAAAGGGAGCCCTCTGGAAGGCTCCCTGTGCTTTGGGCGAGTGTCTGCAAGCCTCGCGCGCCCGGCGGGAGGTCCCGCCGGGCGCGCGATGCTTGGGGCGGCAGCCTGCAGCCCGAAGCACGCGGAGCCCTCCGGAGGGTGCCCCGTGCTTCGGGCAGGTGTGCGCAAGGCTTGGGGCGGCAGCCGCGGCGGGTGGGGGGACTAATTTTTTTTTATTCATCCCCCCCCAAAAAAAACGAGGTGCGTCCTATGGGCCGGTGCGCCCTATAGGACGAAAAATACGGTAAATTGCTTCTATGTTGGTGTCTTATTTTTAGCTACATTGATTTAATATATGATTTTTTTTTGCATTGTTTCAAATGGCTGCTGATGCAATATTTATAGACTGTAGCTTTGGGGTGAACTGTATGGTTTTAACATGCTGTTCATGGGCTTTCTCTGAAAGGCGGTATACAAATGCCAGCATAATACATCAAGATCACTAATAACACCCCCTGGTCTTTCTACACTCCGGTAGCTGCAGCAACCAAATGTAAGCAACACTTTGGGACCTGGGGGAGACAGAGTCAGCACAGGAAGCTGCTATATGCTGATTCAGACAATTGAGCCGTCTATTGTCTAAACTGACTGTCAGTGGCTCTGCATTTAGAAAGGAATATTCCCCATTTCTACTTGGAGATGCCAAGGACTGAACCTAGGACTCTATCAATTTGCTCAGGCCCTCCCCCAAATGAGGATTTAAGCCTCTCAGTCTCTTCTTGTCAGCACTGGACATGGAGACTCAGAGACGAGTAGTGAAGTTGATTCTTTATTCAAGAAAACAGAATACAAACAGAGAAACCTATGGGCAAGACTGACCCTGGTAAAAAAGTTGCCAGAACTGACAATCTGTGCCTCTTCCTCTTCCTCTTCCTCTCTCTCACTCAAGCCTGTTGCATGTTCAGCATCCCACCATTCTGTCCCCCTTCATCCTCTGATCTTCTTCAGTGTCCCACCACCATTTCCCTGGCTCTGATCCTTCCTCTTCTGAGGCTTCCCTGGGGAGTTCTCTGGCTAGCGCCTCCCACTACTCCACATACAGCCAGTCTCTGACATTTCTAGACTCTTGTGAGGTGAACAGCTCCCTAGTTTAGCACCTGAACCAACACTAGGTGCTGCTTGTGCTCAGGGCTTATACCCTGTCGGATTATTTAGCCCGGCTAACCCAGCATGCTCTGACTAGCAGCAGCCCAGCAGAAAAGGGTCTTTCCCATTTGAGGGTACTCTCAGGGGTGGAGAGTGACTGTGCTGGTCCAGGGGGGAGGTTACCGTGGGGCGAGGTCCAGGACCTGAGTCGAGGGTCGGCAGACAGTCCTCCACGGGCGAAGCAGGGTCCACAGCGAGGAGCCGGGCAAGGGCAGGAACTCTGGGGGAACAGGACTGGATGCTGGCCGAAACAGCTCATCAACAACGTTGCTCCCACAACCTGGGACCGGGCTGACTGGCCTTTATCTTCTCTGAGGCCAGGGGCGGCCCCGGCCCCCAGGAGACCCACCTCTCCTGGCCTTAAGGCGAGCACTCCTCCTGGGGGAAACCAGTTCCCTCCGCCTCTCTGCCCTGAGCCTCTGCAGTTCAGGAGAGGCTGAAGGGTTACTGGACCCAGGGGGAGACTCACCTGTAGACACTAAGTCCTCAACCACCTCCGGAGCCAGAGTGGATTCACCTGGTGCCTGCTCCTCAGGATCCGGCACAGGTGCAGGTGCCTCAGAGTCAAGGCCCTGCCCCAGCTCAGCCGGCCCTGGAGCCGGGGACTCCTGTGCAGGCTGGAGTTCCTCCGGTTCGGCCTCTGAATTGGATTCCCAGGCCATCACAGTGACTGATTCAGCTTTCTGTCAAGGAGGTACTGACATCAGCAAAGACAACTCCTCTTTTTCCAGCCTCTCAGACTTTTTGGCTGGTACTGCTGATCTTCTTGCATCTTTTCATTATTATTTTCTAGACATCTTTCCTTTTCCTCTTTGTATCTTTCCTCCTTATCTCTCTCTGCCAAGTTCTTGTTCTGCCTTCCATTCTTCCACTTCACTTCTATACCAGTCTAATTTTTTTTGCTCTTGAATCATAATCATGGCTTCCCTTTCAGACTGAGATCCTCTAGGCCACTCCTGCCACTAGTGGGATTCTCCAGATGACATCCTACTCATACATTTTCCATTAGCTCCAGAAGCCCTTAAAGCCTTTTGCCTTCAATGTACAGTGGTACCTTGGGTTACAAATGCTTCAGGTTACAGACTCCACTAACCCAGAAATAGTACCTTGGGTTAAGAACTTTGCTTCAGGATGAGAACAGAAATCACGCAGCAGTGGTGTGGTGGCAGCAGGAGGCCCCATTAGCTAAAGTGGTGCTTCAGGTTAAGAACAGTTTCAGGTTAAGAATGGACCTCCGGAATGAATTAAGGTCTTAACCTGAGGTACCTGAGGTATTGCTGAACGAATGAATGTTCAAATTACACACCCAGAACATTCATAAAGAGGAGAATTGTGGGCAGTATTCAACTACTGTGCCCCATCAGCACAAGGATTTCAGCTTGTACAGTGGGACTGCCCTCCCCCACCATGCCATCCCCATAATCTGCTGGAGAAGTTTGGGGCAGATTTAGGGGTCACATGAGGGAGGGGTAGAATGTGCCATTCCACAAGGAGAAATCATTGAGCTGGTGGAATGAAAGATTGAGCACTATGTTGGAGTCCAACCAGTATTTAGCCAAAGAAATGTCACTTCTGAATAATCAATTGGTTATTCGTGTTTTTTTATGCTGCTCATTTTTGTTCCACTACATTGGAAACAACTAGAATTAAGGAAACATTCACTAGTTGGAAGTCTGAGGATCACCTGAGCTTTAAAAAAAGTCATTATCCCCTACTGAATTTTAGCTCTCTACTTTTCATCCAATTAAGGAGTGAAAAAAAGGAAGTATGGAACTACCTTATCTCTTCTACTAAGGAGGATACGGTGCCACATTTAGCTCTACTCACTGTCACATTTTCAAGTGGGGCTTCAAAGAAATGACTGGACAACCAGGGCCAAACTATATATTACAGTAAGAGAACTTCTGATTGATTTCCTAACTCCCCCACCTGCTGCCGAGTACCTACCAGGTAGTGTCAATTCCTTCCGGCATCTACAGCTACAGCAGTGACTGCAAGGTACTAGCATCCCTAGTAAATCAGTTTCCTCCTCTGAATATCTTTCTTCTGTGTCAGGCTCTGATTGATGGGACATGATGACACATATGACTGCTTACTCAATGCCTTACGATGCTAGCAGGAAGCATTTTCTTTTCTTTTCTTCACATACATCTTAATATTTACAACTTTCTTGCTATAGAGGATCTGTAGGGCTAACCCAAGCCATTACATTTTCCCCAAACTCTCCAATATCGAGCCATGTCTCAATTTTTATTTTGAAACTATACCATCCCAAAACTCATGAAATATCAATGGAATGAAAAGTGGAAAACAGCAAGCAAAAGCTCTTTGCAACTTTCTCACTTGCCTTAGAGAGTTCGGTCCCTTTCAAATATTAACCAAGGGTATGATGCTTTAGGTGGGCTGCAAATAAATTATTAAACTTTATTTAGAGGATGGTGGAGCATTCTTCACATTGATTACAGGGCATGTCATCACATATAACAATAGGGTAAATAGATTGATGAAGGCCATTGATAATGCCCCCCTATGCAGAAAGTGTCCTTAAAATAAGAAAACTGAACACAATAACACATGAATACATTCAGCATGAGTATAGCTGTACACCCAAGTTTTGTTAAGTGTAATTGTTTAATTGACACTGAAATGGGAATGCTTGTGTATTGCTGGAAGATTCCATGAAAGCTAAAGAAGAGCAAAAAGGGATCTCTGAGCAACTTGATGGATAATTAACTGTTGTTGTTCTCTAGTAGTTAACCTGTGAGTGTTTAACCTTAGATCAAGTGACAAAGGTATTTTGACAGGGAGTCGCCTCAAGTCTTTGTTCTCAGGCTTCTCTAAGAGCTGCAAAGCCTTAGGGGCTGGAATGCAGGCAATAGAGCCTGTGAGAGATAGAGCTATGTTTGTCAGCTCAAAGTTTATTTTATTTCTAAGATGCTGAGCCTGTGCTGGACTTGCACAAAATCTTGTATGAAATTATTTGAATGTATCTTTGATGTTTTTGTTCTGTTTTGAAGAATGTTCTGCAAGTAAAGTTTTGAACCATATCTAATGGGTCTAGACAATGCTTCATTCCAAAAGGAGACAGCTTTTACACACCCAGTCACTGTACAATATTAATATCTACAATAAGCTGTACCCCATATTTCTGAGGAGTCAGTTCTTGGTGCTGACATTTAAATTCAACAAGTGTGTAGTCATTTGCACAAACAACTGTACACATATACACATAATGTGCAAACAGCACCAGATATTTCTAGTATAACCCTACATAAATGTTCCTGGTTATTAATCTGTGTCTACTGAAAAACAGCTTGAATTTCCTGACTATTTTTTTTAAAAAATTAACAAATTGCATACTAACTAAATATTAATATTGAGCTGGGGGTTAATATTGAAAAAGGAGTGACCAGAACTCAGTGTTACAACCCATGCTTTGCATGCAGAAGATCCCAGATTTAGACCCCCCCCATCTGCACCATACATTAAAGCAGTACAGTATTATACAACTTTAAATAGTCATGGTTCCCCCTCAAAGAATCCAGGGAACTTTAGCTAGTTGTTTTGTGATGAGCCCTTCATTTCCCTCATACAGCTACAAGTCTCAGAGTGGTTTAACAAGCAATCTCTGTTCCAAGGGGACTCTGGGAATTGTAGGAGGGAGAGAAACAGGGGTCTCTTAACAACTCTCCATGCACCTACAGTACCCAGAATACTTTGGGGGAGGCCATGGCTGTTAAAAGTGTTATGGTACTGCTCTAAATGTATCATGCAGATGTCACTGACATCTCCAGTGGAAATGATCTGGTATAAGGTAATAGGGAAGATATCTGTAGATATGCAATTTGACCTTGTATACAGCAGCTTTGGATTTCTATCCTAGATCTACTGTGCTTTAGGAAAGCATGGGAGTCCAATTGCAGAAATCCTGTAGCTGGAGTTATCTTTGGTGAAAATTACTTGGGTAGCATTTACAGGGACAGAGCTAAACATTGCAAGATGCTCAAGGGAGATGCCAAAAATGTCTCTGTATTTTATTATGTTTTGTTATCTGTGAATCTGGAATATTTATTTGACATTGGGATTTTGCTTTTGTCATACAAAGTGTGTAAGCAGTCAAGGTAAGCTAAGATGACAGCTAGCAATTTACCAGAACAACAAAGACAGGAGAACTAAGATCAAGATAACAAAGAAGCATATTAAAAAGTACTTGAAAATTCAAGTCATTGTGGCCTAATTATATTCCACCTGGAGGAATCAGCTGGAGAAATTTTTGAAATACACACTATTAGATTTAAAAGATTCATGGTGCAACACAATAGCTTCAGAAGATGGTGAAGAGCAAACAGACCCATAACGCATATGCTTCAGTTTCAAAGGAACTTCACCAAAGGGTGTCCTTTATTATTGCTACAGGGTCAAGCTTCAAAAATTGAACAAAAATAGCCCCATAAACAACAAACCAGCTGATATGATTTCTGGCCCTGGGGTTGGGGGTTGGGGTGGGAATCATAGAGCAGAGATGGGCAACCTTTTTTTCCCCTGTCAAGAGCTGCATTCTCCCTGGTATAACCATTCAATCTCTTTACTATGGTCAGTGACCAGTACTGGGGGACCTGGGGCAAGAAGTGGACACAATTATGGATAAAGCCAGAGACAAAACTGTTCTGAATTAACTATCAAAAGGTGAATAGACAATTGGTGTGTTTTTTTGTGTGTGTGTTTTTAAATAGTGTAATAATGAATGACTCAACATCAGCCTGTAAGGAGATATTAAAAATGATCCCACTGAGGTCATCCCAGAATAGTGTTTTCATTACTAACTTGGATAAATGTACCACACTTACTAAACTCACAATAAGACAAAACTGGGAAGGTTAGCTAATAGAAGACAGGATAAAGAGACAGATTTACCTTAATAAGTTGGAATAATGGGCTGATTAAAAATGACATTTAAAAAGGACAGAAGTGTTACAAATATTTTTGTTTAATAAAAACCCCACAAACCCACTTACAGGATGATAAACAATTAGCAAAGCAGCAGCCCTGGCAGATTTAGCAGTTATGAGATCAGCAGATATTCCTATTCAACTGTATAAATGGAAACGTCATATCAAATCTTCAAGAAATAATAGTAGTACTTACTAACATGACCTTACTTGAGAGTACCATGTTCAGTGTTGTATATCACACTCATATGAAGTGTGTTGATAAACTGAAATGGAATTCAGAGTGGAAGTAGAAAGATCCAGGAAAATCTGCTGTAGCAGAAATGCTAAAGGAAGATTTAGGACAGTCAAGTTTTCAAAATTTAATTATTATAGAGATGCCAGAAAGATAAGAGACAACCATGGTCAATTCAGGATCAGATCAGGAAAGAAGCAATGGGTTGGAAAGTAGTTTTAAGATAGTCTTATTTGGTCTAGTAGCAGAATATCCTTGCAAGGGTGATTTCAAGAAAAGGCCAGAATTTTCAGTCATGTCTCTATAAGAGCCATGTAGTTCAAATGGCAATACTATTCATGGTGTTATACAATCCTTACATTCACTCCATTAATTTACATTGTTATTGTACTCAAGACATGCATAGAGTTTGGCATGACATGCAACTAAGAACAAATGTGCCTATGGGAGGGAAGAAAGTAGACAGATGCCATTTTTTTCTGTCAAATGACATGAGTAGCTTGGACTGGTGTATCATTATTAGATATTTGAGTGGAATAAAGTGCATCTGTTTGTATATATATATATAAAGGCATAGGTGTAAATGTAGATGAAGCTGCCTTTATACGTATACTGAGTCAGGCCATTAGTCTTTCTAGTCTAAAAGTGTCTGTTCTGACCATCAGGTCTCAACAGGATAACTTTTCCAGCCTTGGTACCTGAGAGCCTTTAAGTGGCAATGATAGGGAATATGTGTACTTTGGCAAGCAAGGGCTATACACTATCACGGAGCTCAGGTCAGAGAAAGCATTAGAGCAGAATAAAGATAATATTGGCAGAGTGCAAGATATTTCTCCTCTCATTATATAGGACATTTTGAGAGGCCTCACAATTAGACCCAGTGGCCACATCACTGTGATGTGTGTTTAATAACTACTTTGAACAAAGCTCTTTAAAAATCAGGCATAAGGGTTAGAGTTTCAGACACACGCTCGACACAATATATTATGCGAATTGCAAGAAAGGAAACCAAAGGTCCTTCCACAATTTTGCCTTTTAAAGAAATTCTGTAGGAAACTAATTAAAAAAACATGTGTACCAAATTGCTCTCTCGCCAAGAATAAATTGTAGCAAAAGACAGATCAAGGGGAGCTGTCCATTGCGCTGCAGAGCAGCATAAAGAAACACAACTCACCACTTGATACCTTGGGGCCAGAAGATCTGGAATTCCGTTTATCATAAGCACCGATTCATTTTCCCTAACTGTGTCATGCTTCTGAATCCTGAGGTTAATTTGTTAGATTATTCTAATATTCATCAAAGACTTTTCAGCGTCTTAAGCCTTCACAGTTTAATGTGTTCATTTATAGAGAACAGGTAAGAGAAATGAAAACTAATTAAATGATTTATTAAAAGTCTTTTAAAATTTACTCTTCCCTAGTTTCACTCATTGGATCAGCTAAGCAACTATGGAGGAAGTGCAGCATACTTCTCATAGGAAGGTCAAAAATCAATGATAGCTACCCTCTAATAATAGAGGACTCATTTTGCAAGGTCCCCATTTTCAACATAAGGACCTTGCAAAATGTGAGCATTTAAATTTCATATCCTACATATGTTTATTTTAGGGTACCTGACTCTGAACCATTCCCTTTTTTTGCCCAGTATTAATAGGCTTAGTGTAGCCAATATACTGAAACACTAAGATTGAAAACATAGACAGAGCTAGTATTATTGAAATTTAAGGAGCTGTAGATTGTGGAATCAGGCTTGATGCTCTAACCCACCCACTGGGGGCCACTTTGATAAATGGGCAGGACAGTCTATATTGAAAGCGGACACTTCCAGCTCTGTATAGGTTAGTGTTCTTACCTGACTGGGATCACATGGGAGCTTAATTATTAGATTATTTAATAGTCTAGAGTTGGGGTTGTCAGGCTTGAACCCATTAGACTTGCCATTGACAAAGTTATTGTAGAAGCCCTGTAAACAAGCACATTCAATTTCCCTTGGAGTTTTGAAGCATACTCTGTTTTCAGAATGGTTTTCTTCAAATGCTTATTTAATTGAATTGGCTACTATAGTTTGGGCTTTTATTTGAACCTTCATTTGCAAATTGATGTACTGATTCTAAAATACATATTTTACAGCTCCAGTAGCCATCAACTACACTACAGGAAAGAGGATACCCTATGAAGATATTAAAACAGGCATTTTATATAGCTTAATCAGTTAGATGCGGTACTTTGTTGACATCTAAACATCAGAATAATGAAACCAACAGGGTGATTGAACCCATCACTTTTTATGGATGCACATCACAGATTAAGACCACTATCCAGAAATATTGGTATCTGTAAGAAAATATACGTATATGCAACAGTGCTCCCATGTTAGCATATAAGTGTGTGCCAAATCTGCAAGGTATTTTGGTACATGCCAAAATAAGGACAAATTGAGGCCTTTGTAAGACCACAGACAATATTTCTGTTGGACAGTTCCCCTGCGTGAATTTGTAATATATGTACCAACTGTGGCAAACTAAAATCTTAGAATCATAGAATCATAGAATCATAGAATCATAGAGTTGGAAGAGACCACAAGGGCCATCGAGTCCAACCCCCTGCCAAGCAGGAAACACCATCAGAGCACTCCTGACATATGGTTGTCAAGCCTCTGCTTAAAGACCTCCAAAGTAGGAGACTCCACCACACTCCTTGGCAGCAAATTCCACTGTCGAACAGCTCTTACTGTCAGGAAGTTCTTCCTAATGTTTAGGTGGAATCTTCTTTCTTGTAGTTTGGATCCATTGCTCCGTGTCCGCTTCTCTGGAGCAGCAGAAAACAACCTTTCTCCCTCCTCTATGTGACATCCTTTTATATATTTGAACATGGCTATCATATCACCCCTTAACCTTCTCTTCTCCAGGCTAAACATGCCCAGCTCCCTTAACCGTTCCTCATAAGGCATCGTTTCCAGGTCTTTGACCATTTTGGTTGCCCTCTTCTGGACACGTTCCAGTTTGTCAGTGTCCTTCTTGAATTGTGGTGCCCAGAACTGGACACAGTACTCCAGGTGAGGTCTGACCAGAGCAGAATACAGTGGCACTATTACTTCCCTTGATCTAGATGCTATACTCCTATTGATGAGGCCCAGAATTGCATTGGCTTTTTTAGCTGCCGCGTCACACTGTTGGCTCATGTCAAGTTTGTGGTCAACCAAGACTCCTAGATCCTTTTCACATGTACTGCTCTCAAGCCAGGTGTCACCCATCTTGTATTTGTTCCTCTCATTTTTTTTGCCCAAGTGCAATACTTTACATTTCTCCCTGTTAAAATTCATCTTGTTTGTTTTGGCCCAGTTTTCTAATCTGTCAAGGTCGTTTTGAAGTGTGTTCCTGTCCTCTGGGGTGTTAGCCACCCCTCCCAGTTTAGTGTCATCTGCAAATTTGATCAGGATGCCCTTGAGTCCATCATCCAAGTCGTTGATAAAGATGTTGAATAAGACCGGGCCCAAGACAGAACCCTGTGGCACCCCACTAGTCACTCTTCTCCAGGATGAAGAGGAACCATTGATGAGCACCCTTTGGGTTCGGTCAGTCAGCCAGTTACAAATCCACTGAGTGGTAGCATAGTCAAGACCGCATTTTACCAGCTTCTTTACAAGAATATCATGGGGCACCTTGTCAAATGCCTTACTGAAATCAAGGTAGGCTATATCCACTGAGTTCCCTTCATCTACCAGGCTTGTAATTCTGTCAAAAAATGAGATCAGGTTAGTCTGACATGACTTATTTTTCAGAAATCCATGCTGACTATTGGTGATCACAGCATTCCTTTCTAGGTGCTCACAGACTGTTTGCTTAATGATCTGCTCCAGAATCTTCCCTGGTATTGATGTCAGACTGACTGGGCGATAATTATTTGGGTCCTCTCTTTTCCCCTTTTTGAAAATAGGGACAACATTTGCCCTCCTCCAGTCTGCCGGGACTTCGCCTGTTCTCCAGGAATTCTCAAAGATGACTGCCAGTGGTTCTGAGATCACGTCTGCCAGTTCTTTTAATACTCTTGGATGCAGTTCATCTGGCCCTGGAGACTTGAATACATCTAAACTAGCCAAATATTCTTGTACTATCTCCTTAGTTATTCTGGGCTGTGTTTCCTTTGCTGAATCATTTGCTCCAAATTCTTCAGGTCGGGCATTGTTTTCTTTATCGGAGAAGACTGAGGCAAAGAAGGCATTGAGGAGTTCAGCCCTTTCTGTGTCCCCTGTTTGCATTTCACCATCTTCTCCTCTGAGTGACCCCACTGTTTCTTTGTTCTTCCTTTTGCTACGAACATACCCATAAAAGCCTTTTTTGTTGCTTTTAACCTCTCTAGCAAGCCTGAGTTCATTCTGTGCTTTAGCTTTTCTGACTTTGTGTCTACACGTGCTGGCTATTTGTTTGAATTCCTCTTTGGTGGTTTCCCCCCTTTTCCATTTTTTGTACACATCCTTTTTTAATCTTAACTCAGTTAAAAGTTCTTTAGATAGCCACCCTGGCTTCTTTAGGCACCTTCCATGTTTCCGTCTCATTGGTATTGCCTGACGTTGTGCTTTTACTATCTCCCTCTTAACAAACTCCCAGCCATCATGAACTCCCTTTCCTTTTAGTATTACTGTCCATGGGATCTCACCCAGCACTTCCCTAAGTTTTATGAAGTCGGCTTTCTTAAAGTCAAGAAATTGAGTCCTAGTATGCTTGGCTGCTCCTTTCCGCTGTATAGTAAACTTCAGAAGAGCATGATCACTCGCGCCTAATGATCCTTCAACTTCTACCCCACTAACCAGGTCATCAACATTGGTTAGGACCAGATCTAAAATGGCTGTTCCTCTTGTTGCTTCTCCCACTTTCTGGACAATGAAGTTGTCTGCAAGGCCAGTGAGGAATCTGTTTGACCTTATGCTCTTGGCTGAGTTTGACATCCAACAAATATCTGGGTAATTGAAGTCCCCCATTACTACTATCTCCCTTCCTTTTGCATGCTTGGCCATCTGTTCCAGGAAGGCATCATCTATGTCCTCCGTTTGGCTTTCAGTAATCCTGATAACAAAGTATCCATCCTGAAATATTTATACACCTGCAACACTAAAAATACTTTATTTATGCAGTTCGATGTCCATGTACCTTGTTGGGATGACCACTAGAACGATTAAGATCAGCAGAGGATAAAACAAAAGTTGCACTGGGACAGGGGGGGAATCCATGCACTGCTAAGCATTTTATAGAGCAACAACATGGTACCAAATTCCTGTTTTCAGCATTTTTACGCTCTTCCATTTTTTTTAAAAAAAGTTTACATGATTGTTTCTTTACTGTTTATTTTATTATATTTTGGAAAGTGCCTTGGGATCACTATGAGTGATGAAGGGCCGTCTACAAAGCTAGATAATAAAATGAAAGAATGAATTAAGATAGGCTGGCCTTGAGCTCTGGAATTAACAAAATTATAGTATGGGTGTTGTTCCTATGCACGGCTATATACATCTGGAGAACAGTGTGGCATATGGGTTAAAGTAAGTATGGTGCTCTATCATACTGATAGACTGAGCAAATTCGAGATGAGCATGAGATAGCTGACTTGTGCCTCCTCCTCACTGCCTTCTCTTGTCCATGGGGACATTGCTCTCTCTCCCACTTAACAAGCCAGCTAGCAGTTACTGCCTCCCCCATCTTGCCCTCTCACTCCCACACTAACTGCCACCCAGTTTCAATCTTCAGCCTGGAATGCATGGGGCTTCAAAGAGTCCTATAATCAACCACAGAATCCTAAACCAGAGAGTCATACAATCTACAGATTTTCCCCCTCACTTGCTTCCTTTGGTGATCCAAAACAAAATGATCAGATTTCCATTTTATCTATGGTTCATGGGAAATATATTAAATGCCATCAACTGTCTCAAGCTATGGATGAGAAAATCCAGGAAGCACACTTCCCCCCAAAAGTTCATTCTAGCACATTTCTAATAAGGCTCAAGGTGAAGTGGCTATGTTGGCTTTGTCATCAAAGGAAATTAACCTTATTAATTTGTGGCCTTGGGAGAGGGAAGAGGAGAGGCCTCCCAGCCTCTAGGGCAGAAAGCTTGAGGTCTCTGCAGGGTCCTAGAGTCCAACCTTCTCTGTCAGAAAGTTTATTGAGCACTGATGAGGTTTTGGGAAGGAGCCCTCATGCCTCCTTCCGATGCTGCTGTCGCAGCTCAAAAGTGGGGCACCCCGAATCCAAACAGAACCCCGGGGCAACTGGCCAAAAATAGTGACTGCCACGACAAAATTGGGACTCTTGGAGGGTCTGCTCTATAGAGGACTTCATCCTTTAATCTAGTACTGAGCTTAAGCATCATGACTTAGGCTAGTATGACAGAGCAGTGCCAAGACAGCATGAGAAATTTACTTCATTCCTGTGTGCTGAATTTAGCTTTCAATATTTCTCTCTCTTTTGCACTGAATTATTGTCAAGCCTTTTAAAAAAGGAAACAGCTTAACCTTCCACTGCCCTTGCTTTTGGGCATACGTAACTAGCAATCATGACACCAAGTAAGAATGCTTCATCTGGAGACTCAAGTCTTGTCCTGAACTGAATGCACTTTCCATTAGGGACAGTATCCTTAGACCTGTTAGAAGAGGTAGGATTTCTCAACCTTTTAAATATAAAAAGCCCACACCCTTCTTCAAACCTGGCTCCACTCATCATTTTATGTGAATTTTCAAAAGGATTGAAATATTGTGACTTTTAATTATAAATAACATTTTAGGGCTTAATAATAATGATGAATCAAAGTACTTATAATTGTAAATACATATTGAAATTTGCACAAAAAAGCACATGAAATTTAACAGTATATGAGAACTTCCTGTTCCAGTCAGTGCCTCCTTGAGCAAGGTAATCCAGAGCTCTGTTTCAGTCCTGTATTCTTTGACTGTCCTTTGGCCCTGACTAAAGGTAAAGGTAAAGGTACCCCTGCCCGTACGGGCCAGTCTTGACAGACTCTGGGGTTTGTGCGCTCATCTCACTCTAGAGGCCGGGAGCCGGCGCCGTCCACAGACACTTCCGGGTCACGTGGCCAGTTTGACATCACTGCTCTGGCGAGCCTGCACCAGCACAGCACACGGAACGCCATTTACCTTCCCGCTATAAAGCGGTACCTATTTATCTACTTGCACTTTAAGGGTGCTTTCGAACTGCTAGGTGGGCAGGAGCTGGGACCGAAAGACAGGAGCTCACCCCGCTGCAGGGATTCGATACAATCGGCAAGTCCTAGGCACTGTGGTTTTACCCACAGCGCCACCCGCATCCCACTTTGGCCCTGACTACTGGCTTGCTAATCATTCCTGTCTCCTGGTCCTTTCTTTGGTCTTGACTTGGGGCTCATCAATTGCTAACAGCTCCCCATTGACTGCCCATGGCCCAGCCCTGACTCCAGCCAGTTGACGACTCAACCCTATAGGAAACCGATTAAAAATATATTTCTTATACTTCTAGAAGCAAACACTCATCATTCTAGGCACATTTCCCCCCTACTCTTTTCTTGTGCAATACCCATCACTTTACTGGGGATGCGCAGCAGATGTTTGTGAAGGATTGTGCCCCAAGTTGCCTACCTCTGAGTCACTTCCAAAGAAGCAAAAAATGCAGATTCGTCAATCTTTCTTCTGTGCCCATATCAGCATACAGCACATTTTATATTTTGCTTTTAAATTTATGGCAATTTGAATATTATTTTAAATTATGCATGGATTCCAGTCCAGTTGAAAAAGGTTTCCATTCCAGGCACAGACATCTTTATGAAGTGCAGGAAAAGAATTCAACAGTGCTGCAATGGCTAAGAAAGCCTGTTAAAACTAGATGGCACATTTGTAAGGTAGAGATTTGTGTTCATATTTTGTGTAGACTTGGAGAAAATTACTCGATGCACAGATCTGCCATATCCCAAAACTGCCTACCCAATGGCAGGAAAAGCACCATATATTAATGAAAGGCTCTGACTTGGAATTATATGTGCTCTGCTAGCAAACAAAAACATCTCTCTCTCTCTCTCTCTCTCTCTCTCTCTCTCTCTCTCACACACACACACACACACACACACACACACACACTCACTCTCTCTCTCTCTCTCTCTCTCTCACACACACACACACACAATTTAGATCTCGGCTGGTCTACTTAAGTATATTGGCAAATTATGCACACCTGGCATACAGATAAATGACAAGTGGATAAACCAAATGTTTTGTAGCATGGGAAAGGAGATTGAATGCTAGCCTGCCTGAACTACCTCATACTGATTTTATGACTCTGTCAATTACTTCTGGCACCATGCTTTCCTCAGGTCACTTCTCAATTGATCCTTTGGTCACCTGTCTCTGTGTGCATTCAGTTGGATTTATTTATTGCATTGGCTATCATAACACATGCATGGGATTGAGCATCCTCCCCTGTGGTGGGGGAATGGTGAGCTGTCAGGGTCCAAAAGGGAGGCAGTCATAAGAGCCACCAGGTAAGAGAAGTCATGGATAAGGAGTTCCTGGAAGTTGCTGGGTCAGTAGGGAGATGCAACTGCTCCAAAGATCCAGGTGCACAAAGAAGTTGGAAAGAACAGTGCCGAGAAGAAGAGAGGCAAATTGAATTCATTTATCAAGCTCAATTGTTTATTTGTAAACATTTCTGCACCACCAACATTAAGGAGACAGGGAACATGGTGATGAACAGCATAAAACCAACAATAAAATTACATTCATAAAACAAGTTCAAAATGTGTTATAGATCAGTAGATCAGCTTAATACATTGACAAAACTGGATCATCCCATCGGGGGAAGCCTGGGTGAACAAGGTCAGTTTTAAGCAGGTGCCTAAATGCCAGCACTGTAGCATCGTGCTCTGTCTGACCCTGCTGATGAGAAGTGGACAGCACAAGTTCCGTTTCTGAAAGGCCACAAGGCAAGGAGACCTGTGGCCAGGCAGCTGAAGTAGTCACTGGAGGAATGGACCACCTGGGCAAAGCAAGGTCTACCTCTTCTTGCTGCTCCATTTAAGAGGCATAGAGTATAGCAAATATAGTGAGGAGGACAATGATATAAAGGCTGCACAGGTATAGCTGGCATTCTTGCAGCAAAAGCTTATGCATATTTATTTGGAAGTAGGGCCCACTGTGTTCAATGGTGTTTACTCCCACAAATGTGTGCACAGGATGATAGCCTTGGTGTACCCAGCCATCTCTTTACTCCACCACCCCTCCATTCTTTGGCTGCCCAGCCATGTTTATCTTCAGATGCAGCTGGTCGGACTGTGCTGCTCTCCTGCCCCAGCCGTAACTATGCTAAATCAGAAGAATGTAACCTGAGTATTAAAGTTCAGGGATTGACTATGTTAAAGCCCTATCAGCTCCTGTTTTCCAGTGCAGCATGGAAGGCCCATGTGCTTTCTTTTAAGATGCATTATTGTTCTTTACAAGAAAGCAGCTAATTCTGTTTTTGGCCTGCTATGTTCTCAAGAATTTCTGCTCCAGTTGTCTTCCTTTCACCTCAGTTGTGAACAGCCCATTATCTTTATGGATTGTGGATGCTGGCTACAACTTCAGGGTCCCAAAGCGATGCAGCATATCAAGCTCTCTTTTATTTATTTATCTGGATGTTTTAGCTGCTAAAGGATGTAAGAGTGCACTGCATTCTGTCAATCAGAGTTAATTACTGTAATGTTTCTTTTGGCAGGTTCTCCTTCAAACAGGTTGCCTTTCCTGAAAAATGATGTTGATTGTTGCCTGTGTCAGATTTTATCAGCACGCTGTGTCCATTCTATGCAAACTGCACACTTACAATTTCATGGAGGTATAAACCACACTAAATTTAGAACAGTCAAGCAGACTGAAAGACAGAATTTCTATCACTGTCTGACAGCAGTCAGGATTATTTGGTTTTATGTAAAAAAATCTTAGTTATGTGTTTTCGATACTGTTGTAGTTTGTGGGGAGGGCAGCCTCCCTTAAATTCATAGAAGCAGTAAAGGGTTAGAATTTAATCAAGTGCCCTGAATCCCCAAATCCAGCAGGGATTCAAGTGCTGGAAAAGACAGGCCAGCCTGATAATCGCTAACTTAACAAAGGTAAGGTAATAAGCCATTAAAAAAGCAGGGACTCTGTGCCAAAAGCATATGGGTGGGGCCCCACATGAGCTCTGAGATAGTTAGCATAGATTAGGATAATAGTGGTGGTGAAATGACCTAGGGACCTAGAGGTTGCAGTCTGTTAAATGCAGCAAGTTGTGGAGAGTCAGAGCCATGGCTGTGGTCTGTTTGGATCCAAGGCTACAGCTATGGGAGAAGCAAGAACCTTTTGGAGTGTTAGTGCTTTGAACTCCTCTATTGTAGTCTCAGGTTGTATATATGTGTAAATAAACTGTATATCATAAAGACACCACAGTCTACACCATGCCTAATTTCCAAAGGAAACATGAACTCTGGAGCCCTGTAATCTGGCACAACTCAGAGATTGGGGTGGCATGTAGGCATGGGTGTCAGCAGCTGGAATTTGTGTTTCCTGGAGGAAAGGCCCATGAGTGAGGTGCGTCTATTTTTAATTTTATTTCTGCCGCTGTCAAACCTGATGTAGTTTGGGGGTAAGAAAAATTTATTGGGGACTTGGTCTTGAGGTTAGTCACCCTTGCTTTAAAGTGTATAAGCACACCTTGCCTACCAGCACCCAGCATCTAATCTTTTGAATTCTTTATGACTTCTTGCTTTTCTACCCACTTGTTGGTGGATTGCAGTAGCAGAACTGACTCCTGTCCAGGACAACTGTTCATTGAAGCTTCTTCACTTCCTCTTCTAACCTGCTTTTGTAGTCTATGGGGACAGAGATTACTTCTTAATCGGAGAACTTTAGAATACGAAAACTATATTTGGCATCAGTAGCAGCATTTGAACCTCCTTGCATTTTGCAAATCAGTACTCCTTTACCCTTTCTACTATTTCACGGAATGCTTGCTCACTTGGATCTAAACTGGAGGTCACAGTTTGCTTTGAATCTAAACTAGGAAACCAGATACCACATAAAGTCCAAGCATGGGATGAGAGAATGTTTGAATTCAGCTACAGAACATCTTTTCTGATTTTCCTTTTGTTTTGATCAAAGACTCTTCCATGATGCATTAAAACGGACATTTACACTAGCATTGCTTATTTTTACTAACCCTAGTCTCAGAATTCATTGCCAGCATATTTTATCTTACCATTAACTAAGCTTTTAAAAAGATTCCCCCCCCCAAAAAAAAATCAACCACAGTGTTGTTATTCACTCTGTGCTATTTCATTTCCTCGTCATTTAGGAGGAGGGGGGGACACCCAGCAGTTTGTCTCAAACAAAAAGTTTGTTCTTTTCCTCTTTCCATTGGAGAAATTCATGATAATTATTCTTCTGCACCTGCCTAATGGGGCTGAAGTAATTCAATTGTCATATTGGTGTAGATTGTTGCTTTGTGTAATGTATCACCCCTGCTGTTTCTCTTTTAAAAAATTCTATACTCTTCCATTATTCAGCAAGGCCTAATGATTACTTCAGCATTTGCACAGGCTGCACTATTTTGATTTTAATTGACTTCACTCTTTTAATTAAATACATTTAGTTTTTAACGCTGTTGTTGACATGCATGGTTTTGTCTTTATCAGTAGTTTCTTCCATTTGCCTTCTAGTGGTCTATGGACATTTCATTTAGTGGTTCATTTTAAAGAGGAGGCACATATAACATGAGCTTTTGCATTTATAAAGGCAACAGAAAAAGATGATTTGGTAGCAGTTTGATTTAAGGAAGATCAAGCATATATCCTTATTGGAACTGCAATATATACATTTATAATGCTCAATATAGTTTCACTTAATATCTATCATTTCAGACGAATTGTATAAAGATTTGTATTTCAAATATCATAGAACAAATTTGAAAGTCAATATTTTTTAAAAAATAGTTTTTATATAAGTAGGCATACAAACATAATGTGATTTTTTTAAAAAAAGAAAAGAAAACCAAGATATCTTAAGAGCAACTCTTAAGATTACTTTAGCCATCAAAGAGTTTTCGACAATACATTTTAATCAACTTCCACAATCTTTTAAGAAATACAGTTTAATTAATATATATGTTATGCTGCATTAAAACAACTAGGGTTGTCTTTCTTTTTAATCTGAAATAAATCTTTTAGGAATAACTTCTTTTAGAAACAGTGTCAGTAAGCCCCCTTTAAACCTGCATTATATAATTTATGGTGATAGTCTACAAATAAAGTATGAGTAAATTTTCTATTCATATGACAATGAGCCACATTAAGAGCAACAGGCTGCATGCAAGTTCCCATGTGCACTTCTCTCCAAACCACAGATTGGCGCCATCAGCTTTGACAGCATACATCAGTGATGGCCAAACTTGGCCCTCCAGCTGTTTTGGGACTACAACTCCCATCACCCCTAGCTAACAGAACCAGTGGTCAGGGATGATGGGTATTGTAGTCCCAAAACAGCTGGAGGACCAAGCTTGGCCATTACTGGCATACATCATATGTTAAGGGAGAAAGTGATGTCTGGATTAAGACCACCAACTCTCACCAAGAGGTTAGCAGACTCTGCTAAAGCTCCCAGTGCTGCCTCGGTGTGCAGGCACACACAGTTTCCATGCATGATCCAATGCTTTTCCATATTGAGCAAGAAAGGCTGTTGAACTTCCATAAGAGCCCAAAATTTGTTGTTCAGTCATTACCAGGAAACACACTCTTATACAGTGTGGTGAGCCAAGGTCAACAGTGGAACAGCTATGCATTGAGGGGCAGTGTGATGTAGTGGGTAGATTGCCAGACTTGGGAGAGACCAGGGTTCAAAGCTTCACTCAGCCATGAAGCTCGCTAGCTGACCTTGGGCGAGTCACTGTATCTCAGGCTAAGCTACCCCACAGGGTTGTTGTGGGGATTAAACCAGTAGAAGGGGAACCTTGGAGGAAAAGGTGGGCAATAAAGAAACAGATTAATAAATTTAGAAACCTTTTCAAATAAAGTAATTTAGATTGGGACTGTTGAATGCTGGGTACACAGTCCAGTTGAGCCAAACTACGGAGATCAAGTTGGAATGACTTAATTGTCTTAAGCGCTGCTAAGACTTCAGCCTTATTCATTTGCAGGGTGACCTGCCTGTCCCGCTCCCTATAATTTGGCTTTAGTCTCCTTGGTATACTTTAACTTAGCTCAGTCAAGAAACAACCTATGAGGCACTTAACAGACTTTTGCAGGACCTGTGGCTCCCATGCCTAGGAGACTCAAGACCTTGAGGGAAAGAATGTCTATGGCGCATGGCCAGTGTGTTCAATAACTGTGAACAGTCAAACTAATTTCATCTGCACAAAAGGAATGAATCTATAACAAGAATTCCTAGGCAGGAATTGGCAGGCAGCCAGCAAAACATGAAGTGAGATGAATTTTTCTAGGCTTGTAAGGACTGGGCTGAGGGGCAGGAGGCTGGGAGAAGAGGAGGTCTAGACACAATAAATGTATAACTTCTCTAGAAAGTTATGGGTTTGGATTTTTTAAAATGGCACTTAATTAAGGTAACTGCAGAGAAAAATAGAAAAAGAAAAGTTGTGAATCATCTTATTCCTATGCAGGGAGGAATTAGGGAGACAGGCAAAATGGAACAGTTTGCTTGCATGAGCGAAAACTATCTATCTCTGTACGCTGATTTGAAACTTTATGAAATGGAATGTAGTTTTTGCCACAATAGATTTTAAGGCACAGAAGGGAGGCTCTTTTGTGGCTTTCAGAGATGGAATGACACCCTCACCTCTAGTTTGGGAGTACTCTGGTGAAGATCTTAAAGTTAGACAGGTTCACAAGGGAACAGAAAGTCCTTGAGGTGCTCAGGTTTTCCTAGGCCAATGAATGAATAGGCAGTGGCGGGTTCCTAACTGAAATTTCTGAACAGCAGCACCAAGTAAAGCACATTGTGGCACGCTGGTGTGAACACTATCAGCACATGGATGAATATGGCCAAATCTTGTTTTTTTCCAAGTAAAGTTGCAGCTGAGCAACCAACACTGGTTAAATGTGCTATAAGTGATGAACAACAACAACGAAACAAACGAACAAACACCCGATCATCCATCTACAAAGCTGAACTGAAAAACACTCACAAACTCCAAATCTGATTCTTTAGGAAGACTGTAATTCCATCCAGAACAGGCCAAATCTTAATTTTCTGGTCAATGATAAACTGGAGTTATTAGAGTAAATTGGGAGCGTTATAGTAAAAGGCTTGCTGTCAGGGGTTCAGGGACAGAGGCACAGGTGAGGGGGGAGACGGAGAGCGATGGGGAAGAAACCCAGGACAGTGAGGAAGAGGATGACAATGACTTGAGGTCTTCCATGAGTCTCTCAAGTGAATCGGAGGATTCCCAGAAGGGGGCGCCCCTGGTCAAGCCAAGGGGGATCACAGGGGGGACCTGCCAGGAGCAGGGAAACAGCAGGGAAACCCCGAGTGGGAGTGGGAGATCGGGGTCGGCTTCCCAGGAGGAACGGAGTGAGAAGGGTGGAGTTCCCAGTGTGACACACGGAGCAGAGCAGGAAGGAGACAGGGGAAGGAGATCGGGGCAGGACGTCCTGCCGGAAGGGGCGGAGAGTAGTACAGGGAGTAGTGTAGCTGTCAAAAGGAAGGTCAGGGGTAGCGAACGCGCGCCAAGTTCAAATGTGGAGGCGCGCGGAAATGCAGAGAGCCCGGAGGAGGAGCCTGGCCCCAAAGCACGAAGGAGGGGGGAGCAGGCATCTGAGGGATCCGCGTCAGGGGAAAGCAGGAGGGAAGGAACCCAGGGGGGCAGGAAGACCCTGCGGAAAAGAAAGGACAGGAAGAGGTGGTCTAGCACAAGCCTCTTAAGCTGGTGTAGAGGCGGGACCGACTCAGAGGGGACTTCAAACGTCTAGGCTAAAAGACGCGGGGCTGCACGCCTCGGTTGTGGAACCAATAATGAACTGCAATAAACATCCTTGTATATAAGAAGAGCTTGGCGTTGGTCTTTTGTGAGCTGAGACCTGAGGCAGCCCCTGACACTTGCTATAATGGATTGCTGTGATGCTTGAGGGAAAGGTGAAAGTTACATCCAGTAAGCACTATCTAGTAAGCAAGAGGAAAAGCTGAGTCTCAGAGTCTCCATTATCTAGTGATATTCCTTTAATATCAAGCAAAGAGAACAAAGGGGCAGAAATGGAACAAATGGGGATAACATTTAATAACAGTTAAAGGTGTGTCTGTATGGCATGTTTTAAGTGGATATTACCAAAGAGCCACTTTGTCACTATAATATAAATTCTAGTATGAGTGGGTGAGATCCAACTGGAATTACCCACTGGAATTAACCAAGCAGGTAAGTTAGTCATGCCCACTTACTGATGTTGATGGGCTACAATTCCCATCATCCTTGACCACTGGCTATGCTGGCTGGGGCTGATGGAAGTTGGAATCAAACAACATCTGGAGGGCTACAGGTTCTCAACCCCTGATGCAGAGTATGCAAGACTGAAAAGGCAATGCATCAGAGCAAACAAGTTTCATGTGTATCCTGATTTTGTATCCTGTTACCCAACAGCAGAGCATGTAAGGTATCATCAATATATGCAAGGAGTTGAAACACCAAGAATGGCTCAGACCATTTTTGAAAATCTGCCCCAGGTTGGGGGTGCCTTGCTTTTCTTAGATTTCTGATCTGATTCAATGTGAAGGATGGCTTCACTCAAATGGCAGTGATGCCTGCTGGACCAGTGCTGCCTATTTTCTTTACCCATCCAGTAATTTTATTTTCAACAATGCTTTTCACCCCATTGGCATACCGCATGCCATAACAAGAAAGAGATGGGCCCTGCTGTAAGTAATTAAGTCTACAAGAGCAGTACTGCTTATTTTTCATTGTAGCAGATAATCAGAATGCTGTTGGCTCAAGTGTAAAATGCAGAAATTAATGATCCCATATAATACAAATTAGAGGATTTTTTGTGTGTGTTTTTTTGAAGACTAAAGGTAGGAAACCTAGCTTCACTGCAAAAATGAAAGAGTCCCTATGTAAACAGATATGGAGAGATAAAATTAATAGGCAACAAATGCATTAATATGCAACACAATTAAATCATACTACACTAAAAAAGGCAGAGTTGATCATAATTCCACTTGAATTTTTTCTCAACACCATATTTAAAAGAGTACACATGGAATTTTATGGTTACACTTTCTTTATTTTTGATATGCAGCCAATATTTGCATATTGGCTCAGCTGTGATCGATGGGAATTCTGCATACGGCTTCAAAAAGTTCAAAATATTACACCCTTGTTTTCACCCTCCATAAAAGCAAATGCTCTGGTCATCAGAATACAGTATTTAACTAAAGGCAATAACTGTCTAGACCAACTTTCGAAACTGGTCTTCAGAATTCCTAAATGAAAAAAGAAAGATTCTAGAGCAAGAGGAAATTACATATTTTGATAAACTTACATGGGTAAGCAATGAAATAGCTTAATTGTTTGCAACGCCACAGCAACATAGCTGTCAACGTTTCCCTTCTTATAAGGGAAATTCCCTTATTCCGAATAGGATTCCTCGCAAGAAAAGGGAAAAGTTGACAGCTATGCACAGCAACCTAAAGATTCAAACTAGTGCTGTGCTAAACATTTCTCCTGCATTTCCTAGCAATTAATGAAAAAAGAAACAGACAATGAAAGAAACTGAAATTTAAAATGATCAAATGGGAGAGAAAATTTAAGTAAAATCCCCATAGGTGGAGCAGAGGGTTTCTGTTACATTTACTTTTGAGGTGGATGAGGGCTGCTTGTGAATGTCATTTCTTTCATTCTACAATTCATCTCACTAGTGGTGTGCACTCTGCAGCCTCTCCAAGTGGCTGTGCTTTAGCTAAAGCCCAAGAAAAGACACCATAAGAGAACTCCTCTCATGAGGCTTTTTCAGATGAAGAAGCCTGGGCAGCCAGGGAGGCTGCAGGGTGCTAGAGAAATGTTCACAGGGAAGAAAAGCACAGCACCCAGGGCCCCTTAGCAGCAAAAAAGTAAATTCAATGCACACCAAAATTCTAAAGAAATTTCCTGAGGATTGCCTTTCCCTTAAAAAGTGCCCCGAGAATGAGATTTCAGGGACAGGAGGTAATGTTGAGAAACTGGAGAGCAGATTTCAGCACAGCACTAACTAAAACAATTGCAAGTCCCTTTGTGTTTAGGTTTGGATCACAGTACTGAATGGCATGTGCCAAAAGTTTGAGTTTGAGTCATTGAATAAAAAAATACAATATAAATTAGCAAACTGGATTGTAAACACAGGGCAGTGATCATGGCGTCTGAAATCATCAACAAAAAAATAGCAATCTGTGGACACAGAGAGTAATGATCACTGCATCTAAGATCAAGAAGGAACTACTCAACTTTCACAGGAAACACCTGCTTTTTTTTTTAAGCCCTGCATCTTTGCAATGATATTGGACAGCTACACATATGTGCATCCAAATATTAGCATTTTTTTCTGTTAGAAATATTATCACCATAATTTTCTAGTGCAGGAAGGGTAGCATTCTTCCTAGTTAGGGGGAGATGAAATCTCCAAAGTGATGTATCCTAGCAAAAAAATTGTGATCAGTGACTGAGAATGCATGCCTCTAAGATTGCGTCTGTTCACTGGAACAGAAAAAACATGCTTCCAACAGATCATTTAAATTAAGCAACCACATTTCCAGGGACTCTTATTTGAATTTTTAAAATGGCTGTTTCCTACATTATACGCCACATCAACTATCTTCACAAGATTTTTTAGAAGTGTTGCAGACAATAAGCATCAGTCGTAAAAGTGCCTTTAGTGCCTATCACATAGAAATGTTCTTTGTGCTTAGCTCCTAAACACTACAATCTTTCACAGTGCTGGTGATAAATATGTATGGCAAGTAATGCTAGCACTAACATTAGCAGCAAAGCTAACACTACTAGCACTAGTAGTAATGCTAAAAGATCATCTCATTCCTTATAGAACTGATAACTGCTCTTTTCAGTAGAAGGCATTCCACCAATACCATCTCACCAAGGTATCTGTTTTGTACAATATAGGAATTGGGTCTTCAGCTAAGTGATACTTGCCATTTGGAACGCCCCTCCATAGCATATCAGACAGGAATCATTTCTATTAGCTTATGGTGCCTATGGAAGACCTCCCTCTTTCAGCAAGTATTTTAAGTGTAGAATTTTTATTCTAGTTTGCATCTGTACTAGATTTGAAATTTCATCTATGAAATTGTTTTCTATGCTGTTGTTGTTTTTAAGTTATTGGTGCTTTTATTGGTCAATCACAGAAGCACGGAATTGTAGAGTTGGCAGATCATCTAGCGATTCATAAAGGGAAAGAAATAAACAATACTGGGAATATAGCCATTTCCTCAAAAGTTGACCAAGTCATTGTGCTGAAGGTTTGCTTCTTCACTGACACCTGTGGCTCACTTTGTGAACTTGACCACTGAGGAGTGTTCTATAAACAGAAGGAAATAAGAAGAGTCCCGTTGGATCAGTACAAAAGTCCACCTAAACCATGAATCTTGCTCTCACAGGGGGAGGTGGATGCTTCCAGAATTCCCTGAAGCAAATTCTGTCATTATCATCCATGTCTTGGACACATTTTCCACTAAACCCTTCCTTCACTCTGCTCATGGCAGTCTTCTGGTATGAAGAATCTTGTTACATTGTAGAAGACCTGCAAAACCTACAATAGTATATATTAATGATATTAAGTGTTTTGTGCTCAATTCTACATATTTGTTTTGGCCAGAAATAAATGGCATACTAAGGATCGAGGGTGGGGTGGGGGTGGGGGCAGATGGACAAATAAATACTATTTCCTGTTGACATTAAACACACATTAACTATATATCGAAACAATAATTACAGGAAAGTGCTGATTTCTACATTCTAACAAAATTATTGCTTCTCTGTACTTGATATAAAAGTCTCTCAGTAAGCCCAGATAAAGATCCAGTGGTAATTTATGATGCTGAGGGTGTCACAATAATTTAGGGTGGCAGTTGAGGCAAGCAGGCCTTTTGTCCATTTCATCCTCACACTTAATTTACAGTTGCTTTTCAAGACCTATTTTTGGGGGGTTTGTTTCCCATCTCTTCCATTTGGTGCAAGCACTGCTTTCCTATGAATCTGTCACCTGTTTCCTTTCCAATCAATAGTACATGAGTATACTTGCTACAAGATTAATTTATCTATTCCTTTGGACCAGAGCCATAGTGTAAAGGCCAGTAACTCAGTGGGCAAGATCCCACAATAAATTGCATCAAGCTGGAAGGAATCATCCGTAAATACCATCTTCGGGTTCAGGGCCACTGATACTAGCTTCCATTTAATTTAATGAACTGCAGGGTGGGGGACAACTTTTATTGCCTTTTGTTTTTCTGTCTGGGAAATCTACGAAATATAGGCAAGTACAGATGGATCACATATTAAAAATGCTTTGTCTGAAAAGCTTGGTAAAAAGAGGGCCCATGAAACCATTGGAATGGAAGGGGAGAGGCAAGGTTTTCCCAAATGGACATCTGTTTGTTTAAAATCTTATACTTCTCTACTACCAGCCATGGGCATGAGGTGGGATTTTTAAATTTGGATATGTATAAAATGGGGAAACACCCTACAGAAATTGGAGAAAGAGCATGATGTAAAGGAAATAAAAATAACCCAGCTTAATTTAGGCTGCTAAATTGTAGGTAGAACCACAATTTCATTCAGGGAAACATGAAATATTTTTGTTTGACTCTTTAAAGAAAAAGTTGCTAACTTAAAAAAAATAAAAATCTGCCAGAGTGGGATGCAATTCACAGACATGGTTGCCCCTTCTGAGGGGATGAAGTCAGCCAACTTTCAGAACAACAGGTGCAACCATCCTACTGCAAGGGCAGATTTTACAACTTTGAGGTGGGTAAAACAGAAATCACTTCACTTTCTTTCAGTATTTTGTGGGTGGGGGAGAGGGTTGATCAGAGGCAGAGTGATAGGGGAGGGGTTGTGAAAGGGGGGCTGTGAATGAAGCAAGTAGGGATACAGTCTGTGCGTGTGCGTGCACACACACCAGCTACACCTTTTAAATAAACTGATAGTGCAATCCTATACATCTTTACTCACAGAGCCTAGGACTTGCCAATCAGAAGGTTGCCAGTTCGAATCCCTGCGATGCAGTGAGCTCCCGTTGCTTGGTCCCTGCTCCTGCCAACCTAGCAGTTCGAAAGCACGTCAAAGTGCAAGTAGATAAATAGGTACCACTCCGGCAGGAAGGTAAACGGCGTTCCGTGCGCTGCTCTGGTTCTCCAGAAGTGGCTTAGTCATGCTGGCCACATGACCCGGAAGCTGTATGCCGGCTCCCTTGGCCAGTAAAGCGAGATGAGCGCCATAACCCCACAGTCGGTCATGACTGGACCTAATGGTCAGGGGTCCCTTTACCTTTACTTCCCACTAAGTTCAAATGGGGTTAACAGGTGAGTGGGTATAGGATTGCCAGTGTGGTGTAATGGCTAAGAGCGGTGGACTCATAATCTGGTGAACCGGGTTTGCTTCCCCGCTCCTCCACATGCAGCTGCTGGGTGACCTTGGGCGTCACACTTCTCTGAAGTCTCTCAGCCTCACTTACCTCACAGAGGGTTTGTTGTTGGGGAGGAAGTGAAAGGAGATTGTTAGCTGCTTTGAGACTCCTTAGGGGAGTGAAAGGCAGATATCAAGTCCAAACTCTTCATCATCATCATCATCATCTTAAAAGGGGATTTGGAACAATCTAACCCAGGGTAGGCAGTGTGGTGCCTCCAGATGTTGTGAAATACAGCTCCCATCTGCCCCAATCGACATGGCAAATGGTCATGCATACTAGGAGTCCATCATCTGGAGGATGCCATATCGTCTACCCTGATCTAATAGATGTGTTGGCTAGCCCCTATACATTTTAGCTCTATAAAGAAGAAATCTGACAGGCAATGAGAAGCACCTTCAGGCAGCATTGATGAAGCAGAAATTCATTCGAAAATAAGTAAATAAAATGAAGTGGTGGAGTACTGAGGGGAAAGAACCAGCCTTGAGATTTCTCTCTCGTTGATCTGATGTAGCTCTTTGGGAGCAGAGTGTACTCTGATCAAGGCCATTGGACTGCTGTTGTGCCTGTGATAACAACATTATGTATCTTCTCACCCACAGTCTAAGGACAGATCTCTATTCTTTTTAACAGGGCTTCTAAATTTAACTTGCCACCAACTGTTTTGCTGCAGAAAATTTCAGCTGACTGTGAAGTGGAATCTCTCAAAAGAAAGTCTCACACTTCACAGTATGCTTTCTCTGCTACAATAACAACAAAATAAACCCCAGCCAAAATGCTCATTTGCTCTACCTGGCAATAGAAAATAAGAGTACAACTTGATCAAACTAGGAGAGTGGATTTGTATTGAATTGGTAGCTAATTTGCCAAAAGCTCATGAATAATTCAAGCGAGATCAAGTGACAAAAATATTATAACTTCAACCTTCATTTTGCCTGCATGCTAACATAATCATCTACATTTGAGAAGGGATTTTTTAAAAGTTGTTTTCTTCCATAATGCCAAAACTGGCAAAAGGTGATTTTTATACTTACAGTTTGTTTTCCATAGTGATGTGTTGAAAGTGGAATAAGGAGGATAATGTATAATTTGATTATATCATTTTTTGCTACTGCTGCTGTGTCATTTGGGCACATTTCTAAACCTTATCAGGAAGAGCTCAGTTTGTCTGGAATAAGGCTGGTTGTATAGCTGCTATACTAACAGACTTGATAGTATGCATCTATAAAATAACTTCCTTCGGGTGAAGTGATGCTGTGTTGCTGCTGTTAGGTATCAGTTTTGTCGTTTGTTAATTACAATAAATATTAGGCTGACCATGTATCCTACTTTACAGAGATCTCTCCTGTCTGAAGAGTTGTTAGAGGTCAGTCTTCTGTCTGAGGGAGTCCTCTGTCTGATCCAAATCCAGTCTTGGATGACCACCAACACTTAGCAGCTGGACAGCAAACTGAGCAGAAACACAAGCCACCTGGTCACATCTTCCCTCGTATGGTAAGATGTATTTCCATTTAAATTACAGTAATAATTTCTAAATTTGCATCTATACCTAACATTAGCTAATGAAAATGTACGTAAATCTGTGTTCTCTTTGAAAAGACTTACAGAAACTGCTATATAAAATTATTGCTAAAATAAATATTTTATGCTTGATTTTTTAATACAACTTACAAAGCATTTTCAATTATGTTATGGGCTTTAATACTATAATTTATTTTGACAGCATCCCTGTGAGGTAAGGTAATTTAAGTTCAGTTTTACAGATAGGAAGCTTAGAATTAAGAAAGAGTGATTTGCCCAAGTTCACATCACATAGGAAACATTGAATGCTGCTTTATAATGAGTCAGATAGTCAGTCCATCTCACTCAGTAACCGGCAGAAGCTCTCGGGGGTATCAGATCTCTGCCATGAAAATGCCAGGGATTCAACCTCAGATTTTTCATATTCAAGGCATTCATTCTTCCATGAAGCCAAAGACCTTCTCCACAGGCATTGGGAGGTGTAGTTCTGCACATTCAAAGGAATGTGTCTAAAAAAGTGTTTTGTCCATTGAAGTGAATGGGAACATGCCTGTAGACTTTGTGTTTTGTAAGTGTAAAGTGTAGCTGGGTGAGATTATACCTCTTCATTCCATAATGATGTATGATAGAGGTGTGGAAACAATGGGTAAAGAATCCTTATTTTCTAATTATGTAGATTTGCAGGGGGGAAGAAAGACTATAAAACAAATTTTGTGTCAATTATCCTGCCCAACTCCATTGGAGCAAGTAGTAGATTTGTATAATTGTGATTTTACTTCATCAATGAGATTCATACAAAATAAATGTGCAAAAGAAAACTAAAAGAAACTGAAATCTGCTAGAATACCTTTTGACTTGTCTGAAAATATTTTGCATATTGAAATCATTATAGTGCATATTTTAGTTATGAGTCACAATTACAGGGTGGCAAGCCAAACTGGAAAAAATGGAGAAGCTTTAAACAACGACCTTTTCTGTTAAGCATCAGGATTTATGTTTGCATTGCCAAAGTCATTTGGCGACGGCCACCTACATTAGCACAACCTTCGTCCCGGGCTGCATTCACAAGCTGGGAGTTTAAAGGTTAAGTGGAGCGGGGAGGGGAGGGGTTTTCATGCATGCCGTGCAGCCATAGTCTATAAGAGGAAAGTCAGAATTTATAAACTGTCTGAAAGATGCTCCGTGGAGGCATTTAAAGGACTGGTCTATCATTTCAATTAGGGCCAAATAATTGCCCCACATAATAATCATTACAGGCTCGTAAACCACGGTGCCACCCAAGATGTTAACAAGCTGGCATGGTTTGAGCATCAAAGACAGAGGGGGAACTGTGTTTGCATGTTTGGCACACCAACTAATGAGGAAAGTCAATTGGTCCTTTGTCTTGAGGGTCTGAAGAGCTGTGCTCTAATGTTTGGTTTCTTGGTTGGCACTTGTTCAAGTAATCGCTCATGGCCTGACAAAGCGGCACTTGTGTTTTATTAGTGGCCATGCTGAACTCTCCTGCCTGGGCTGTGTTGTCTCTCAATAGAATGCGGCACCAAAGGGCACACTTATTTGAAAACACTAAATCAGAGCATGATGACCTTTGCCCAGCAAATGCAACTAAGACAACAACAGAAATGTTTACAGCAGTTTCTCCTCTTGCTGGAAAAGAAGTGAGGAAGCCGGTAGGTAGGTGATGTGTGAACTGACATTTACAACATGCTGAAAGAAGAAGCAGAAAGAACTTTCGGGAGATGTACACTAAGCAATACATTTCAAACAACAAACACACACAAAACAAGGTGGACAACAATTTAAGGTTGTTCAGCTTACAGAGATGCTGACAAACTGTTGACTAATTAGTTTTTCCTGATCTTACTTTGCTAGGCTCAATGTAGCTAAGCTTATAGAAGCTCCCGATGGCTTCAAAACCAGAGACTGGCCAGGTCTACACCTTGTTTGCTAAAACAATGATATTGCTTCAGGTGTTCCATTCATGACTTCAACGAGTTTCTTCTTTTGAGGCATTTACCTGTACATTTCAGCAATGTATCATCAGTGTGCATCGGCTTAACTTAGGGGCTGAATCACGAGGCAAATCAAGGTGATTCAGGGGTCTTTCCTCAATTACGAGTCCAAGCTTAATATACATAGCCCCCACCCCAGTCAGATCAGGGTCACCACAAAGCCTCATGTCGTAATGTTTTTTCTGTGCTTTTCTGAAACTTAGAGGTCTATTATTTTCTATAGATCTATGTTTCCCTAGGTCTAACAGCTTTGCAAGAAGTTATGCTGACCACTTGTGGCCTGTGGAACACTGAAGAGTTCTGGGTTGTTTTTGTTAAAGTGCAGCAGAGGATTTTTTTAAAAAAATTAAAGGCTTTATTTGTTTTAAATCCTATGTTGCTCTCCTTTAACTCTCTCTCTCTCTCTCTCTCTCTCTCTCTCTCTCTCTCTCTCTCTCTCTCTCTCATCAGAGCTCTTCAGAACTTTAGAACTATTGAAATAAAGGAAAAATAGAACCAGAAAGAAAATTATAGTGTGAAGCTGCAATTTATTTATTTTTTTGCAAAAAGTACAAGGAAAAATGCACACCACTTGCCCCCCTTTCTTACTTATTATAAAGTATGAAAGAGCAAGAGACAAACTCCTGCAAGGGATTATAGAGGAAAGTGAATCACTTTTATTTTTCCCCACAAAAAGCCGTTGGACCTATTGGTCTGCAATTTGGCAGACTTAATCCTCTCTGGAGGGGCTCTTTTGCCTGTAAATTTCATCCACTTTAGCCCAAAAAACTATTATAGCCGTTTTTAGACTCCCCATTGTAGTAAATGTTGAGCACAGCCTTGTTTCATACAGAATGGCTCTGAACCAAAAGTACAGATGGTTGTGGTGACAGCATAGAGTGAATCAGAAACTGATTGAAATTTTTAAAACCACACAGATACAGATACAATACGTATCTTGGGGCCTGTGCATACTCTTAACACTACCCTTTCCTCTGGAGTTGACATCATATGTTAATTGTTTAAATGAGGAATCTACATTCAGATCTGATCTGTAGCTTTTTTCTTAAAACATATTTGCAATACTAGACTCTCAACAATGTGGACAGGCCAAATTCAATGGAAGCTTTTGGGGGTAATTGTTCCTTCAAAATGAAAGTTTCCTTTTGTTGCCAAGAGGGGGCAGTGGGGTGATTTTATTTTATTTCTCTCCCTCTCTCTCTCTCTCTCTCCCTCTCTCTCTCTCTCTTTCCTTCATGCCAGACAAATCTCTTTTTTATATATATAAAGCCTGGTGGATCAGGGGAATGCCTGGACATAGTGTACCTTGATTTCAGTAAGGCTTTTGACAATGCTCTCCATGATACTCTTGTGGAGAATCTGGTAAAATGTGGACAGGATGAGATAACTGTTAGGTGGCTTGTAGCTGGTTGACTGACTGAACCTACTAGCAGTTCCTTATCATCCTGGGAAAAAAGGGAAGAGTGGGGTACTACAGCGTTTTGACCTGGGCCCGTCATTGTTCAACATCTTTATAAACAACTTGGATGAAGGTATTGAGGGGATGCTCATCAAGTATCAAGGCGCTATCAGGCAAGGAATGTCCAGAGGGAGAAACTGACTTGTCAAAAATACACTTACAAATTAGGGAAAGCTATGTCCATCAGTCCTACATTTCTCAGCTAGTCCAATATGTGCACTTGATGAGGCAGTTGCAGCAACAGAGGGGCTCCTCTCCCAAGCTCAGCTTATGTATCTTGCCCACCTGAGCTGTGTGCAAGCAGATGCAGACTCCACCTACATGTAACCTTCTGCTCCTCCCTGTTCAATCCTCTTCTGGTCCTGGGAGACAGTGGAGCAGGAGAGGTGGGGTCAGGAGGAGGAAGAGGCGGCGGCGTGGAAGCCCTTGACTCTACATCAACCTCACCAATCTCTCCCTTCTCCTGCACTTGTTGTTCAGTCTTCAATCCTGCAGCTTCTTTTGATTCTTGCTCGTGTCTCCTGACTATTACAGGTTCCCACAGTTCAATGATCCCTTCATCCAATCCAGTGTCCAACACTGCTTCTCATCAGAATTCAGCCACTGTTCTTCAGTGTCCAGCCAGTCCCTGACATCAGATTTGTAGATGACACCAATCGGAATTCAAGTTGACTTCAACAGATTGGAGCGAACTGGGCCAAAACCAACAAACTAAAATTCAATAGGGGCAAATGTAAGGTTCTACACTTAGGCAGGAAGAACCAGCTGCAACAACAGAATACGGGAGACACCTCACATGCAAGTAGTACATGGGGAAAGGATGTAGGGGTCTTAGTAGATCACAAGCTGAACATGAGTCAACAGTCTGATGCAGCAGCAACAAAAACTAAGGCTATTGTAGGCTCCATCAACAGAAGTATAGTGTCCCAATCAAGGGAAGTAATAGCACTATTTTATTCTGTCTTGGTCAGACTGCGCCTGGAGTACTGTGTCCAGTTCTGGGTACTACAACTTAAGAAGGATATTGACCAGCTGGAACGTGTGCAGAGGAGGATGACCAAGATTATCAAAGATCTGGAATCCAATCCTAATGAGGAAAGGTTGAGGGAACTGGGTATGTTTAGCCAGTAACGAGAGGACTGAGAGGAGATATGATAAGCATCTTCAAATATCTAGAAGTCTGTCACATAGAGAATGGAGCAAGCTTGTTTTCTCCTGCTCTAGCAGCTAGGACCTGAACCAATGGCTTCAGTTTACAGGAAAAGAGATTCTGACTAAACATCAGGAAGAACTTTATGACAGTAAGAGCTGTTCAACAGTGGTAGAGACTCCCATGAGAAGTGGTGGACTCTCCTTCCATAGAGATTTTTAAGCAGAAGTTGGATGGCCAACTTCCATGTATGATCTAGTTGAGATTTCTGCATAGCAGATTGTTGGACAAAATGAGCCTTGGGGTTTCTTCCATCTCTACAATTCTATGATTCTATTATTCTTTTTGCGACCAACAAAATTAGTTTAAATAAAATCAAACCATTACTTTTGTGTCCACACACCCAAGGAACTTACTACATAAAAAGCTTACTAAGTAAGAAGCAATTAACGACAATTAATCACACATTCCCCAGCCCCACTGAGTAGTAGAGCAACAGACAGGCTAAGTCCCCCCAAAAGCAAGCTTTCAATTGTTAGAAACTACCTTTGCTGAACAAATTTACCTCTGAGTAGACATTGATGAACAATATAATGCTATACCATTGGGTGAAACTTTCCTGATGGTGGAAAAGCATTGCTATGGCTGTGATAAAGGGCACTAATGCAGAGGCAACCAAAACAGGCCCTCTTCATTTAGGTGCTATTTTATCATGTAGGCAACTGCAGTATTCTGAAGAACAGTCAATTGCTCTGCTTCCTGTCTTTCTTGGATGGAAATTTTGCAAATCCATGTAAACAGAAATTGCTGGCAATGTCTTGATCATATCTGGCATGAATTCAGTCTTTATATTTGCTAAGATGCAAAATTTGAAAAATGCATAAGAAGACTTAACAATTCTTCATTTTGTGCATTTTTTCTTCTTGATTGTACATGACAGATTTGAAAAAAAATATCCAAGCTTTGGTATTCTCTGTGATTAAAAATAAAACAGGAAGTGTTGTGCGAAGTGCACGACACTGACCTGAGCTTAGTTTAAAAGCAAGGAGAGGAAAGGGATGTGTGGGACATAAAGTAGAAATTTAGGCCACACAAAAGAAGAATGCATTTGCACTAAAAGAATCTATGTGGGCACAAAGTGGTAAGGGGTATGTGGGGCTTCTTGGGAAGGAAAGAATTGCTGTAATCTCCTCTCAACCACCATTCCACATTGTTCAGTGGGAAGAAAGGGAAGAGAATCTTCATGGCATCCCTTAAGTTGTGCTAAGAGCAAAACCTAAAAGCAGAACACACCATACAATTAAAGTATATTCAAAGCACATGACTTTCTCCAAAGAATCCAGGGAACTGTAGTTTCCCCACACAGAACTATAATTCCCAGCACCCTTAACAAACTACCATTCCCAGGATTCTTTGGGGGAAAGACATGTGCTTTAATTGTATGGTGTGGATCTGCTCTAAGTCTCTAACAGGAATTGCCCACTATTTACTAAGGACTAATAACTAATGATGGCAAAGAAGCATTCAGGATCCTTTATTCAGAGAACTAGCACCACAAGGTTTTGTTACAGGATCAGAACTTTAATAAAGCCAGAGAATAAATCTTAACAAAACAACCAACAGACGGAATAAGTTTCAAGCGTATTTTTACACAAAAAAGTCAAAGTATGTCCTGAGCCATATGGCCGATTATTTTTTACCAGCCATATGGCCTACAGCTTTTTAACAGCACAGACGCTATCCCTAGATTGTTTAGTTCATTTCCAAGGCTACTTTAATTGCATTTTAGTATGCTGGATATCTAAGCGTGCCTAAGTTTAGCATATATTCACAGAAACTTGTAAGTTACTTTTACATATCTACCTTGCTACATATTACATTGAGGTTTAAACTGAGTAATGGTGGAGCAATGAGGTCTTTATTATATACATTGCAGCAAAATGCCAAGAGCGCTCTCTCTCTCTCTCTCTCTCTCTCTCTCTCACACACACACACACACACACACACAGAGGGAGAGAGAGAGAGAGAGAGAGAGAGAGAGAGAGAGAGAGAGAGAGAGAGAGAGGCTGTTTTGTTGTAAACCTGATTTTAGTGAAATACATATTTTTATTAATCTTGCACTTACAATGGAAGGACAGCAGTGGATTCCCATTGCCTCTCTATATGAGCACTGGAAGAAATTGCCATATACAGTGAGGAATATAGAGAACTGTGCAGTTCTATGCCATAAGACATTGCTGAGCATGGCAGAGCACCCAATCCCAGGGTTTGTTTGTTTTTTAGCTCTGAGATCAGTTGTTAGAGATCTTATTTACTAAGTGCAGCAATGCAGATCCTCTACCTCGCAAAGAGCAAGTGAACATAATTTTACCATAAAAATCAGTTTCAGATTTGGCGAATGTCATAATCTAATGCACAGATTGACTTCCCTGAAACTATTAAACCCACAGAAGATCCTACAGGGCTCTCCATCCCCATGTAGCATTGCTTCCACTGGGCTCTTTCCAGGGACAGGGCACAGGGAGTGGAAGGCACCATGGATGCTGGTTGCAGCCTTCATGCTAGTTCTAGAAGATGGTTCTAGAAGAGAGCACTTTTGCAGACCTGCTCAAACAGTCCCTGAGGATGTGGAGTGGGAGTAAGGTTTGCAAACTACCGGCTTTCCGTGCAATTTAAGATACAACATTTTTCATCAGGTCATACACACTTGAAAGGCAAAGCTCAAACTTTCTTTGTACAATGAGGACACTTTGACAATGGCTACTAGTCACAATGGGATGCGGATGGCGCTGTGGGTTAAACCACAGAGCCTAGGACTTGCCGATCGGAAGGTCGGCGGTTCGAATTCCTGCGACGGGGTGAGCTCCCGTTGCTCGGTCCCTGCTCCTGCCAACCTAGCAGTTCAAAAGCACGTCAAAGTGCAAGTAGATAAATAGGTACTGCTCTGGCGGGAAGGTAAACGGCATTTCCGTGCACTGCTCTGGTTCGCCAGAAGCGGCTTAGTCATGCTGGCCACATGACCCAGAAGCCGTACGCCGGCTCCCTCAGCCAGTAAAGCGAGATGAGTGCCACAACCCCAGAGTCAGTCACGACTGGACCTAATAGTCAGGGGTCCCTTTACCTTTACTAGTCACAATGGCTATGTTCTCCCACCATGGCCGGAGACATTATGCCTCTGAAGAGCAGTTGCTGGGAATCACAGGGAGTTGGAGTGCTGTTGTGCTCATGGCTAACTTGCAGGTCACTATGAGAACAGAAGCCTGGATTAGATGGACCACTGGCCGGATCCAGCAAAAGAGATTCCGTGTGGGCATTAGCCTTCCTAGAGAATGAAGTCAGGAAAGAGATTGTTTCCTCTTTAGTAGTACAGATGCGTATACCTTTGTATACCTTAATATAGAAGGGCATCATCAGGGTCCAAAAGATACACACAATTATCTTATCAGATCCACCATCCAACCACCAAAAGGACCAGCAAAAGCAACAGGGAGGATTTAAAGGCTTCCAAATGCACTGTGGCACAAAGCTTCCAGAAGCTCGGGTCCACTTTGGTCAGATTCAAAAGAATTAGCTTATTTGGAGAGAGAAATTCTGAATGGCAAGCTCCTGAGATTGCTGACAGCTACATTGGCTTAATAGCACCGCTGCCTTCACCGACAAGTGAAATGGATATGCATTGTTTGTTTGCTCTGTGTGCACCAGGATTCGAGGAGAATTCCATTCATTAGTGCCCACTACAGGACACATCTTTAAAAATAATTAGGCATAAGGATAATAGATGAGATATTACTTCAGCCATTAATTCTTAACACTTTTCAGCGTCCCACAGAGATGTAAGATAATGCAAATAAACCAACGCACCAAGCCAGAATTCAACACTGAAAAGCAACGTCCTGTAAGTTCAAATAAGCCAACTAATTTCCAGTCAAACGAGGTAATTTCTAGGCAGATTCTTCTGATGTTTTTCTCTGTTTGTAATTTGCATAATTAAATAGCTTGGTGTTTCAAAGCAGCCACAGCAGTAAGGTCAGAGGGTTATATGTTAAATAGCAACAACCTGGGCTTTTAAAAAAAGAAGCAGAGAGCAGCTGATCTCCTGTCACATAATTTTCTCCTTCTCTCCTTATTTTCCCTTTGGGGTGAGGGATCACAGACATTGTACTTTGGCAGGGGAGCAGTAGGCCCTTTGTGCTTTTGCAAGCAGTACAGGATCACAGATGTCCTTGATTATTGAGAAATCTCTTTTAATGATTTCTTCTCTCCTCCCTCCCCAAACAGCAGGTCATCTTTTTGACACGAACATCTCTTTTTAAGACATACAACACTACGTTTCTAAAGAATATAAAGGTACAGAGAGAAGGAGGGAAAGCCACACATTCCATTTTCAGGTTAAAATTAAAATTTAAGGATGAAAACTCCAGTGCTCTTAAAAATGATGTTGAACCAACTGGTTCCTATAGATAAACAGATTTCATAGAGATGCCATTCATCCTGTTTTTCCTCATGTGAAGATCAACTATTATATACAACAAAAAGGGCATTGTGGGGACATTGGCTTGTTGTTCACTGTTTTCATCTCCTTCAACATTTCTCAGGTAAAAATAGAGACACCCTGTTCCATCCCCTCCAACATTTCTCCAATGAAAAGAGGAACATCGAATGGGAAACTAGAAATTGGAACGGCTTCTGTAAGGCTGAGACTTTCCCTGGAAAAGTTTGTGTTTTTGCTCAGTGAATGGAGGGACACTGCTTTCCTGCACTTACAGAAGAGGCCCTTCCATGAAGTCTGAAGGGGTCCTTCTGTGAGTTAAACTCTTGTTCCATTATCTTAGAACAGGAGAGCCTCAGGCACAAGGCTAAATGTGCCCCTCCAGAACTCTCTAGAAGGCCCTTGAGACTCTCCCCAGGCCACACCCCTTTCCCTAGGCTGCCTACACCCCTCTCTCCAGGCCACACATCTCTCAGACTCTACTTCACACCCTTCTTGAGTGTTTCTTACTGGTTAGAATGTGTCCTTCCAGGCAAGCCTCTTGCTTGCCTGGATAGAGGACAGAGAGGGTTCTGTGAGTGTGTGTAGAAAGTAACCTACAGTACAAAGGTAAAATTTACATTTGTTGCTCTGCCTACTTTTGCCTCTGGCCCCTCCTACCATGCGCAGCAAGAAACTTGGTCCTCTGAAAAGTGGTTGCCCAAAAAGAAATCTCTGGGAAATGTTCCACATCCATGACTTATACAAAAATTGGTTATAACTCCTTCTTATTTTGATTTTTATGTTTATTTATCACATTTTCAGTGAAAACGGAAGTTGTGAGAATAACTCAGTTATTTTGCCCCAACTATAACATTAACTCAAACTACTTTTTGCTCCATGGAATGAAGTTTACTTTGGCTCTGTTCTGACCAAAATAGGTGGGGGGAACCCTAAAATTAATTTCAGAAATTGAAATACAGTTTGCTTAAGTTTCCTGTTCACCTCTCCCCCAACCTTTTATAGCTTACTGGTGAACACAGCTGCATGTGAACATAGATTTAAAAAATGCATTTGGTGTTTTAATCAAAGTTATATGAGGGTTGGTAAGTAAAGGTAAAGGTACCCCTGCCCGAACGGGCCAGTCTTGACAGACTCTGGGGTTTGTGCGCCCATCTCACATCTATTGGCCGGGGGCCAGCGCTGTCCGGAGACACTTCCGGGTCACGTGGCCAGCGTGACAAAGCTGCATCTGGCGAGCCAGCACAGCACACGGAACGCCGTTTACCTTCCCGCTGGTAAGCGGTACCTATTTATCTACTTGCACCCGGGGGTGCTTTCGAACTGCTAGGTTGGCAGGCGCTGGGACCGAGCAGCGGGAGCGCACCCCGCCGCGGGGATTCGAACCGCCGACCTTTCGATCGGCAAGCCCTAGGCGCTGAGGCTTAACCTGCATGAAAACTAAGGGGAAAGATGTAAACAGAAAACTGTGCAAATCGTAATTATGTACTCTCATAATCCAGGAAGAAATTCAGATATGGAGATAATTCCATAAAAACATTGGAACCCTTGATCAAAAAGGGTTGGGTAGGGAGTTTCTGCATTCTGCATTCCCAGGATGCACTTGGTTTCTGTCCTGCTAGGGCCTTTTCAAATTATTTTGCAATAAGGATTAGCAATATTCAGACATGCTGATGCATCTCCTTTCATGTGCTTTCAGTTTTAGGCTTTAGTCAAGTCAGCTTGCTTCTACGGCAGTTTGGATTCATTGATACTTTGGGGTGGAAAGAATGGAGCTAAGTGAAGTTTACCCATTATACACACACACGGAAGGAAACACATTTCTGTGTCTCTATTGCCTAGGCTAGGGGTGAGCAGACCCTCCAAGTGTCCCTATTTTCCAGGGACACTCCCGGATTGATCCCAGAATGTCCCACTTTTCCTTAGGACAGCCCTATTTTCATTGGAGAAATGTTGGAAGGTACGGGTGAGCAGACTTCAGGCTTTAAGCCTTTTTCTAGGATGCTAAGAACCACTAACCAGACCTTTAGAATTAAAGAAGCCGGAGTCCAGAACTTGCTTTTGAGTAACTGAACTAAACTTAATTCGTTCCAAGTACGAGAACTGGCCTTCCTCCACCCCCATCCTTCTTCATTTCAGCAGTTTAGTTTTTGAGGGCATTTTGTTTTCGCGACTGCTAAACAATTGGGAGTCAGAAAGCCTTCTTGATGTGCTTCACATCATCTACAGATCAACCAGTAGATCCTGATCTCCCTTGTGCTCACCTGTGGCCTAGGGAACAGGTCAATCTCACTCTCTTCTACTGACAGCATCATGAGTTGTCTTGACAACATATGGGCACTTGCCCACTTTCTGGTGCCATGATACAAGACAGCTCTAAAAGGTAGGAATGTATCACTTTAACTGCAAACAGTTATGGGATCAAGATTTGTTTGTGTGTGGGTTTTTTAAAAAAGAGGTGCACTAGAGGTTTTCTTTAGAATGGCATGTTAGGGGATTAATTGCTTTTCCATCTTTCCTCCAGTAACAGCACAAGCAGTGGTGCAGAGCCACAGGGCTTCCCTCCTGACCCCTGCATGGCTGCTGATTCCAGTGCTAGGACTGGAAGGCATCAAAGCCAGGGCAATATGGGTGTACCGGAGAGTGTTGGATTGGTCTCACTATTGCACCCATACGATCCCAACCTCACTGCCACCTGGCACCAGCTGCATCCAGATAAGCAGAAGCTTATATTTGTGAGGAGAGTGGCTCTGTGGTTTCACCACACCACGTGCGCCATATTCATTCATTTGCTGTGGTGAGAATGAACCGTAGAGGGGAATTGGGAAACCACCATGGCAAACTGCTTTAAAATGTGGCTAGGATCTTTCTAAACCAGGCACCCCCAAACTTGGCCCTCCAACTGTTTTGGGACTACAAAGCCCATCATCTCTAGCCAACAGGACCAGTGGTCAGGGACAATGGGAATTGTAGTCCTACAACAGCTGGAGGGCCAAGTTTGGGGATGCCTGTTCTAAACAAAGAACAGCTGAGGGCAGGAGATTTGAATCAGGATTGCAGTGCCTGGGAAGGAAATAAGGGCGAATTTAGTGGTTCTCAAACCATTTTGGGCCACTGCCCCTTTGGTTCCATAAACTCCTCCCTGGTGCTCCCTATCCTGCAAAAAGCATTTTTCAGAATAGTGGTCTGCATAATTCACCAAGGAAGATGATAGCACAATAAAATTCACGATAGTAACAATTAATTGCACATTTATTCAAAATCCAATTAAATCTCTTTAGTTTAATTCAACAAAACTGATGAACCTGATTCACTGAAATCAGCTTTTCAATGTCTGATAGTCATTTATACCTCCTGCCCGGCCTTGCTGTCCCCTCACCCTGCCCTTGGTATTCCCACCCCCAGGGGGGCTGCACCATCCACTATGGGAACCACTGGGTTAACTTATTCCACTCACCATTTCCTAACCGAAACCCACCAACACTTAATATGGGGTGGTGATGTGTCTGACTTTAGTTAGTCCTCTGTTTGAAGCACTGACAATTCTCTATTTGGCCACTTATACATTGGCCCCAAACAGGAATTGCATCACCAGAAAGGACAAAAAGAAGAAGACACAGGTTTCCATAAAACTAGCGTATGCTAATGTATAGGTATAGATGCAAATTTAGAAATAATTATTCTGATGTAAATAGGAATGCGTCATATCTCACCATCACGCAGCAAGGTGGCCTGCTCAGTCTATTGTTGATGGAAAGCTTCAAGGCACCTGCTCTCCCATATCTTTAAACCAGCCCTTCAGATAGACTGAATTGCAGGGAGTTGGACTAGGTAACTCTCATGGTCCCTTCCAACTTTGGGAGAGAAGGAAGAGGCAGAGAATTAAGGGCACAAGATTCTTTTTTTTTTTTTTTTTGCTGTTCGGAAACTGAATTTTTATACAGGGTTATTTTTTATTTTCAACAAATTTTCAGCTGTTTCTACAAATCTCATGCCTTTCAGAGGTGACAGGCTCTTGTCTCCTTCAGACTGTCGGTATATTGCACGATGGATCCAAGTGCATAATGGAAAGGTATATGTGTGCAATTAAAGTGGATTAAAGTGCTCTGCTACCCTAACACAACAATTTCCACCTTCATCCTTAGGAAAATGGCAAGGAAATGCACTGAAATGTGTGGGGTGGATAAATGATTAATGGAAAGATGTATAAACACCCTACAAGCAAATTAGAATGAATGTTCACTGTTGTATAACCTCCCCACAAACAAATCAGAAGAAAAGCTCAGTCAAGAACATGCATAGTCTAAGCTCTGTGTAAGATTTTTGCAAGAAAATCAGGATTATTTTCTGAGTAGGTCATCTGGAGGAGCCCTATATACCACAGCAAAACTCATGCAAGCCCAATTCTATATAGTGGTACCTCGGGTTAAGTACTTAATTCGTTCTGGAGGTCTGTTCTTAACCTGAAACCGCTCTTAACCTGAAGCACCACTTTAGCTAATGGGGCCTCCAGCTGCCGCCGTGCCACCAGAGCACGATTTCTGTTCTCATCCTGAAGCAAAGTTCTTAACCCGAGGTACTATTTCTGGGTTAGCGGAGTCTGTAACCTGAAGTGTATGTAACCTGAAGCGTATGTAACCCGAGGTACCACTGTACATTTAAACCTAGTTATATGAACAGACTGAGGCTAACTCTGAATAGAGATTGCAGTCACAAATGTAACGTAAATGAAATTATGAATGATAAACCCTCGCAAGAGGAAAACACCCAAGCATCTTGTGAAAGCACTGCAATGATACTGAGATGTGGTGGCCAAGGCATGCTTTTAATAATGTGTAAGTTTATTAATAGTCCGCAGACCTTCAAATTCCAAAAACAAACATTTTACTCCATACACTGAAGGGAAAAGAAAAGAAAAAATGCAAGAAAGCTAACTAGCAATATATTTTTCATAGTTAACAATTTAAATGAGATTAGGACACAGTTAAACCCCTTTCTCTGTAAATGCGGCTGATGAATATGTATAGCTTGGAACTGATTTTTCTAATATTTGTAGGTTCATATTTTAAAATAATCATAGAAATGGGGTCTTTCAGATGACCAAATAAGTCTCCGAGTTCATTTCTATCAAGCCTACATCTCCCAGAAAAATATGCTTTCCCAGCATTGCCCCATTCCCTTGATCCAGCCCTACCTCAAGTGCTTTAGGTAAGTCTCCTTTCAGTTCTCTTAATGCTTCACTCTCTCCTTTAATTTCTGAGCCATTTCCCAGAATCCCACCAATTCTATTCAGCCTGTGGATTTCCCCAACTGACTTCCCCGCAAATACAGGATTATGCTTTCACCCCAATTTCTAAATAAACACATGTTTATATGAGATATCAATCCACATTCCGATCTGTATGCTGGAGTGAATTTAGAGATGAGAGAGAGAGAGAGGGATGGAGACAGAAGGAGAGAGATGCAGAAAGGAGGGGGGAGAAGAAGGGGGGAGAAGAAGAGGCAAAGATGATTTGATCATAGGACTGTCACTTTAGAAAGGTTGTCATGGTATTCCTGGAAAGCACAAAGATGCATGTATCTACATGAGCTAAAGGGACTTAATGCAATGAATACTGTGACCTATGCCCATGCATAAAATATAAATGCCAAATTCTGGGCGCAATCCTGCACGCAGAGGTTTGTTTGGAGAAAGCAACAATTTTGGTAGTTTGGCATATTCCCTTAATCTGCTATGTTATTTACTATTACTAGGAAGAAACACACACACACACAAGTGACACATTTTCCATTCATGGTGCCGTCCTCTGAAGCAATGGCATGTCAAATAAAGTGAACCCCTTCATTCACTACTGGCGGAGAAGGTGTAGGTAAGATGGCTGTTTTGCAGACAACAAATGGGACCCATTTTCTCCTTGCTATACATGGGCCTCGCACTACCGAGAGGCTCTGCTCTGAAGGCTGAACGAACATGGAAGCAGATTATGTGTTACAGGGACATCCTCTTCTCTCTCTCTCTCTCTCTCTCTCTCTCTCTCTCTCTCTCTCACACACACACACACACACAGCATACTATTAGTGGAGATCAAGGTGATCTGCCATGCTCAGAACTCCAGGAATGTGAAGAAAAGCAGAAACATTTTCTTTTGCCGTTTAGATTTTTCAGGAGAACGGAAATGTAGTTCAATAAGGCAAAATGATCCAATGACAGCACATTATGCTGTGTGCAAACATGACATATTTAATTAATATCACACTCTCCTTTTATAAGTCACCTAAGATTTGAGATTGGATAATTACCTTTGTACAATGTACAGCTGCTAAATTTCTCAGGTAAATGGTACCCTATGCACATCACAAACAACTGCATTTATACTAGAATATTTGTAAATGTCAGGCCACGGAAGAGATTTTTTTTTTTTTAAAAAAAACAACCTAGTGTGTGTGTGTACACATCAAGTTGTTTGTTATTTTGTGGGATTTTTTTTTAAGAACGCATTTTGAATTCTTACAGATAAAGCAAGCCCTCGGTGCCTCACACCTATGCAGTAATCAAACACGATTAAAGGCAGAACAAACAACCAAAACCAGCATTAAATAGATCACAGATTTGCTTGTGGGTCTGTAACAGATGCTTTGTTTATCCAGTTGCAAGTCTGTCAAAAAGAATCATTCCTGTGATGCTGCTTATCACGCTTTTAATTCTGCTCAGGCATAATGGTTTGCCTTGAAAAAGCAATTTTTTTGGCCCCATTCTATCTCACTGCCCAGCATTTCAAAGCAGCAGAATCTCTCTCTCTCTCTCTCTCTCTCTCTCTCTCTCTCTCTCTCTCTATGTGTGTTTAAATGCCCTTTTAATCAGATTACCCTTGGCGAATGTCCCAAACTCAGGCTGAAGTGCAGTGCTTGTGGTTTCTCAGCAGCTTACACTAAGCCTGCACCATGGAAATAATCTACTTTTAAAACCCAGGAAACAAATCAACTGCACTAAGGACATAAGTCACTGTCATTAGGGAATGATTAGGCTAAACATTTTTATACACTCTGTAGCCCAGTTCCGTGTAGCGCATGATCTGGGTACAGATAGAAGAAAAAGACAGCGGTCAATGGATTTTCGTTGACTTGTTTGACTCTTTCATACCGAAGAAGAACTTTGATCTTCGCACAAATTCATTCTAGTTTCCCTATGAATTTGAGCATAATACACACAAACACAACAGGCTTTATTTTAATATACTTTTTTTTCATAAACAAACCAGACTTTAAGCCTCTTGTCTTGCCCTTAAGGTATGGGAGCTTATGGAGAGGAGGCAGCCTTTTGTAAAGCACCAAGTATATTTCAGGCTAATAATAATAATAAGAGTTATTACTATCAACATCAACATTCTAATTTTGTTTGGCTAGGCATTAACCTACCACAAAAGCCCTGTCAATGGATATTCACTTATTGTTTTATTCAAACCCCTACTTTCTTTAGTTCATTATTTAGGAAATGTTCTGTTTCACCTATTTTCCATTATATTTCAGCTTCTGTTATGTCAATTCCTGCCTGACCCCAGTGATGAAAATATTTACGTAGAAATTCTTTTTCTCCCATTTCCCTTAATTTTTCTGAAGGCAATGAAAGGGGGGAAAGAAATGTTTGATGTGACTGTCTAATCGAATGATGTGGCATGTGAGGCAAGCTTGCTAATTTGGAGCCCACACATCCCAAGGAAGAAACAATCGAGATGGCAAGGGGTAATGAATGATGAGGAGCCTTATTTTCCTCCACACGACTGACTGCAGATCTGACGCAGATGAGGTGTTCAACTGGGTCAGAGAACCAGCCTGGTTGGTCTACTATTGAGTTTCGGTTTGGACATTCTGCAGAGGGGATCATTTCTAATTTATGAAACATGTCGTTAATCCTCCGTTTGTCAGAACCTTCTTGACAAGAATGCAACCTGACAGTTGAAATATTAATATTTATTAAATACCCTTTTCTTTTGGACACTGCAGGAGAATTGCGTATCAGTGGCAAACATCATCTAAGTCCTTCCCAGCCAATGAAGGAAGGAAGGAAAAGGAAGAATCACAAGGCTAGTCAACTCAGTGGAAAAAAGTACAAGGGAAGGAGCAATCAATTACTTAGCGTAATCCTTGAGAAAGGCTTCGTACTATGTGTGTATAAAATACTCCTCTTTCAAAGCATATGTTTTTGCACTCTTTCTATCCCTCCCACTCCTCCCCCCCCCTCCGGTCTTCTTTCCAAGCTCATAAATAATGCATAGGCTGATAAATATGCAATTTCAAAAAGTGCAGACACCGCAGCACATCAAAAAAAAAAAAAGGGGGGGGGAAGGTTTGTGCTTTTCACACACAAGACCTGAACTGCACTTAACGGATGACACATTTTCCAGAATAAAAAAAAACAAACCCTGCCCTTTAATATCTATCTATCTATCTATCTATCTATCTATCTATCTATCTACAGTGGTGCCCCGCAAGATGAATGTCTCGCAAGACGGAAAACCCGCTAGACGAAAGGGTTTTCCGTTTTTAAGCTGCTTCGCAAGACGATTTTCCCTATGGGCTTGCTTCGCAAGACGAAAACGTCTTGCGAGTGTTTCGATTTTTCCCCGCTCCCCCCCTTTTTCTAAGCCGCTAAGCCGCTAATAGGCTTTTAGCCGCTAATCCGCTAAGCCTTTAATAGCCGCTAAGCCTTTAATAGCCGCTAAACCGCTAATAGCGCTAAGCCGCTAATAGGGTTGCTTCGCAAGACGAAAAAACCGCTAGACGAAGAGACTCACGTAACGGATTAATTTAGTCTTGCAAGGCACCACTTTATCTATCTATCTATACACACATGCCAGTGCTAGGGTCTTTTGAGTGTTACTGGCCTGGTTTCTTGTCTGAAATATTGTGAATTACATGTGCAAGAATGTAATGCAAAAACAATTTTCTTTTCTTTTTTAAACAAATCACATTTAAATCTAATCTAGATTATCAATTCATTGGAAAAAAAATTACAAATTTGCATTTGACTGCAAGTATACTATGTACTGTACACCATTCAGCAGATAAAGACCCACAAAGGCCTCCTTTTACTAGGCTCTCTCTCTCTTGCTTTCTTGCTCTCTCTCTCTCTCTCGCACACCCACTCACCCACCCACCCACATCCACCCCTTTAGTAATAACCATAATTAAATCACCCTTGGAAATTATTTCAGGAAGTGCTTTAACAGTATATGGTTTTGCTTGCTGCTCTCAAGCAGGTAAAAGCCACCCAAATACCATCTCTCTCTCTCTCTCTCTCTCTCTCTCTCTCTCTCTCTCTCTCTATATATATATATATATATATATATATATATAGTTCCATTTTGTAGACTAATTGCTTGAATACAGCACTGAAACAAAATGGTGGATTCTCTTTTCCACCCTAACTCAGCTCAGTGCTGACACAACAGAGGAGAGCAACCTGGAAGCATGAAAATGGCGCTCTAAGAACACTGGACATAAAATCAGCATAACACAAAAAGGCAATATATTTTTTTAAAAAAATTCATGCATACAAGTGCACTGAACAATAAGAATTCACTGCACAGGTTTCGTGTTGATTTTGCTACTTCAGTTTTGCAACAGTTCAAACATAAAAACGGTTTCCTTCTGTGAAGGGTGACCTTTTGGATGAATACTTAAATTGAAAACACCCTGGGTAAGAAATAGACCACAGCATTTAATTTGGGCTGGCTAGTTGGATGCCTATATATGTACTGTACAATAATTTCAAATTTAATTAAATCACACTGCTGACGCCAGTGATCTCGACACTGTAAGGATGATTAATTGCATGCTTAAATGAAATATAAAGCTGCCTTTAAAAAGTAACATCAGTGCAGAACCCCGAGAAAGGCAGTCTCTGATAGATTTACGAACAAGTGCCTGGTTGTGTCTCCTGTCACTGTTAGGAAATGGGCCCTGCATAGGAATAGAAGAGCTGCGCCAAAAAGATAGGCTTTGATGTGGGATCCTTACTGCAAGGCGATTTTGAGTGAGCAGCCCTCCCCACACCTTCCCAGACATACATCTCCTGATATGACTTCCTATCTTGCCGGAGAGTTTTCACAATTTGCATTGTCATCGTACGGAATGGCCCACACTCGGTATACAAACAAGATCTGACACACTGTAATACTGGGACTCTCCTGTCACAGCAAAGCAGCTGGACTGTTATATATACCACTTTGCTTCCATTGTATTTCAATTCAGAGCAGCAGCAGCACAAAGGGCCTGACAGAGCTAACCACGGATTGTCACCTTGATTTGTCCAGTCTAGCCGATATGCAGAGGGGAGGGAATTAGATTCTCCTGCTTATGAAGACAGCAGAGAAACAAATAAGCTTACGTACGACGTTTCCAAAATTATGCTATCTGAGAATCGGGAAGCAGCTCTGTGGGTGCTACGTGGCTCGACAGGGGGAAGAAAGGCTCTGTGAACCTATTCCAAAAGACAACTCTATAGCAATATATATTAACTAACTCTGCGGGACAGAAGGAAGAACCATCTGTACCAGGCTTAGCACTGATTCTTGGTGAATATAATGGTGCATTTGATGACAGCTTCCCATCCTACATGCAGTGCTTTTTTTCTAAAAAAAAGAAATGTTGAGGGGTACTCTCATTTTCCTACTCATATTGAAATACTGCCCCTCAATGAGGCCAAACTTAGATTCACAAGATGTTTAGGGGTATGTGCACCCCCAGAAAAAAGCACCGCCTACATGTAAATTATTTGGGGCACAGACCCTGGCCACAATCCAGAGAACATTTGGAGCAGCTCAAGGTTTCAAATGTGTTATTCAAAGCTCTGATGCTGAGCATTTAGGGCACAAGCTTGTTCTCATGCAAGTGGGTGTATATTAGGGTTGCCGGGCACAAAAAGGTTTTAAGCTTTTTTTTGGGGGGGGGGGTGTCCTCTGGCCAAGTGCACGGTTGGCCCTGTCAGCTGCGGCAGACCTGGCAACCTTTTTTGAGGTTCCCTCTCCCGTGCTTCATCCAGGCTTTCAAAGCTGGAAATGCTAAACATACGTTTAGTGGTGCATTCGCAATGTAGGAGCACTGTCTGTGCACCGCCCAAGTTCTCAATGCAAGGATTTGTTTATTTTTACTACACAGTACTTTTGTGCGCACGCTCATGGAACTGATCCCGAGGACCAATCCATGTACAGAATCCCATATCTGTTCTCAAAATGCCTCTGCCAGATTGGGGCAGTGGGGTTTTCACAAGATACATATGCAGGCAAACTACTATGCTAAGTGCATCTACAAAAGGACCCACATGTGCACCAGCATGTAAAATGGTATTCATAGCACATTTAAAACGTTTACCCACAAATTATTATTTTTAAAATGTAAAATACAACTGTTAATCTACAATACTTCCAAGGAATTAAAAAATAAAATAAAGGAAAACATAAAAGTTCCATCAAGTGCTGCAAATAACTTTGTGTGTGTGTGTGTGTGTGTGTGTGTGTGTGTGAGAGAGAGAGAGAGAGAGAGAGAGAGAGAGAGAGAGAGAGAGAGAGAGAGAATGGGATTTTCCAAATCTATGATTTTGTAAACAAGATGGTTTTTGATGGTACAGGATTTTAAAATCGCCATTTGCCTGCGCTGCATCTGCTTCTTTTGTAACGGCAACTGATGTCTACCCTCATGCAATTTTGTGACATCTGAAAGAAAATTTTGGGAATTATTCCATGACCATTCACACTAGTCAAGGCCACTGGAAAAAAATAGGATTACACCAGAGTAGGCAATTATTGAACTGCCACAATTTGAGCGCCTGAAATCTGACTTCTGCTGCTTATCAGCTGAAGCAAATTCTTAGAATAAATAAGCAGTATACAAAAACAAGGAAAAACAATTATTTTTTGAAAGGCTATTCTACAAATATTTGTTCAGCTTATTTTTGTTTTGCTGGGTTTTTTTTAAAAAAAATAAACAGTCCAGTTTATTTAAGTCCAGGCTTTATTTAAGTATATTAAATAAATAAAAATAAAAAACCCTAACATATAGCTTTCCCCTAGAATGTACAAAAGCCTTGTCTCTAAAGAAAATACTTTCAGAAATGCCACCTTTATTCATCTCTTTATTTATGAGGTCAGGCTTTATCAGAAGATGCACTGTTACACATTACAATAATCTGTTCATTTCTGAGCATGCAGTATTTTAAACAGGCATGGAAGGCTAAGCGTATGTAATGTTTGTCAGGTCCCAGCATTGAATTGTAAATCGAGTGATCTCGCAGTTGTATGTGTGTTTGGTTCCTCCATTTTCTAGTTCTATCAGTAGCGGTTAAACATATACCAAAATGCAACATGCTGCTCTTATGTGTCTGAACCATACGTGATGAGCTACAGCAGGAAAAAAATACAAAATAAAAGCTTACCCATATATGGTAATGCTAACATGTATCCATCCATTCATGGTACAGGTTTCAGCCCAAACGATATCCCTTCACTGTCATCTATCATCTATCTATCTATCTATCTATCTATCTATCTATCTATCTATCTATCTATCTATCTATCTATCTATCATCTATCTATCTATCTATCTATCTATCTATCTATCATCTATCTATCTATCATGATCATGCAAAAAAGAAGAAGAAAAGAAGACCCACATTATCTATATAGCAAAATTGTTTAGGGAAACCTAGAAGCACAAAAAGAACCATTTATTGTCCAAGGAGAAAATTGTACAGATTTGTCTTTCCACAGAATTCTAGGCAGCCAACCATAATAGCTCTTTGACAGTTCACCTGACTGCAGCGGGAATGGTGTGTGTGTGGGTGTGTGTGATGCTTATGGTGGGTGACAGAAAGGGGCCATTTGAAGTGCCATTATGCAGTTTACATAAGATGATTTCAGCAGATTTCATCTTTATCCAGTTATACTATCTACATTTGGGAAGATTTATCTAATTGTGCACGGCTCATTAAAAAATAAAATAAAAGTTGCGTTCTTTTCAGAAGATGGTCGCATTCTGTGTTTAAAGAAAGGATTTTCTCCTTGACTTTGGCATCCTGTTTCCCAATAAGAGAAAAAAAACAAACAGGGTTGCCCATGATGGTCCTTATTTGAAGAGGCTGGGCTGTTTGTTTTACAGATGCAGCTATAACTGTGTCCATTTACATAATGGTTGGGACAAGCACATTTTAGCTTCTTGTGAAAAAAAGAAGAATGTACTGAAACATGCTTTCGATTTAAATCAGTTTCAACCTCGAATGGGATAAAGAGGTTCTATTTAAATTCCACAACAGAAGCTCAGGCCCTGACCAGTCCTGTTCGTCTAATTGTTTCAGGTGAAGCCTGTGGGACACCAGATAAAAGTAATAACTTCTCAAATCATTTAGGGTTTGCAAGGCCAGATTATTAATCCTTTAATAGTCTAAATGACTTCAGAATAACTTTGGAGACACCCATCCCTGACAGCATTGGCACAATATGATTATGGAAACAGTTAATCTTAGAAGGCTGATAGGCTAAATCTGTTAGTATTGTTTCCAAATTGGGGGGGAGGGTGGAATAAAAATTGCAATAAAACATGAGTGAGTGATGGTGTTTGGAAGGGGGAAAGTTTTGTACTCCAAATAATCTACAAAGCACAATGGTTTGGGAGTTTTGTACAGCCTTATCCTATAACTACGGATGGAGCATATATTTTATGTACAAGGTATCTATATATTCATATCTTACCCCAGCCTCTATTGTTAATGTGTTTGCCAGAGTGTGGAAAGCAGGATAGGAAAAGCTAGGCACGAGGTGCATAGAGATGAACAGAAATCACTTCACATTACAGATAAGTATGACAAGCTCTATTTTTATATATATATATACCAAGATAAAGTTTCATAAAACAGAATGGCACGATATCTGAGTAAGTTTGAATCTCTTCCCAGTGATGACATGAAAATAGATGCTTATTAATCCTGTGTTTTGTAAATAATTATCCACAGCTTTATGGAAACCATCACATAAATCAGATTTTTTTTTCTTTTTTCTTGAGCGTATTTCTATTTGAAAGACAGTTTTCCTATTACATGATTTAGGTGGGTCGAGGATTCAAAACATACTAATGATGCAAGACTGCAAGCTTTACAGATGCTGTGTAGTCTTTTCAAAATAACATCTTGGACAAGATAAAACAGAGCGGCTGCATTCCATGGGTAGTATATTATAATGGTCTAGTTCCCACCAACAGATAAATAGTTAATATATGTATTCAATATTTAACGTGTTATTTAAAGCAAATCTTTCACCATTTCTGTGCCTGAGAACTATTTTTGTACAAACACTTCTTGCAGAATGCATAGTATAGGTGAGATGTATTTGGCTCCCCAACCGCACCAATTACAGGATTGAAAACAAACACATTAAATTATATTTGCAAAAAGTCTTGCCCCAGGGAGAAGTATATTCATCAAACCCACTTATTTGCCTTTAACCAATATAATTTTCTTCATAAATGTGTTGAAAAATTACTCTTGGATCTATTAGTGCTACAGTCCTAGGCAAGTCTACACAGAAGTAAGTCCCATTACATTCAGTGGGGCTTCTTAGGTAAGTGTGTACAGGAGAGGGTCATGGGGTATGTAGCAAATAGCATTCCAAGAGGCTCCCCGCTAAAATATCATAGTCCCTGAAACACTGATTGAGAGCACAGCATCCCTCTACTCCCACAATACCTATGTCTTTGAAGGAGAAGAAAGAATACTAAGCGCTACTGTACAGTGGTTAAGTACTCGGGTTAAGTACTTAATTCGTTCTGGAGGTCCGTTCTTAACCTGAAACTGTTGTTAACCTGAAGCACCACTTTAGCTAATGGGGGCCCCTGCTGCTGCGCCGCCGGAGCACGATTTCTGTTCTCATCCTGAAGCAAAGTTCTTAACCCGAGGTACTATTTCTGGGTTAGCAGAGTCTGTAACCTGAAGCATATGTAACCTGAAGCGTATGTAACCCGAGGTACCACTGTACTTAAGAGCACTTGAGGCTGCCCTATATGGAGCTAGTGTTAGAATTCCTGCTCCGTGATTGCAGTCATGGGATTTTTGTCTATCACATGACGGTGTGTGTTTTGACTCCACAGAGTGGGAAGTGACGAAGACGGGATGTTTGTGTTACTGTGTTCTGTGAAGTGGGACTATTGTTCTTTGTTCTTTTTCTCTTTGCTGTCTGATGCTAGAGAGAGAAGGAGCCATGTTGCAGTGCTCCGTATATGTTTATATGTAAATAAAGTAGATTAGCCAAAATGCTGAGTTGCTGAGGTCTGTTACGCAACTGTGCAAACTCTGCAGATCCCTAAGTGTGCCGGTGTCGGTTGGTATCGGCACACACAGAGTTTGCTGTGATGTTCGGGCTGAAGAAAGCTTATGAAGCTCCCGAATGATCGACCAGGACAGAGAGAACATGCTAGTTGGGCATGTGTCTCTACCAGGGTCCTACTCGAGTGTAGGCTGAACTCCTGATAGCTAGACCATACATCAGGGGTGTAGCTAGCTGCTCCGGCACCCGGAGTGGTGAGGACAGGGCGAGTCGCCCACGGGGGTGGGCCGATCTGCGCATGCAGGCACCTTAGCAATCCGCCCAGGGAGGCAACATGGTGATCTGCCCATGGGAGCGCTGCGGTGAGCTGCCCACAGAGTCAGCCTGGTGGATGCAAGCCCCACACTGCCATTTCAGGCAGCGCGGGGCCCCGAGCCACCACATCACTCCCTGGAGAGATGCGTGGCTTGGGGGTGCTGCAGGCCAGGCCCCACAGTAAGTGCCGCCCCCCACGGTGTGCCATTTTGTCACTCCCTCAGGGACGACACCCGGGGCAGACTGCACCCCCCCCCGCACCCTCCTTTCTACGCCCCTGCCATTCCTTTCCCAAAACTCCTCTTCCCTTCAAAGACCCTTCTTCCTTCCTTCCTGATCTAAGGACTGAGGCACTGATGTTTATTTATTTTGCTAGTGCCTTTGCCACACAAATGCCTATCCGTTTCAAAGTTAATAAATTGAAACCATTTTAATCTCCCTTTTCTTCAGCATCCCTTCATATTTTCATGTGTATATTCAAATTCAATAAACACAGCAGATAAGTATTTAGTTAAACATGGGCATTTACTAGGAGAAGATAAGTCTGTTGCTGGCTAGCTTTTGAAATTCCCAAGCACTTTAGCACTGGCTGTGATCCAGAGGTTTATACATGTACTATTGAAATATGTGTGCATCAAAAGTTATTCTGTGAATTTCCTGTTCAATAACTCCCACTAAAACCCCAAACTGTTAAGAGGGACGATATCCAAAAAAACTGCACATAAAATACAGTTCTTTTCTTTGCAGTGGAGCTCCCACTGAATCTCCAAATTGCATCTGAAACATGGAGGAGGGTTTTTTAATAAGCTGTTTGTGGGGGCCATAGTGAGTTATGATCCTCAGATGAAGGGCAATATAGAAACTTAATAAAATAATAATAATAATAATAATAATAATAATAATAATAATAATAATAATAATAATAATAATTCGTCACCTATCAATTGATTGGAGATCGTATTATCAAGATCATCCCCAGCATGAAGGGGCATGATGCTGTTTGCTTCAGAAGCAAATTCAAGAGCAGCAATTATTTTTCAGCTGCTAACAGCATTTTTTAAAAAATGTTTTGCTTCTGGTACAACAATACTGTATATCTATACTTATCTCTCCCTCCATCCCTCAAACACATATACTCTTTCTCACTTATCTGGACCTAAACTTTCCTTTGCCTGAGGTTGAGTGGCTGGAATCTTACCTTTGCTTGAGTTGACCTTTGCTTCCTGGGTTTTGAATTGGTATTAGTGGTATGTGGCCAAGTGTGGCTGGATGCTGTGCCTACCAGGTACACACACACACACACACACACACACACACACACACACACACACCTGACTTGGGCTAGAATCCTGTCCCCTAGGTGGGACCACTGTCTTTGACAGAACAGGCTAAAAATATTGCGATTTTACAGACAAAAAGTACATCTGAAAGACTGGTGCTTGGAATTCTAGACAAAGGGCTTTGTGCATGAATGCAGCTAATAGAGGACATCCCTTTACGAAGCCAGGAAGATAACTTGGAGGAAGCAGCCTGTACTCTGCAAAACACTAGGAGAATCTGCAGCAGTCATTTTGAAAAGGACAAATTCATCCCTCATGTCTCTGCAAGAACAGCACAAAATACAGCCCAGTCTACTAACTTTTAAATTAGTCTGCAGCAAACAGATTTACCCTTTTAGAAAATAGGCAGCTGATGCAGAAAGAGATTTGTTCAGCTCACCCCACAGTGAGTTGAAAATAAGAGTGTCAGCAAACAAACTGGGTGCCATACCCAGATTGTGCAAGATCTCTACAATTCTGTGATACTATGTGACCACACCAGTAGAGAGCCAATCTTAAATAATTTCAAAATAATGTAAGGGGGTGGTGGAGGAATTATCATGGCTGTTGCACCAAATTTTAAGCTCTCTAAACTTGTTTCTAACACCTCCCCCCAAACTTCTCTCCCTTTTTGCCCCCTGTCCCCTAAAATTTGAAAACAAAAGTCTGCAAATAAAAACTTCCATCCTAATCCTAAATTTAACAAATAGTGACGCATTGTTTACATACCATATCCTTGAGAACGCTCAGCACATTCTGGTGATTTTCCAGCAAAATGGTTCTGTGCCTATTCTCCTGTTATCTGTAGAGAAATAGATAAACAGAAACAGGTAAATCTAGGAGATATGTGTACCTTATAAAAAGAAATCAAAATTCATTGCCTTGGATACTAAGATTTTTAAAAAGTTCATGGAAAGAATATCAACCATCTCCTTTTCCCTCCTGCTGTCATTTGCAACTCCCTAAAAAGTAACCTAGTTTAATTTCCAATCCCATATGTTGGAATTTTAAACTCTATTCCAGATCTGCAATACTCATTTTGTTTTCCATATTTTGTGACTTACCTACTCAGCGCTTATCTCACATATTTTATTAAAATTTCTTTTTTTTTTATTCCCAGCTTTCTAACAAATGCACAAGGTGGTGTATGCTTTTCATAAACCATTTTGAGGGTGGGTGTTTTTTGTTTTTCTACAGTCTAGTGGTATAATAATTTTAGGGGATGGGAATTAAATAAATAAATAAATATGTGCAATGTTAAAGCAGCAAAGCATAATGAAGAACAAATATACTAATAAAACCACACAGCAAGCCTAAAAAAAAGTGGAAGCAGCGTAAAAGGCAGCCCAGAGATGATAATCTACAAAAGCTTACTGAAATAAAAGTATTTTCACTGCTAAACAAAAACCAAGTCGTTGGGCAGCTGCACAGAGCTCCCTTGTGAGTTTGTTGCTGGGCTTGAGTGCCACACCTAAAAAGGCTCTGCCATTGATTCCCACTTGCCATATTTCGTGCATATAACTTGCAGTTCTCAATGACTTTAAACTGAAGTGTATAAATTAAAACAGCTCTCCAGATCATATCATGCCCAATCTAGCCCAATGCCAGTATAAATGGATAGAAAAGGCAAGAACATTCACCCTGTGCATGTGACATATCTGTGGACAGTGAGCTTGCGATGTGAATTAGTAACATAATGTGCCCTGGTCCAGTCTCTGAAATATACCTGACTTCATGCACTAAGCCTAGTCATGTATAAACCACACACACACACACACACACACACACACACACACGAGGTGTATGTAAGATCAGTACTTGTGAGGGTAACCCATCCCTTCTCCATGGTTTCTCAACTGTCCACTAATATGTTGCCTGCACCAAACAAGAAAGGCTAGGAGAGGAAATCTGGTGGTTTTCTAGATGTTGCTGAGCTTCAGTTCCTGCCAGCCCCAGCCAGCATAGTCAACAGCCAGGAGTGACTGTAGTCTAACAACACAGATTCCTTGTCCATGAGCTAGGAGGTGGAATTGCCATAAAGTTGAATGGAACTTGGGTGGGTGGCAATAATGCCTTAGACAGAACAGGTTTGCTGAGAGAGGGAAGAGTGCATTTGCTGCATTTAAAGAGATATCAACAGAATTATTTTTAAGGGATATCAACAGAAACTGCATGAGGTCTATGAAGCTATTTTTTTGCCTACGATCTGATGTACAGGAGGTCACTTGAGTTAAATCGCTGAGAAATTGTTATGACAGCTCTTTATAATGTGTTAATTTATAACAGAGATGCACTAAAAGTAAAAGGGATGGCACAAAAATGATCGAAAGTTCTTTTTTAAAAAATAAAGAGGTTTTTTTTCATGATTTGAAAAACATTTGTTGGAAAGGATGATATATTTTAATTTAGACCTGTGGAACTTGAGTTTAGAAAAATGTCTCTGCAATAATATATGCCAAGCTTTAAATATTTCATTCTGCAGTGTGATATGGGTAGGAATACAGGTTTGATTTCAAAAAACTAATTTTATGTACATTTGATGGGTATGTAAGTTTATTTGGCTGTGTATTATTAGAACAACACAGGAAATAATGGGGGGGATAAACTAGCAATTGTGCCACAAATTATATTATTAAAATGGATTAAAGACTACGTACAAGGTAGGAGGAGAATTAGTGGGGAATATGTTATTAACTGTACACACATAATGAAGAAATGAAAAATAATATACCAATTGTAGAAGACTGGCTTTCAAAACTATTGCATATTAATGTCATACCCTCAAACATGATGCAGAGAAAAATCGGGACGCATGTCTTTTTGGGCCCGTACTCTTACAGGAGCAAAAACAGGACATTCTGGGATCCAGTCAGAAGCTGGGATGGCTTCTGTGATTCCAGGGTGTCCCACTTAAAGTGGGAAAGTTGAGGGGTACATAATGTGTTAAAATGTGCATTTGAGAAAAACACAACAATGGAGCTTGCAACAAAATGCTAACAGTATGGAGTGTTCCTGTTCAGTTCTCACTATGTACACATTCCAAAAGCTTGTGGTTCGAGGGCCCGACCCCCGGTGAAGTGAAATGAAGACACATGGACACGTGATATAAGGTTAATGGGCAAGAAAAGGCCACAACTTTATTGGTTACAGCAATTGAAAAGGTATTGGCTTAGGCATTGGATCGAAACCAGTGGGTTCTTCACCAGTAGGTGGAGCCTGTTGATGCTAATCCAACTATAAGCTCACCCCTGCTGTCACCCGAGGGTCGTGCCAAGGCCTCCCGCCAAGCAGGCATCGGACGGAATACACGACCCCCAGATTCCTTTAACGGAATACCCCTAAAAATTGAAGGCATAGGCGATGGCCACACCTAGCACTTCCACACAGCGCATCACATTATTCCAATGCCTAACCTACCCACCAATACCACAAAAGTTGTGACGATTGCTACGAGGTAGGCGAAAAAACCAAAAAGCCTAGTGCCAAATGGAAAAACTCCTACCAGGCCCCCCAGCCAACCAGGGCGACCAACCTAAGGTCCATAGCAAGGCCAAAAACCTGAGCCCTAACTAAAGGGAGTGGAGGGTGGGTGACTCGCGAGGGGCGAAGGAAGGAAGAATGAGGCCGGGGGAAGGCTGGCGCTGCAGCAAAATGCTGCTGGACACGCCCCCGCCGTGACCCCCGGTTGGTTGGCCCCTGCGGGGGCGTGAGCGCCAGCCAGGTGAGCGGGCAGCAGGGGGCCACGCCCCCTGCTAGCCGGAGCTCGGGCCCCGACCACAACCCCTCCCCTCCCTTTCAGGGAGGAGAGTCTTTACCATCACAGTAAACTGCTCTCTAGTCCACCATGGGGCCAAACCCTATAGAGATTTGTTTTTGGTCTTTTGTCCCACTGGAAGAATACTTTCCTTTTATTCTAATGTCTAGAATCTAGTACAGCTACAACGCAAGGCGTATAAAAAATGTATCAAAAAGCAATACTTTCCCAGTATAGGGGTATGCCCACTGCCTTTTGTTTTCAACTCAAGTAAGAAAGCTATGATATCTATTCCATCTTAACCACACATATTTTAAGTATAGAACATACAAATGCTTCTGAAAGGACATTTTTATGTTTAAAAAACAAGGTCTTAATTCACTTTAGCTAAAACGAATATGCTCTAAGTTGTGCCCTTTTGGTTGTCTGCTGATTTATTTTAATATGAAAATAAATCTAAGCTCTGCTTGTAAAGCAGATCATGCATTTATTATATACTTTAAAAATAGAATATAGTTATTGCCACATTTGTTCCACACGTGCAAAAGAGACACCTAAATGAAAAGAGAGGTTTTATTCCCAGATTTATATTTTGACTCCAACTGTAATTTGCAGAAACTAAAGGATGAGTGATCTATCATTTAACGAAAAACTTAAAAGCTGTTCATTTGCGCAGCAAATCACCAAATAAGAGAATTAAAATAACTAATTTTTAATGGCAGTAGAAAAACAGTGCACTCTTCTGCATATATCCAACAAATCCATTTTGGTTTGAGGATTTTGCAAAGAACGATCTCAAAAGTTTGATAATTTTTAACACCAATCCAAAACATAATCAATAAGTTAGTTTTAACATTCAGGCTTTTAGCACTAATCACCACATGGTAAGTTGCAACAGATCATTGTTTCTTATTCCTTTCCAATCTGGCTCAAAACTGTACCAGGTAAGATGCAAACATAAGAAGTTGTTTGCTATGTTGGACAAAGGCCAACATAATCAGTTTCTAACAGTGATAAGGCATATGCCTAAAACAAAAACAAAAAAGTATGGTGGTGATGGCTGTTATATCATTATGCTTGAGTAATTATCACTATCTTTCTTAAATATAAGGTCTTGAGCTGGTCAATCACACATGGACAAGTCCCACTAGGCTCAACAGAGCCCAATTCCCCCCAACTGGTTCATCCCAAGAGCACCAGCACACACGCCACAAAGAGATAGCTGCTTTATATTGGTCCATCTAGCTAACTACCATAGGTGCCAACTTTATGGGGGCCCGGTCCCTTTGGGCTCCCCAATAAAATATTTAGTGGGAATGCCTCCATACTGTATCTTCTGCAAGCTGGCACCTCCCTCCTTCCTTTCCTCTCTCCTTCCCTCTCTCCCTTGGGCAGCCACCTTGTCCCACCCACCCAGATGCCACCCTCTTTACCTCGTTTGTCTCCTGACTTTTGGCAACATTTTGAGCCAGGGCAGCTGGAGAGAGGCAGGCTGGCAGGCTGGGAGGAGCAGGGAGTGGGCAGCAGGTGGGGTTGGAAGAGTGAGGCAGGCAAGCAGGCCAAAACTTCTTGCACAAGAGGCAAGTGGGTGTTAGAGGAGAGGAGTCCTGTGCCCAGTTGTGCCCAGTGGAGGAAGGTGCGCTCTACAGAAGTGCAGGGAGCGGAGGAGAAGTGTGGGCAGGGGGCGCCCAATATTTTGTTCAAGTTGGCACCTGTGCTAAGCACTGCCTACAGCAGGCATGGCCAAACTTGGCCGTCCAGCTGTTTTGGGACTACAGTTCCCATAATCCCTGACCACTGGTCCTGTTAGCTAGGGATGATGGGAGTTGTAGTCCCCAAACAGCTGGAGGGCCAAGTTTGGCCATGCCTGGCCTACAGGGACTGGCAACAATCTCTAAGAGGCTTTCAAGTATTTTCTGGAGATGCCAGTGATTAAACCTGGAATCATCTGAATGCTAAGTAGGTCCTCTATTGCTGCCTTACGATCCATAGCCTACAGAATCAGATCATTGGTCCATTGAGCTCAATATTGCCTACACTGACTTGCAGAAGCTCTCCAGGAGTCTTTTCTAGAAGATGTTGGAGACCTATGCTGTGTGCTCCATCACGAAGCCATAGTCTTGGACATTACAAGGGATATCCATCATGCTGCTTGCATGGGTATCTGCTAATATTGGTATGGGTTTGTGGGTGGGTGTGGGTGTAAGACAGGGTTCCATTCAGCCATGAGGCTCCCCAAACTTCACAGGACTGAATCCTGTAGGGTATTTAGGTTTTTTTTTAAAACTTTAAAACAGTGAAATTTAACTCATATTCCATATAAAGAACAACATGTGGGACTGTTCTTTTCAGCAAATCAAGCTCCATGATGTTATCCCAGAAGGGATTCCTTCAATATTAGCAGCGAAAAGGATCGGTGAGAAAGGGAAAGTTATAAAACAGACCAATTTAACATTAGTCATTATAGAGACAGTTTTTAATTATCTGCTATCCTACTAGTTTAAAGTCTTAAGCAGAAATATGTTCCTCACCTTTTCAAATGAATTAACGAACAAGGTGTAGAGCAAATATAATTCCTTTCTGAGTTGACTAAGGAAAAGAATTACACATTCCTTAATAAAATCGCTACAGTCGATCTATAAATTCCACAAAAAAGAATACCGATGGTAGCATAAAAGGCCTTATCAAATTCAGCATGCAAAGCCAACCATTAGCATCCTCCCATGGTCCTGAGATCCACAACCATTTCATCAATTTATAAATTTTAATTCAAGGTTCACTGGTTTGGATATAAAGTGAAAGTTGGTGGGTGGGTGGGGATCTACTTTTTTCAGTAATGGGGTGTGCAGGGGATCCCTGCCTTGCCTTCTTGCACTTTACCACTTGAAGACAACCAGCCAGCAGCAGCCAGCTCATGTCTGGTACTGGAGCCAGGCTGGGAAGGGAAAAAGGAATGAAATAGAGAGGAAGGAGATAAGGTGGGTTACATATTTTGTTCCTATCTGCTGGGCGCTCCATTCAGTTTCAAAAGCAGACCCCCTCTCAACCCCATATTATATGAAAGTCACCAAGCGTGTTTTTAGCAAACAGATGCACACCTGGTTTGGCTTTCCCATAGAAGTTTCTGGAGGGCAAATGTACATAGGCAGCTCTGATTTACAGATAAAACTCTTACCTAGACATTGTCAGGATTCATGTCAGTCTTTGATCAGACTGAAATGGGTGGTAATCAGTTTGGGTATCAGGTCTTCATTCTGTCATTTCTAAGCTGTGAGCAAGCTTCTTGCATATTCCAGAGACGTCCCTGATTTAGAGAAGTTGTCTCGGTTTCTGATTTAATCCTGGAATGTCCTGCTTTTCCTTAGGATGTCCCTATTTTCATTAGAGAAATGCTGGAGGGTATGAATTTATCAACCCCTTAGCTGTCTGAAGGCAATCCTGTATAGAGAAGTTTTTTTTTTAATCTTAATGTTTTATTATGTTTTTATATATGTTGGACGCTGCCCAGAGTGCTAGGGCAACCCAATTAGATGTGTGGGGTATAAAATTATCATTATGGAATGGGATGTCCCTATTTTCATCAGAGAAATGTTGGAGACTATGCATATCTTTATATGATTAACTCATAGGGCCCAACTACATGTTATACTAAACAAGTACGTTTGCTTCCCATACTGAATTGTACTACTTTAAACAGTAACTAGATGGGGGATAAAGTTCAGGACCACAGCAATGGATGTGAGGGTTGTTGTTGTTTTTTAACACTTTGCTACCCCTGATAAAAATCCACCCCTAAAAAAAGCTATTCTTTGTGTTGTGGGGGGAAGCTGTTGTTGGTGCCCCAGAGTAATAAATCTGCAATGTTCAGAGAAATAGCTCCAGGGACTATTGCACTAGGTGATTTTACTTTCCCTATTAAAAAAAACTGGGAAAGTCGCAATTATTTCTTGCCAGCCTCCCCCTTCTTGGAAGTACACTCATGAAGAAAAGGGAGAGAGCATAATAAATCTTAATTGTTTTTTTTTAAAAAAGCATGACTGGAAAAGAAGCAGACCACCCCAATAATCTAACACCATTGCTTGTGACCTGCTTTCACAGCCAAAACTTGGAGAAGGACAACCCTTGTGAAGAACAACTCTTTTTATTTAATTCAGCATTCCTCCCACAAATCACTGTGATTAAAGCGCATGAGGAAAAGCATTCACTGTGATTAAAAGCTATAGTTGTCCATCAAAATAAAAGATCCCACCCCCTCCCCTCTTGAGCTCCGGGCATTTCCTCAGTCATCTTTCTCAGAAAAAGAGAATGGATCTTGTGCTTAACCTTTTGTGAAAACTGAGGCAACAGAGCTACTCAGAATGGCTCTGGGAGGAGCTTGGCTCAGTGTGGCCCATGGCAGTATGGAACCAATGCCATGCCCCCACCATCACACAACACCCTACGCCAAGTTTCCTATAGCTCTCTCCTCTCCCTCTCAACAAACACTAGCAACTGGCTGTGTTGGTAAGCTGGGAGAGCAATGGAGTCCCACATGGGCTGCCTCACAAATTATGTGAATTCATCATTACTTGATTATGCTATTGGGAACAGTATTGTTGGTGAAGTGTGCATAGTTAATAAATAAGTTCAGTGTGGCAGTATTAACCACTTAATAGCTATTTATCTCAGGGATGGGTGAAAACGTGGCTTACCAAAGTTCACTCCGTTGCTAGCAAGGTGATGGCAATATAAAAACAATAGCAGCGCTAGTCTTGTTTTGAATTTCTTATAGGCCGTGGCATTTTCCTCGTCAGTCATCTCACCAGAAGTACCACCAAGTTTCTGGGCTACTTGAATGCTATAACAACAGCAACTATTTCTCATCTATGAAACTTAGAGAGAGGACCCTTCTTCCTGTTTGTACTATAATTGGGATAATTATCTGCTCTGCTTTTGCCACTGGTTCTCAGAAGTAAATGTGTATTGACTGGACTGCAGAGTGTACTTGATAGTTGATTTAGCTCCATTAGCAGGTCCATTATAGTTCAAGCTGTTAGTTTTCAGAGTCTGGAATGTTAGTCTTACTCCAACTTCCCTTGGATAAGGAGATTAATTATAGAATGGAAGCAGACTTCCTAGTGGGAGCTGGTCCACTTGGACAGGTGTGCTTAACAAGTTATTCATTAGCTTAAAACTGCACATGCAGCCACTTCTCAGCTGCATACAAATAAAAAGTTTCTCCTTAGCAACCTTTCCTACCCACTGGGCACAAGCCTCATGCAAACCACAGAATTGTCTTAAAATTTTGCAGAGGGCTGTTCCAAGTTTAAAAACTCTGGAAGCAAACAAACAAAATGATCAAATAGTATTACATAAATTGTGATGGCTCACTCGTATTCCTTAGTATCACGTACTATTTTTTTGCATATTGCCTCTGCCAGTGACGTCATTATCCCTGATGATGTTTGCTATCTTCTACAGTCCAGAGAACTATGCCAAATATCCACATATGGAATATTTGGGGTGGGGAAGGATGAGCAATTCAAATATGACAACAGTGAAATGAGCACATATAAAATACTGGCATATTAGTGTAGATCTGGGACAATGCTGGTGGTGATAGATGTGTTTAAACCATCCTGCACAGAGCTGTTGACTAGGTGCTCAGCCCCAGTTTAGGATTTGCTTCCCAAGTAGCAGATTCTGACTGGTCAAGATGAACACCCCACTGAGAACTGGTCTGCCTGATTGCCATGCAGCCTTGCCTTGAGGCCCAGCTCATACCTGGTCATTGGTTACATGGTCTGGTCACTTGCTTGTACTCTGTCTCCCTCCTTTGAATCTGAGGACTTCTCAGAACTTACTGCACTGAAACAGGGCACCTCTGTGCCACCACCTCCAGGAGCAGCAGGGGATTCCCTATACCCACCACGGTCGTTGCCCATGTAATAGGGTCATTCCCTCTTTTAACACCAGCAATTTCTTCAGAGAGGGCAGAGCTGGAAACACCAACCTGGCAACAGGGCTACTTAAACCCTAGATTGTCTTCAGATATTCCATAGTTACAATATTCTAGTTCTTTGGTGCCTTGTATCCAGCCTGATAGCACCCAGGTCCATAGTGAGCAGCTTGTGGTGCTTCTGAACACCGTGGACTCTTGCTGAGCTTCACCAGTACCACCTATGGGGCCCAGCCTGGAACAAAATAGTATCCATCCAGAAAGATGCAAATAGATACCCACCAGTCCCGTAGCCTGGCTCCTCATCTTGTAGCCCACAACCCACCAGTGTCCTCTAAAACAAGTATCTGGTGAAAGCACATATCTGCATGATGTTGAATGATATTGAAAGTCTTGCTGCATTCATATTTGTTTCCAAAGTTTTAAAAAAACAACAAGAACAAAGCATCAAATAAAGTGGTCTTAATTCTCTTCACCTTCTCTGTCTTTAAAGGCTGCAGTGGCTATCTTTCATTCAAACACATTCTTTTTATTTTCTTTATTACACTTATATAACACCTTTTCCTCCAAAGATTTTAAGGTGGAGTACATGGTTCTCCCTTCATTATTTTATTCTCATAAGAACCCTGTGAGGTAGGCTAGTCTAAAAGACAGTGATTGGCCCAAAGTCACCCAGTGAGCTTCTTGGCTGAGTGAGGAGTTGAACCCTGGTCTGCCACTCCAACACTCCAACTCAGAGCTTCACCAACTTTTCATGTTGGCAACATACTTTTTAGACATGCATCATTTCGTGTCACAATAATTCAGTTCTACTAAGAAAATGAAGGTTAAACTAACCCCTTTTCAACCCCGGAAGGAGAGCAGGGAGCGTTTGTGCGACACACCTACACACTGCAACTGACACACTAACATGTCATGACACAAAGTTTGGAAAGCTCTGCTCTAACTGTTACACCAAACTGGCTCTTTACAGAACAGTAAATTATATTTTAAGTACTATTGTATAAAAATATGTTTATCTTCTGCATATGTATGTATGTATGTATGTATGTATGTACGTATGTATCTGTATAAAGTAGATAAGGGGTGATAGTAATAATGGAAGTGGCTGCTTGCTACTCAACTTCTGTTTTGTTGAGATATTTATTGTTTATGTCTATCAAATCAATACAATCAATTTGCTTCTCATAGTTGTGGTCCTCTCTGCTCTTCATGCCTCATTAATCACATCAACATGTTTGTTTTTAATTCGCTAATTTCTCCCAGGGTCCCTCGTACATGAATGGCGTGCTGAAAGGGTGAGGAGTGATTCATCTCAGCTAATTTTGTGGGCTTCACTTATCTCACAATTATTTGAAATAAGAAATCTCATTGTGGTTTTGTGGTGACAAGAACCATGGAGATCTCAACTCCAAGTAAAAACCTACTAAGGATAGCTTCAGCATTGGGCAGAGAAGTGATGTTTCCTTATATAGTCAAGTAACAAAAACAGATGCAGTTGGGAATCATTCAAAACAAAGGAGAACAGCAGCAAAATATTGTCGTGTTTTCCTGTTCAGGATGGCAGACATGCTATGACCTTTTCCTGGACAATTGTCTGTTCACCCTTTCCATTTCCACCCCACCCCCATTCCAAACAGTCAGTCAGTATTGCATGCCCACTGAGCATGCTCAGTTCTCATCAGTCTCAGTCTGCATCAATATGTTAGGAGTGATTGTCCCCTTTTTCTGAATTCTATGAGCATTGGGGTTGGCTTAAGCCTGTTGATATCCCATTCTTGTGCACAGACAGTGCCTTTTGGCTACTGAAGGACCCAAAAGTTATTTTTACTTTTACCTTATAAGATTCCTGATAGGTTATACAATTATACACAGCTTAACCACAAGCCAGTCCTTGCCCTGAGACAGCATAGACCACTGAATAGCAAGTTGTATTGGGATGAAAGCAGCTGGAGTTTGAATCCCACACGCCATGGAACTCCTGGGTCAAATATCAGAGTGCTGCAGAAAGTGTCACAAACAATTCTGGGCCTAGAGATCCAGCCCCTGTTGTCTGCAGAACAGATTATCAGCACTGTCAGGTATAGTTGTAATCAGGTAAAGGCTATGGTCTATGAAGTGTAGGTGGGCAAGACACAGTGATAGCAGCAAGAACCTTTATTGAACTAACAGAACTGGACCACAGGGGCAAAGCAACTGCTTATATACATTTCTGAAGGCCTTGGCCACTCCCACTCCCAACATGATTGGTTGTCTAAACTTCCAAGCTGCGAATCATGACTCCGAGTTTAAGGGCCCAAATCCTGAAAAGTTCTGTGACTGGATATCATGAATCAAATGAGAACACAGGAGCTCAGAACCCTTAGACCAGAGCTCAGGCAAACATAGACCACTGAATGCGTAACAGTCTGTGATACATAAGCATGCTAAAGCTAAGCCCCTTGTACATTGCCAAAGGTTTCGAGGGAAGAAAGATGGGATATAAATGTGAGAAATCAATAATTTCAGGGGGAAGACCCCCCCCCGCACAATGCTGTTCAGCTGCTCAATTGTGTCAGAGGCCGCCCATACATTAGGTTTGTTGTTGTTTAATCGTCTTAGTCGTGTTCTTGGAAACTCTCATTATCTTCTCAAAGATTCTCCTTTTTTATGTCCATGGAGTTTTCTTGGCAACATACTGGAGTGGTTTGCCAGCTCCTTCTCCAGGTGGATCACATTTATTGTTATTCACATTTTATACCGTATTTTATGCTTTTTTGTTTTTGTTTTTTAGCATCAATTAAGTGTTTTAAATTTGTTGTTAGCTGCCCTGAGCCCGGTTTTCTGAACCGGGAAGGGCGGGGTATAAATAAAAATGTGTTGTTGTTGTTATTATTATTATTATTTAGTCTAAACTCTCGGCTATGGCCTGTCCATCTTGGGTGGCCCTGCATGGCATAGCTCATAGCTTCTCAAAGTAATTCAAGCCCTTTTGCCATGACAAGGAAATGATCCATGAAGGGATACATTAGGTAAGGTAAAGCTATTTGCTTCAGGCAGCAGATCCAACCCCCACCCTGCTTTGGTCCTGTCTATGCCATTGTGCTCCTGCCAACCCCTCTGAGGCTTCTCCTGTGCTGCCTTCTTTCCCTCATCCCCCTCCCCCGCAGTGCAGGCATAGCTGGAGGTGAGGTACAGTTGCAGTGACAGGGCTGATAGCAGTGTGAGCACAGCAGTGGGGGTGCGGAGGGGTAGGGGTGGGTGGGTTGCCCAAATCTGCGGCAGGGGGAATCATTGTGGAGGCAAGGGAATTCCTCACTGCTTGTTCCAGCATCGTTCTGTTTATCCTGAAGAGGAAATCACCCCCGCTGGTTGACAGTGATTTTGTGGGCTTTGGCCAATCCTTTTCTCCTGCTTAGTTCCCCACATATAACATAATAACATTCTCAGCTGCTGCCACCACTGCTTTTTAGCATAGTAGAAGTAATAGTAACGGTAGGGCAAATTGTTTTTCACCATGAAACACACTTAAAACTATTTCATAGGATGCCGTTTTTTCCAGCGGTAATTTTTGTTGATATTTTAGTAGACTCATTAGAGTGCAGGTCTCCCTTCAACTAATTATGTTAATAACTTGTTCACTCCTTAAAATACTGGTGCAAAAATAGGACGTATTCAAGTGCCAAGAAGCTTATTTTTATTCATAGAAAGTAGAGGGTTTTCTTTAATAAATGGAGATTTTCTCATATAGATGCTGATTAGCTATGGGTCTGTTCTACATAATAAGAATAGTTATATTGGCCTCTGATATTGCTTATCTACTAAAAATACATATTATGTGAAGTGTGGTAGTATTATTCAGTATTTGTATATGTACTTTATCATACCAGTTTCTATGGCTCTGAGTTGCTTTTGGAGCTCCACACTAATGTCAGGACAGGCCTATTCTATGCATTATTTCGAGAGGGGATAACTCTCCACCAAAACACCATCAAGTTTGGTGTCAGCAGAAGAGTACATGCTGCAAATATTCAATTTCATTTCCCCCAAGGAATCACTTTAAAACAACTTTAAAACTTTGTTCTGCATTTTTATATCATTTCCTCACATTTCTAGTTCCCTTTGTTTGCCATAAGCTTACAAGCCTACCACTTAGTTTGACAGTTCTAAAAGGGGGAAATCTAGAAAGAGTGGGGTGTTTTTTTATCTATAAATTCTTTCAATGGCAATTTTCAGTATCTTTAAAGTACTGTACCCCTCCTTGAAAAATTTCTTAGAGTTGTTACAGATTAAATAATTTCTTTTGTGTGTCCCACCCCCCTTTCAGAGAAGAAAGTTGTTCTGTTAAAATCACCCTCTGCATGGGTATTATTTCTAAGCATAACCAGCAAGTGCCACTTAGTCTCTTTCTGTGGTTTTATATTACTCTCATAATAAAGCCAGCATTCTCTTTAGAGGGATAAGGAGAAGGCATGTTATATTTGGGTGGGCAAGAGACAGACAACGGTCTTGGAGTCCAGGGTGCATCAATTCGAAAAGGAGTGGTGCTCACTCATTACTTTGAGTGAAGGAGGCTGAGCAATGTGGGGGCAAGGACTTCTATAAACTTCTCCCAAGTCTTGTTTAGAAATTTCGTAAGAACAAAAAATCCTGGGTCTTATGAGATTTCAGACTTCTTTTACTCTCAGCTTTGACTTGGAGCCCTCCTGTCACCATGAGATATCTCAGGCAGATTGCTGCACCTGGGATGTTCTCCTGACCCCCATGGCCACATCCCCTCCATATGTGGTGTGTGAGATGGCTGGTCGACATTTTTCCCTGGCCTGCAACACCCCTCCTCTCACCACTGGGGCCTATTGCTAGGAGCTCAATAAGGCAATTGAAAATAATGTTGTTTTCTAATCCTGTACCATATTATTGGATTTTCTATGTTGTGGTGTAAATATATGGGGTCCCCCCCAGAGTTATTATACTTTTAGTTTGCATTGCCTTGTAAGAATGAACACAAAAGGCTCCCCGCCATAAAGTAGAGCTCACAAAATAAACATTTCATTTGCATCTTAAAAACAACCACCCTAAACAGATATGGAAATTATGTGGCCCATTCACTCAGCTCCCTAATAACTTGATATTCTATCACCCCTAGTTTTAATGTTTGCCTAATCTTGAATGATAGGGCTAAAGAAACTTCCTGTTGTCTTTTTCTGCCAGTGTCTGAAGAAAGTCTCAAATAAACAGGCAAAAGAAGGAAGGGAATCCCTATTGCAGAAATTAAGAAGTAAAATGCAGGGATTAACCTCTAGTCTTGTGTGCCTTTATCTCTAGTCTGCCTTGCAACCAAAGGAAGACAGTTTAACCATTAAAAAAGATTAAAGGTATTAATTAGGCAATGCGATAGAAACCTATCACCCCACTGAGCAGACCAGAAATAAACCTTCTGCCAGATTAAATTAAAATATATATACAACTTTAGGGTTTGGTCTAAACAAAAGTCCCATGGATCAGTCTTTTATATTCTTATTGCTGGCTAAAAGATTAAACTGAAATTGAATAAACATTGTGGTGTATTTGTGTACAAAAGGGCAAACCAACTCATTTCCCTTCATATCCAAGCACTTTATAGCACTTCAAGCAACAAATATAATCACATTGGGATTTTATATGTAAACAAAACAAAGGGAGAAGATTAACAGAAAGCTTGAGCTAAGGAATCTTGAATTGCCTCTTTTCCTAAAATGGCTCTTATAAACTACATTTTAATTTTACATAAACTCTTTAAAATGTTATTTTATGAACTAACAGATATTGCACTGACTGCAGCTACAGACCAGAATATCAGGGCAGATAAGATGTATTTGACAGAAAATAACTAATGGAAATGACAAAATATTCAGAACAAAAGACACTTTGGAGATCATGTTATTTTGTAATTTAAAAAACCAACCAATTTTGTTTTTCATGCCACAGAGGATTGCGAAAAGGTGGTTCTTAAGGATTAAATAAGGCCACCTGAATTTGTCTTTTCTCGGCTTCAAATTAGACAACCTCATAAAAAGGATAGATTGTTAATAAAATACATTAATCTCATCCTGTGCTAAAGGTGACCTCCTTAGAAAAATAGATTATGATGAAGCTGGAGAATTACAACGGACGATATTAAATAGCTCTATCTGAAATATGTTAAAGGTTGCTTCTAAACAGCAAATTGGAAAAAAATGATAGTAAATGTCAAAATAAAATAAAAATACTTTGGGATCAAATAAAGAGCTGAGCAAAGTCAAGTGACATTTTTTGCATAAAGGTAATATACACACAAAGAGACAAATTCTGAACTTTGCACAAATGTTTCTGTGGAGTAGGTCATCAGTGGCAATTACAGGGCACCAGAGATCAAATCCCAATCCCACTGTGTTCTGTGATCTCTGAACTTTCATTTAAGCTGCATTTCTAAGGTGGGTAAAGAGGACAAAATAAAAAGGCTTGAGATGGCAAAGCAGAAGTGATGGGGGAGAAACAATATTATTGGCTTCTGTCTGTCTGGAGCAGGCTTCCTCAACCTTGGCCCTCCAGATATTTTGAGACTACAATTCCCATCCACCCTGACCACTGGTCCTGCTAGCTAGGGATCATGGGAGTTGTAGGCCAAAAAACATGTGGAGGACCAAGGTTGAAGAAGCCTGAGAGACAATGGAGGAGTGTGCCATTGGTGCTAAAATCAGTTGCAGAGTGTGCCAACAAACTGTTGGAGAATTACAGTGCCTGCTATGGCTGTAGAGACCAATACGAGAGAGGTGTGCTTTACTGCAGCTAAGGCAGATGAAGGTGTCCAGTTTCATTGGTGTAGACGCACCATAGCGTTTCTTCTCTTTGTGCTATTCCCAGCAGTCATTTCTCCTCTGGTCATTGCTGTGGATACCCAGCCTGACTTTCTCCCAGCAGATGGTCATCTGCAAGGGATTCCCACGTGATGGAGTTAATGTTGCCAGCCTTCATGTCCCGTTTGCAGACATCTTTATAATGCAGAGTTGGTGTGTCAACAGGCCTGGTACCTGAGGCCAGCTACCCGTAAAGCACATCATTGGGAATCCTGCCATCTTCATTTCTTATGTACATGACCAAGCTAACATAGACATCACTGAGATAGAAGTGCAAACATGCTGGGAATGTGGTTTTGGAATCAGCACTGGCAAGCTGTGGCTTGGGGAACAATTGCGGGATAGGCAAAATCAGCCATAAAATTGGCAATGACAATAAAATTGGGAGTGATGCAATGACTGTTAAAAGACCATGGAGGGTATACAAAGGCTGCAGTCAGTCTTTCTGCACTCTAAACATTCCAAATTCAGCTATGTTTTGTGCTCTTTAAATGACTTTAAGTGATCTGCTTGTCAATAAAGCGCCACCTGTGAACTGGGTAATTTTAAACTAGTCGCTGCTCAGCCCTTAATGTCATTGGTCTCAGTTATATTCACCAAGAGTTCAATATGTGAAACAAACAACAAGGGAGGGAAATGTCAATTTTTACAGGTGCCCTTTCTAAATTGAAATAACTGTGAGAGGAAACAAATGGCTAACTTTTCTGTTAATGAATTCTCATTTTCTCAATATAGTATTCCCTTAAAAGCAAGTGTGAAACAAAATCCTGCAAAGCTTGGTTGCCCACTCTACCCTGTCAGGTGCTCTCTCAACAAATGAACACTAGAAAGTTCTCTGTTAAAGTTCTAGTAAGCCTGGTAAATAAATAAATATTTGTCTATTTACTTATTTAAGTCTGATATTGGACTTCATTGATTCAGAATTAATACTAGGCATTCAGTCTCACTATACCCTTTCAGATGTCTGCTGAAACATTTCTGTTTCGGCAAGCCTACTGGGCCATATCACCTAGTTATGTATCCTTGTTCATAAATTTTGCTGATTTTATTTGTTTGTTACTGAAAATTGTTGTATACTGCTTTTATGTACCCCGATTAGGAATATTTTTTTTTATTAGGGAGTTTATAAATTCTTCAAACTGGAATAAATATTTATATAACTGACACCAGAGAGTTGAAGAAACCTGAAATGAAGATAGGGCTGAATATGACTGGAAGTGTGTTACTCCCCTGTTAAGGAAAAAGAAAAAACTTCATAGGTTCATTTCTGGGCACAATTCCAAGTACTGGTTATGACCTATAAAGCCCTATATGACTTGGGCCCTGGTTACATGAAAGATCATGTTTCCGAATACAAACTTGCCTGGGTACTAAGATCCTCAGGTGAGCACGTTCTCTCAGTTCTGTAACAGAAACATAGTTTGTGATTCGAGGACCCACCACCCGCTTGAGGATAATAAAGGACACATGGACACAGAATATTAGGTTAATGGGCTAAAAAAAAAAGGCCACAACTTTATTGATTACAGCATGTGAGAGGTATTGGCTTAGGCATTGGATACAACAATGGAGCGTGACTCCATCCCCTCAGGAAGGGGTGAGACTAACAAGGGTTAACCACCAATAGGAGGAGCCTGTTGATGCAAATACAACTGTAAGCTCCCCCTGATGTCACCGGGGGTCATGCCATGGCCCTAGCCACCAGCAAGGGCGTTGGACAGGATCCACGACCACCAGATTCCTTTAACGGAATACCCATAAAGTGGAGGGGTAGGCGATGGCCACACCCTGCTCCCCAATACACAAACATATTCCAATGCCTAACCGCCAATACCTAAAAGTTGTGACAATTTGCTACAAGGTAGGCAAAAAACCAAGTGGCTGGTGCCAATTTGCCAGTTGGATAAAAATTCCTACCAGGACCCTTGGACAACCAAGGCGACCAACCATAGGTGCATAGCAAGGTCAAGAAAAAGTGATAAGCTAAAGGGAGGGTGGGTGGGTGATCCGACGAAAACCAGCAGCACAATGAGGAGGAAGCACTGCTGCGGCTGCATTTTGAGCGGCTAAACCCCACCCCCAAGCCCCCCTCAGATTGGATAGCTGCCAGGGGGCGCGACACGGCAGCCAGGGAAACAGAGTAGGGGCCGGAACACCCCCTCCTAAAGGCGGGAAAAGGCTCCCGATCACAACTCCTCCCCTCTGGGAGGAGGAGAGGCTTTGTAGTGATGTGAGAGCCAGTTCAGTCGCTGCTCCCATATTGTGGAATTTCCTCCCGAGAGAGGTTAAATTGGCTCCCTCTTTGTTATCCTTCTGCCAACTGGCTAATACCTTCCTATTCAAACAGGACTTTGAAAACGAAGCTGCAGTCAATGCTGATCACGGGGCTGCTGTCATGGCAAATTATATTTTAACTGCTGCCTATAAACGTTGTGATGTATTTTAAATATTAATATTAAATTACCCTGTATTTATAATTGATCTTTTCCCCCCAATGTTGCAAGCTGCCTTGGATCCCAACTTTGGAGAAAGGAGGGATATAAATGTATAAAATAAATAAATATTAAATAATTTTCCCAAAGTCAAAGACAACCTGAACCATTATTGGAACATCTCTGTTGAATCTGCAAACAAACCCAGTTTTGTACCCAAATCAGTTTAGCTCCCTAGCTGATTCATTTCATGATGTATGTCATGGCTGATACTGAGAGTCACAGTTACACCAACCTTTCTTGAAAATGTGTGGCAATGCAGTAAGTAAGCCACATTCAGCTTCCGAAAAATCTGATGCTCAGCCTGAAATCTAGGTCAGCCAGTTCCAGTGCATAAAAACATTCTCATTTTACCAGCAACATACATGTATTTCCCTCAAAAAAAGAAAACATTAATAAGCACCATAGATGAATGTGACAGTGTATTCCAAAGTGTTTGCTAATCACATTTAGCTATCAGAACACATTTTATTCAGTCATCAGACAACAGGCTACATTCCATAGTCATTTGAAATGTCTCCCCTCAAATCCCTCGCCCACCCCTCCACTTAAGAGCTTGGTTTCTCAAAAAAAAGATGGCACAGTCGGTCAGAAGAGAGAAACAAAACCTTGGCAGTCAAATGTGCTGTTATGTGGTGACATTTTACTTAGTGTCAGTGGCAACACTACAGTATTTTGAATTTCTTGCACGTGTATTTTAACTGAGGCATCCCTCCTGAGCATATTATGGCACCGATCACATTTAGCAGGTTTTAGTATGAAGGCTGATAATTATTCAATCTCCAAAGATACAAAGCATCAAGGCATAATCCTACGCTGTACAAAAGCCGTTTTGAGTTCCCTTTCTAAGGTCTGGTTTGGTGCTGTCCTATATAAACCAAATGCTCATCCCAGGCCAATAGGGCATGTCATTTCCAATTATTACAAAGCCAGATTAAGCGTCCTGTCAGCTTTTTCAGGCCAGCAACTCCAGCAAAGCCTTCTCCACTCAAGGTAAATGGCAACAATGGCTGTTGTTACCACCCTAACCTTCCCACTCCCAGTCCTTAATGTTGCATTTTGTCAGGCTTCCCACTCCCTTCAAAATATTAGCAATTACTGCAAGGAAAATGCTAAGCACAAATTTAAGACCATGTATCCTGTGACCGCATTCTTAAAATAAAACCCTTTTTTAAAGAAGTATTATTTTAGATTCATAGCATGACCCATCCTGTAAGCTTGTGGCAAGTAGCAATGAAATGAAATGAAATTTGCTGCTTGTTGGACTAAATGGACCTGATCCAACAGGACCTTCTTATGTTCTTAAACTCACTGAAATTCCCCCACCATTATTGACATCCCATCCCCAATTTCCCAGCTTAACCAGAGGCCCTAAAACCACCAGGAAGAGCTGTGTCACTGAAGGAACTGCGATTTTATCTCTGAACACAAACACACATCAAAAATCTGAGCAATCTGATCATGGGTCTCCCACAGTCATGCCCAGGCAGCAAAGTCTGGACTTCTATGTCTACAGTGGGATGACATTTCATAACTGGGAAACAGTTCCCTGCTGACTGAACCTGATACATAGGTGACACCATTAAGAGGATACCCTTAAGTAGATCTTTGAGATTCTAATGAGACCCACCAACAGAAGTGATATGGATGATATATAGTTCAAGTGCAATCCTAGGTGTGCCTACTCAGAAGTAAGAGCTTACTGAGCTTAATGGGACTTACCCTCAGGTAAGTGTGCACAGGATGTGGCATAAGTAATTTAGAGGCTTATAGGTTATAACCAGTATATTTTGCCTTTTTGCATTCTGAAAAAGGCATGCAATTTTGCATCCATCCACCATGCACAAGATGTTTAGCATTCAGGGTTGCATCCAAACTTAGCTGAACTTGGCCTTCACAGAAGTTGATGGAACTCAAATCATGACTAATTTGTCTTGTTGATTTCAATGGGACCTAACTTCAACTAACAGTCTGGATCTAACCCATATTTTCTTTTTAAAAAACCCACAACATTCAGCTAAGCACTTTCTCTTAAAAATAAATAGAGTAATTACAAAATAAATGCTCAAAATATATGTACTTTATTTGGCCATAGATGGTCACAAACAAAAACTGCTCAGGACCAACTGACTAGTTATTCCTTGTTTTCCAAAGCAACATTTTTCATATATTAACATGTTGGCTCAAAGACCTCTGAGATTAGTGAGAAGCTGGTCAATGTGAATTAATAGAGAGATGTCAGCAATGGCCACTCTACTCCATATTACGTTTAGAATTCTGGTGTGTTTTCCCCTCTCCAGTGTGGATCTCTACTCACTGGAAAACTGACAAAGAGCATCAATTTATTATCCATTATGAATTAGAGCCTTCTTTATGCAGTTCACAACACTAGATTTAAGTCCATGGCACTCTTGCTGCCCTTTAACAATTATTGTCAGGATTATGCAAATTGATTCCAAAAGCTCAGTAGTGTTTTTAATTTAATATGCACTCTTTAGCCTGTGATCAATTATCATTTGCAAACAGAAAAAGTGCAATTTTTAATATGTAGGAATAAGGAAATATAAATGCAGAATGGTTGTTAGAGAGGGTTTCATTATTCTCCATTAACATAACTAATATTTTATCAATTTTTGCATTGCCTTTGAATATTATAAAACACGCATTCCTTTTCAACTATTTGTTTTACATATAATTGACAATAAGAACCAAGACTATAATATTTTAATTGTTATAATATATACAGTTGTTTACCGTATGTACAGCTGAAATATTTTTATCTAGCCTTTTTACATACCTCCCCAAGGTAGTAAAATTTGCAAACCCTCCCACCTCCTTGCTCACTGAGGTCTGACTTAAAACCTTCCTTTAACTGTATACTGTAAAGCAGATTAAATAATCCTTTCTCAATTCTAGGGCCGTCTTCACGTAAACGTATTAAATATGCTAGACATAAAATTGTTCTCCTTTTGCTTGTTGTTTCACATTCTGACTTGATGAAGACAGTGACATCAATGTAAAAGAAAAATAGACAGATCCTTGATCCCAAGGAGATTACAGTTTTAAGTAGAGAGCAGGACAAATTACAGAGGGGCTGGAAAACAGAGAAAAGTGTAGCAAGGGATGAATGTGGACAAATGGCGTTGCATGTACTTAGAACAAGGATGAAGGATCAATGGTCCTCTACATGCTTTGAACTACAACTCCCATCATGCCTGACCATTGGCCATGCCGGATGGAAGCTGGCATTCAATAACATCTGGCAGAGCACAAGTTACTCATTCCGACAAAACATGTTTACAATTGGGGGCGAGCCAAGCGTCTTGCAGAAAAGATGGTTTGGTGGGGGATTTGAAAGGTGGATAGAGGTGGCACACCCACACATTCAAGGAGAAATTTTTACCACTTATAAGGGCTGTGGTGTGGGCCGTATTTGGATGAACTTCAGACTGAGGCGAGGTACCTGGGAGAGGTTTTGAGTTTGTCATAGGTGAAGTGGGGTCTGAACGAGTCAGCATATGTTGAAGTGGGGACCTCTAAAATACTGACACAAAATGGCTGCCACATCTAGAAGAGCAGAAAGGGGGAAAGGACCACACAATGATGCAGGAATGCCCTGTCGTCAAGGAAAATGGTATCTATTTCAGCCACCTCCATGCTCACTCACAGAGAAAAGCTATTCTTTGCACTTCTCCTCTGTTCAGAACACAAGGGAGGGTGAGTGTCCTATCATGTTTAAGGGGACATGTTAAATATAGGAGTCCAAGTCCATGCAAACAGAAACTGAGCAGGAAAAGCAAACAGTTCCTCATGCATCGTGAATTTTGCAGGCATAGTACAAGCAGCTGCATGACAATAAACTAAGTAACACATTTAATTTTGCCCTCACTTCAAGTCCTTTATTGTATTTGGGATATAAATGCAATAAACCATCTTTCTTCCAAGGAACTCAAGGTGCATACATTGTTCCTCCCACCCCTATTTTATCCTCACAATACCCCATGAGGTAGGTTAGCCTTAGAGACGTTGACTGGCCCAAGGTCACCCAGCAAGCTTCATGAACACATATGGGGATTTGAACCCTTGCAAGTCATAGTTCGGCACTCTAACTACTGTAACACACTTTCCCCCTCCCCCTTAATCTCTCTAGATACACATGTCTCTACCATCCCTCTCATCCTGGCTGATTTTTGTAGGTTAAACTATAATCAGCCCTACAGTACGCAAAAGCCAATGTTACATGTCTGGTGTAAAAATAGAAATGAAAGCAGTCAATTTTCCCAGCATTTGTTTTGTCCCAAAGGCAGTATTGCATATTTGGTACTGGGAGTTGGTGTGAGGAGGAAGAAAAGCATAGTTGCTCTTCAAATAATTGTCCCCAGATGACCCTGCAGATTTTCACATAGAAATCTGATCAACGGTTAATACAGCTTGAAACAGCTTTAGCTTCTGCTAGGTGCTCCCTGCTGTGAGCACTGTTCAATAGCAGGGGGCTCAGTCAATGACAGCCCAGCTCCCAAGGGACAATGCTCAGTGCCAGGAGCTATAGATTAACAATAAGTAGAGGAGAGGACCAGTTTAGTAAAGAAAAGAAAACCAAAGAGGGGGGACACCAAAACATGTCAACCTGCTCCATGAGTGTGCTGTGTCCCACTGATAATCTTGCAGACCAACACAGATCAACACAAAATGGGGAGCTCCGATATCTTAAACTTATTCCCTGACCACAACACTTTTTAATATTTAGTCACTGATAAAAGTATTTCTATACAAAACACCAGGGCAGTGCGCAGAAATATAAAAATGCTTTTCTTAACCCCATTCATAGCAGCAGAGACCAATTGTTAAAATGATTGCATACTCCAAAAAAATTTAAACAAACCTCCCAGGCCTGTCAGCTTGTGATCACATATTTCTGTGATCTACCTACAAGTCCATACTCTCTTGTCCCTGTCATTACACTTTGTGGAAATTTACCTCTTTGCTGTGTAAGTAGAGACAGCACCCTGAAAGGAAAGGAAGTCCTGCAGCTGACAGCAGGATATTTTTGTCATGGTCTTGAAGAATACAAATACCCTCTGTCGGGGGTGGATAAATCTATCCATTTCAGTTTTTCTAGGTTTTTTATTTTTCCAGTTTTAAGTTCAGTTCTGCACATTTGCAGATCAGCTTGTGAATTTATTTATTTTTTTACAAAAGTTTCCATGAAAATTCACTCGCATATTTCTCCTAATATATGCTCTCTCTCTTTTGGCAAGTACTTTTCACTAATACAATGCATTTTGTATGTTTTTTTCATGAATATAATGTATTTTTAATGCACACTTTACCCTGGTGTAGGCATTTCTGTACACATTACATGTCTGGAGAACTGCATCACAAAATTCAGAGAGAGGTGAATTTCAAAAGGTGGCTGTGTTTTGGTTTGTGTATTGTTTTAGGAAGAGCAAATTTAGCAGGTTCTCCATTAATTGCAAACTGAGCCAAATTTCTCCACCTTCCCTATCCACTGTGAAGAGGGGATCCAGCAATGCTATTTCCTGACAGCAAGTTAGTGGCTAAGTAATGTTGGTTTGGTTCTGCTGTCTGTTCCTGCAGTGCAGTTATCCTGTCCAATGGGAGCAAGAATCACAGACCTTAGAAAGGAAGATGACTTCACAAGGAACTGTGAAAGCACATTATCTGCATTATGATTAATAGTGCCCAAATTAAGGGAAAGTTCCCTTCTTGTGTTTCCTTTTGGAGAAAAAGATAGCCTGGAGCCCAGCTGCATAGATACATTTATTATAACCTCTTCTAGAAAAGCAAAGTATGAATGCAAAAGTTTACCCTGTTTCATTTTTATTTTTTAGTAAACACAAAAGTCTAACTTCCTGGAATATTACAAGAATTTGTGACTCACTTTTACAGCCCACCCTGAGGCAGGTTTATCCAGGAGTAAATCCCACCAGCAAGTGAGATGCTACTTGAAATATCTATATTGCCTAGAGCAGCATGGTTCTCTCAAGATGTTGTTGGACTCCAACTTCCATCAACCCCAGTCAACATGGCCAATGGCTAGGGATGATGAGTCCAGCAACATCTAGAGGGCACTACGTTGGCTACGCCTGGCCAAGAGTAAACTATGTGGTATCCGCAGATAGGTAGATAGACAAATAGATCTACTTTCTTTGTTTATTTCCCCATACCCAGTCATCTAGCTGCTCTCATATCATGAGCACTGTGCGTGCTTCCCAGTGTGACCTCAGTTGCTCTGCAGCTCATATTTGCTATCTAATTCAGAAAACATATCCTAGAGACACTTATTATTGGTCTATGATAACCATGCACTTTGCCAAAAATTCTAAGGCATCTTACATCTTGATGCTACTGAATGCTTTTTGTGATTCAAAATATATGTTCCTGCGGGTAAATGATATGCTCATTTCTTTTCAACAATTTTTACAAGCTGTTTGCTATTCTGTACCTCCCAGTAACTTTTCCACTCCATATGGGGCCTGCTGGAAAGGTCAGTAAAATCCATTGAAAGGGCTTGCTTTCACTGCAGGAATTACTGGATGCAGCAAATTCTGATTTACATAGATTAGTCCAGAAACACGGGAACAAGAGGACAGCATAATCCATAGCCCATAATCTCACCAGTTTCACGCAGCCTTAAGAACTCTGTACATCTGCAGCCCAGAGTAAAAATCCAGGGCTACTGTAATGAGATTTCTGAGTTTTATTTTATGTTTCTTCCATCCTGAGATGTAATAATAAAATATTTCCTGATCAGTGGACTCACTGCCTCGGACAAACAACCTATATCCAAACCAAGCCATTGATGCATCCAGCAAGGAACCAGTGATGCACATGGTAGTGATGCCATAAGGGGATCTACATTCCCATCTGCATCTTACCATGTACGGTAAGATGTACCTCTACCCAGGTTGTGCAGTGCTGATGTGGATAGGCTATTCTCTGAGTTCCTCTTTTTGGATTTGAAACACAATGAACATGCAAATGGAATGGAGAAACAAAATTAAAAAATGCCTTCCAGTAGCACCTTACTGACCAACTAAGTTTGTTATTGGTATGAGCTTTCGTGTGCATACTAAGGGAACATGGAGAATGAATGAGGAGGTACATCCATTTCCTCCAAACTAAATGACTTCACAGTTGGCAGCCAACCAACATAGATAACTTTTGAGACAGTCTGATACTCCCTATTTGAGGTGCCAGCATGGGATTGGCAGGAGCCTGTTCTAGAGATGAAGATTCCCACACCTTGTCATCTCAACATATATCTTTTTGTGGAATATATGGAATCAGTCCCCTAAAGGGCTCAGGCCCTGGATTCTAGGCATGTAAGGAGTATTGTTGTACCCCACCAAAAATTTCCTCAAAATAGCAATGGTCTTCCTTTAAAATCCAATATATCTGTCTGTGCTATACTGTCACAAACAGATTGAGGTCAATCAATTACTCTGTGATTCTGGCAGATGATGCAATTGTTGTTACTCTACTGTGCTTCCCCCACCCTATTTCTCCTTCTATACCCTTCCCCTTACCCCTTTACACCACACTGTTAGGAGGCAGAGCCACTGGAGTGGCTGTACCCAGGTCCTAGAAATTTCTGCCTAGGGAGACTCTTTCCCTGATGTTCTTCTTTTTCAGCACAAAAAAAAATCTTCTTTAGGGAAAAGAAATTATGAACAGCTGCTGTTCTCGACTTTTTAAAAAATCTGCTAGTTTTATCTACTGCTTGGGTTGTTGTTTTTCTTCCAGGTGCTGTCTTTATTGTTTTAAATGTCTGTGATTCCTGTTCTTTTATTGTGCTTGTGTTTGGCTGATAGCCACCTTGAACTTTTAGGCAATAGCTTTTTTAAATAAATAAATTGCATGTGGTAAATTGAATCCAGATGCACAGTGGGTTCACAACAGCTGGGCCCTTGCATGTTCCTGAAACATACGATCATGATGGTTAGATGCAGTCACTTTATCAGAAGATTGATGGGTGTAGAACCCTGCCACAGAATCTAATCCATCCTATTTCATTGTGTTGATCTCCTTTGTTGGCTTGTGGTGGTTACCACTAAACACCAACCCAATCTCTAACGTGGGAATATCAGAAAACAATTTTTACTTGCATTGTAGTTGAAAACTAATAAAAATAATTATCAAAAAGAAAATATTTTTTACTGAAGCATGGTGGTTTACATTTATACTGCCCATTCACAAATGCATTTTACTGGTAGATGCATTTTTAAGTAAAAAGCGAGCACAAAATGCATATGCTGGAATGGAGTGAGAAAGAATGGTGTGCAAAGGGATGGAATGGAGGATTGAAATGGGAAGGATAGCCCATCCCAAGCTATGCATGTTCCTGGAGGGAGATGGCAGGGCCACGATGATTCACGTACTACTAATGTCCCCATTACTACAACTCACTCAACTTGAAGACAGTACAGAGACTGCAGCTAGTGCAAAACAAAGCAGCTGTACTTTTAATAGGCATATCTGCATGGAGTCATTTAGCACTGGTCCTCAAAGGCATGCACTGGTTGCCTATTTGTCACCAGAACCCAATCCAAAGCTATGCAACCCTGAACTGCTTAGGAGCTGGTTATCTGAAGGAGCACCAAACATTCCTGCTAAGATCTTGAGGTCAGTTGGGGATGTTCTTTTGGCAGTGCCATTGTTGACTAAGGTCAGGAAATCTATGACTCACCAAAGGCCATTTTCAACAATAACACCCCAGTTCCAGAACGCCTCCCCTTTTAGTGCCAGCTGAAGACTTTCCTCTTCCACCAGGCCCTCTGAATGCGTTGTGCATATCACTGCACTACGTATGTTGTGCTTGTGTAGTTTGGACAAAGAGTTTGTTTTACTGTGATTTATTCATTGTATTTCATTGCTTAGTTTACACGGTGGTTATATTTTAAATTGTTATGATGGGCACCAAATCACTTGCGATAAAAGGCAGGCTATGAATTCCAAAACAACAACAACAACAATACTTCTCTTCCTTTGAGGCTGATCACGAATATTAGATGTATTATGGTATGTTATATTTAGACTATTCTCTGATGATAAAGCAGACACATCTGCATCTCCAGATACAGGGGGGAGGGGGACATAATCTGTATAAAAGTTATGTATAGTTCTAACCACAGACAGAGCAAGGACTGCAGAATCAGTTCAGCAACCATGGATTTAACCTCAGATAAACTGAATTCTACAGAGGGACGCGGGTGGCACTGTGGGTAAAACCTCAGCGCCTAGGACTTGCCGATCGCATGGTCGGCAGTTCAAATCCTTGCGGCGGGGTGCGCTCCTGTCGTTCGGTCCCAGCGCCTGCCAACCTAGCAGTTCGAAAGCACCCCCGGGTGCAAGTAGATAAATAGGGACCGCTTACCAGTGGGAAGGTAAATGGTGTTCCGTGTGCTGCGCTGGCTCGCCAGATGCAGCTTGTCACGCTGGCCATGTGACCCGGAAGTGTCTGCGGACAGCGCTGGCTCCCGGCCTATAGAGTGAGATGAGCGCACAACCCTAGAGTCTGTCAAGGGTTTACCTTTACCTTTACCTTTAAACTGAATTCTAGCTTCACATACACCATGTTTGTCCCCACTTATACAACATGTAAATAAATAAATAAAATAAAATGTGACTGCCCTGCTTCTTTTTGCAAAGAAGAATGCATCAAAACAGCCCCCCCAAATATACCATGAAGCACTCTAAGCATTTAACAAGCAGTGTGTGTGTGTGTGTGTGTGTGTGTGTGTGTGTGTGTGTGTGTAATCTTCACCAAGCCATGACAGTCTCCTTAATTAGCTCATATAATAAACTTTCCTCTGCCAGACACTTTCTGCTATCTTTCTCCTTGTTCATGGAATTGTTGTCACTCAGGTCTGACGTTCCTAACACAGTTGGCAGGGCATTGATAGGGACCTTAATGCCTGACACAAATCATTACCACTAGTGCATTTGTTATACGTATTTGTAATTGCTCCAAATACTTTATCTATGAACACTAATCATAAGTGCATGAAACATCATCTTCTCTTGTAATGGTAGCATACTTGAAGAAATTAAACATTTTAAGTGCAGGAGCTTACAGGCCTCATAATTAAAGATTTCAAACAGGAGTTGTGCAGTTTCACATGACTGAATGAAGAACAGTGAAGTCTTCTCACTGGCAGTGAAGCTGCTGTACAACAACCCAAAGAAGAGGAGCCACAATAAAATTCCTCCTTGTCAAAAATCCTTAGTAAAGGTTAGGGAAAGCTCCAAAAATGCATCAGTGTCTCTCCCAAGTCACTCCTATGAACAAAAATTGTAATACTGAAGACCTTGTACCTGTGTCCACTTGAGAAAATGAAGTAGGTATGCAGACCAATCTGGAAGTCAAACAGCATATCCAAATGTAAACAGTATGTCCTCCTTGTGTTTTGATTTTAAGGTGGGAATAGCTTCTGGACATTTCAGCAAAAGCTGGATCATCAGAACTGTTCCTCAGTGAAAATGTTTTTAATCTTATTAGAGACAATGAAGGAGGCCTCTAGAGAAGACTTGGAACTCAATACTGGAATGTGACAGAAGAGTGAGTGGAAGAATGATTGACAGCAGGAAAGCAGAATGGAACGTTGGGCAGAGTTTAAAAGGTAGAGGACATTGGTAGAAAGTGTGGAAAAGAGTGGCTGTCAGAGACAAGAGGGAGAGAGATGAGAAAGATAGAGAAAGCAATTGTAAAAGGGTTGGCATGGTTGTTAAGTAGGAAAGCTAGTTCTGTTACAACAGATATTAGAACTCCAGAATTCTATATAACCAGGGTGGAGAACCTCATACTGAATGTGGGACTCCACACCTCTCTCTTGTGCCTGGGATTCTCTCAAGGCCACACCTCCTCCTAACCACGCCCCTCTGCTTCACATCCTCCCCAAGTATTTTCTGCCTTGCTGGGAAGGCACCCTTGAGCGAGGATAATGCCTCTTTCTTACTCAGCCAGCTCCAAGGCTGGTGGAAGGCATTCAGCAGGCAGCAGGTGGGCTGGGTCAGCAACAGCAGTGGCAGTGGTGGCCGGGAAACACCAAAAGTCATCTGGATCCTCAAAGGTCTCATGGATGGCACAGAGGTGGAAGGCCATGTCTCCCAGCAGTGGCAAACCCAGATTCAGGCACTTGGCGGGCACTTGCCTTGCACTGAGTCTAGCCTATAGCACGGCCCACTTAGCGGCAGCCAGATGCCAGTGGTCTGAGAAGGGTACTTCATGGTGTGTACTGGCACCTTTTTTTCTAGAAAAAAGGCACTGGTTGTGAGAAAACCCATATTAAGGTATGTCTATCTCACAGTGACCCTTTCCTCTCAAGTTTTAAGAGAGAGAATAATACATCAATAGTATGGGGGGGGGGACCCTCCATAGTTAATGTTACAGCTTTTGAAGATAAAGCCTTCTCAAACATCTCAGTGTTTCATATATCTCATCCCATGTATCTGGTGTGGATGTACATGAGTAAGAATATAAAGAGAAAGTCCTGCTGCTTTCTCTTGTGGCAGAAAGTATTTTCAGGGAAGTCTGGAGTCAGCAGAATAACCAAGTGGCTGAACGAGTGACTGCCCAGGCCCATGTAGGGGGTTCCAGGAGCACCACATGGTCCATCAAAAATCAAGCAAGTGAAATCTGATGCTCACATTTTGATGGTCAAGTATGCAATTCATATGCAGGTAGGATACAGGAAGTCACGTCAGTCTCTTACTCATTCTCACCATACAGAAATCTTCCAGTACAAGTCAGGTACTATGCATTTCAATAAACCCTACCTCACAATTGTAATGAATGGAAGAACCAAGCAGAACACCCTGAGTCATTTGGAGGAAACTTAGAATATAAATACACTAAATAAATAATGCCTATTCATGTAGGTGATAGTCTAGCTTCTTGCCCATCCTTTTCCTCCAATGGATGGATTTCATGAGCATGTCTGACTTGCATGGACATTTACACATTAAGGGTCCAAATTTATATGGAGGGCTCTACACATGGTGGGAGAGAATGGTATTTCCTCCTTGATGTTGCATCCTAACTAATACTTAGAGTAGACCCAGTGAAATCCTGGGCACGTCCCACTGATTACAAGACGTCTACTTTGAAGCATGAAAAATTCTGGATCCAAACCTTGGATTGGAAGTGATATTTTTAATAAAGCAATTGTTCAAGGTAGGTCAAAACATGTTTTTGATGTTGTTTGGGGTTTAGGTTCCTGCACCCCCATCCCTTTTTTGTTTTGTTTTTTTAACAATTATGAGCAATCTCTTCAGGGTATTTTTATATGTCAATTCTATCCTTCCTCATGTTAAATGAAGTGAAACCAGTGAGACCTCAGGCATCTAGCTGCATCACTAAGCAAGAATTGAGTTAGTAATTTCCTTTTTTAAAAAATCTAGACAGTAACAACAAAAATACTGTGCCACCATAACTTATAGTTTGTGATAAGGGGGGGGGGGAATGACTTCTTGGTTCCAAACTGGGTCACTGCATCACAATACTGAGGAGTTTGGATTAAAAAAAATAAAGAACATGGAGATTAAGAGTGAGCTAATGGATTAATGCACAGATTCTTTTCTATCCTTCATTGTCTCGGCTGACATTGGACAACAATGGAATAGAGTCTCGCATTAGTAACAGGATAAAATAAGATAGTTCAGTTTAGGTAACTGTTAGATTTCCAGAAGCCACAGGCAGAGATTTTATAATAGCTGCATTCTATTTATTTCAAGTCCATCATTGTTTTCCAGAGCACAAGCAATATATTTTTTTTGTCCAAAATTGCCTGAGAAATAGAAGATTTCTGAATCAGAATGTTCCTCCAAAGTGCCTCTACCATTCTAGCTGAAAGTAATGTAGGTTGTCATACTGACATTAAAGTGTGTGTGTGTGTGTGTGTGTGTGTGAGAGAGAGAGAGAGAGAGAGAGAGAGAGAGAGAGAGAGAGAGAGATTTTGTCCATCTGTTTTGGCTTTTGCATACAGAGAGTAGGAGAATGTTCCCAAACAGATGGATTTTTTAAGGTAAAATCTAATCTTACAAAAAGAAACTCTCAGAATCCTAGATGCAAACATGTACCTCTTTTGTTATAAGCCATATTGTGAAACCTGTGCCAATTATCTGAGGGTAAATCCATTGGTGAGCTTTCTTGCACTAGTCCACCCACTGGAATGAGACAGGGGCAGATTCACAGTGCTGAAGACTTGTGTGAGGACCTCCCTATCAAGGAAACAGCCTTAATAAAACCAGGTTAAAACACAGACCAGATTCCTGCATGGTTTAGGGGCATGGAACTGCTTCATGACCTTACCTCAATTCACATCCACACTGTACATTTAAAGCACACAGCTTTCCTCCCTAGTCTTCCTGGGAACTTGTAGTTATCAAGTGTGCTGGGAATTGTAGGTCTGTGAGAGATAAACTGCAGTTCCCAGTATTCTTTAGTTTAGAGGAAGCCATGACTGTTTAAGCAGTATGTTTATGCTGCAGATGTGGCCTAGCTAAAGAAAGTCTCCTGTCTTCCAACTTTTGCTAAGCAGTACAAGGAATGAAACATCAAGAAGAGTTGTTTTCCATCCCTTTGGAATAATTATTCCCCCAATACTACAGGTGAGTGTGACTGCAAAAGCATCTGCAACATAGTTTCACATTCTGCATTAATAAAGCTTCAGGGCAATAAAAAATTAAATAAAGATTCATAAACATCTCCTTCATGTACTAGTGAGAGCGATCAAATGAAAAAGCTTTGAGATTCCTGTGAGGAAGACACGACTTAACCGCATATTTTTCCCCCTGTAATTACAAAAGATCTATCACCAAAGCTTACCCTTTTTTCTTTCCAGAGAAAGAAATCAGTGATGTGATAATAAAGACTGACCTCATTATGTAAGCAAGTCACAGATAAGATGCACTCAATTTATCATAAACATCCAGAGGGCAAAGAAAGGGCAAGTTTACACTGGAATTACTTGGCCTTCTATTTTTATAGATGCATATATATATTTTCTTATTGAAATATTTTGTATAAAAAAATTCATACTTGAAGAGGGGATGTCATTTGAGTGCTGACAGGTAATGCTTTTAGGCACATCAGACCTCTATAATTAGGAAACTGGGCGACAATTTTTGACCTTTTTTCCTAGGAAAGAGCCTTGATCATATATGAACTAAGCAGTTTATTTTTTCATATGTAGAGAACATGGGATCAAGATTAAGGGCCCATCCGATACTGTTCCTCCTCCACAATCTACTCTGAAAGCAGGCTTTTTCTCAACCAAAACTCACCAGAACTTAGGTGTAGGACAAATCAAATAAGGGAGGTGTTTTTGTGAACACTCTCCCCGCCCCCAAAAAAGCATCCAGTTGGGGTTGACTGGAAGCAAGTTTTCAATGTAGCTCATTCGGAGTGAGAGTAGGGCTCCTTTCCCTTGTTCTGCATTGGCTATGTCATAATCAGATAGCCAATTAAGATTGGCTAAGTGCTGACACCACAATATCATAATTTTTGATTGGCTCGGATCATATAGCCAGGAAGAAGAAACTTATTTCAGGAAAACGAGGACCAGAACAGCAGCTGCATACTGCAAATATTAGCCAACAGGTGTACACAAAAGAGAAATGTGTTGGGTCAGTGGATGTTTCCCCCTTTTTCTGGAGAATATTGGGCTCAGTCCTACTGCAATGCAGTGGGATTTTTCTAGGCATAGTTTCTTGGCAGGGTTCATCAGGGGCTCCTTGGCAGACAAGTTGAAAATGATAAGTGTTCCCTTGAAGGTAAAAAGTTTGAAAACCTTGACTGCTGTGCATAGCATACTTAACATATTACACAATTACATCGTGGCCATGACGTTTCTGCCATCCTGTACTTAAAATATGAACTGCTTTTTTGTTCCTAAACAGTTTGTTCCCTGTCCAATTTGGCTTTGTGTACGCACACATGGGGAAAATTAGATAGGAAAAAGTGGCACAGACAAGTAAGTAATGCAGCAAAGGGAAAAATACAGAGAGAGGAAAGGCTGCTTCCTCAGCCTTTAATTGCTCTTTAATGGGCAAGGTTGAAAACTGCAGCATACATTAATACTGCAGCCAAATTTTATACTATCAGCATTACTGCCTGAACTGTTCTTAAAGAATACTAGCAAATTGTCAAGAGACAACCTGTCCCACCCCGATTGCAAATGGATTTTGTACATCACCTCTACCAAATGTAATAATGCCGGAAGGTTAAAGAGAACTCTGTAGGTTGCAGATCTGCTTTCTTCTGGCTCCCATGAGAAAGAGAGAGGGATAACATTAGCAGAAAAGTCATTCATCTGGAGTGGCAGGAGGAAATGGGATCCCACTGGCCTTGTCACTCATCTCAGCAAAAATGGCACTGATTATGGGGGGCCACAAATATTGCAAATGTGAGAGGCACAAAGAGCGGTTGGGAATCCACAAGTAGAGTGTTGATTCTTACAAGGGACTAGACTTGACTCAAGGACTCTAATGCTTTCCTCATCTTCAGTATTTCTGAAAAATGCATTTTATATCTCATCCAAGCACAATATTAGGAATCCTCTGAAAGACAGAAATGAAAAAGCAGAAGCGAAAGAGAGAATTAAAAGTAATCTGGACAAAGCTAAAGCTCCAATCTGTTTTCCATATCAAGGAATAGTCTTAGAACATGTAAGGTAATAATAGATTAAAAAGTGCCTCTGAGGATATGCAAAGTACCATCACTCACTGCTGAATAGTTCTACAAGCTTTATATCTGAGATAAGGAGTGGGGGGGGGGGAGGCAGGGCTTCTCTATTAAAACATGTGTACCAGGAATGAATTATAACCTGCTTTTCACACATGCAAACCTTTACGTGTCTGAAAGCCAGCAAGGATCAGGCTACGCTTTATTTGAGACCTACAAGTTCTCAGTTGGTTTCTTGGCTTACTTCAAAGTGCTGCTATTTTAGGGTTAGGGTGACTTTCCACTACACACACACACACACACACACACACACACACACACCCCTTCTGAAGTGCCCCCTATGCATGTCTGCTATTGAGGGCCTTCACTGAACAATTACCATTGGAACATGGGAACTGAGCAACCCTGTTGAAACAGGATATCTGAAGGACCATGTAACTCCATACAATTCTGCCTGAATTAGCAGATCATCAAAGCCCTGCTCTGAGTAACACATCATTGAAATGAGGCTGATGGTCACAAGGGACAAGACCTTTTTCTTGGTGGCACCTTGAAAAATGGAACTCTCTCGTCTTCGCCCATAAGAGTTAAGACCTTCCATTTTAAGAAATCCTTCAGGGGAAAAGACAAAAGTCTATTATTATTTTCTGTTTGCTGCTAGTTTTTTAAATGTTGTAGGAAAAATATTTTGTTCATATTGTTAGTCTATTTTTTTATACATTATGGATGGCTGTCTTAGGTTTTACTCTTTTATTGCGATTATATCCTATTATCTTTTAATTTCTCTTACGTTTTAGTTTCCCTTACTGTTAACTGCCTTGGAGGTCTATTATCAAACAGAAAGGTGAAATATAATATTTTAAATTTTAAGAAGTCCATGGAAAGCATGTTGATGGAATGAAATTATTCATGATAGTTATTCATTTATAACTGTAACACACTAGTGACATACATCAGAGGAAAACATATTAAAAACGAACTGCTCATAAAATAACAATACCACCTGTGTTCTTTGTTCAAGCAGTCCAATCTTCTACAACATACTTTATAAAAAATAATATTCTTTTTACATGGAGCTTAAAACAAAGTCTATTTTAAGAAGATTAACTGACAATTTAATGGATTGCACCAAAGATTGCTTTAATTTGCAAATAATCTCCTAAATGTAATGAAATCTCTAAAGCAACATGCAAAGTATTCTGGGCCCACAAATAATGAGCTATTGATTCTTTTGTTATGAAATTGTTCTGCTGGGTGGCAAAATACCTTTAGGCCACAGTGTATTACATGAGCAAATTATAGTACCTGATGCTGACAGTGAAGAAATGACAGCAAAGTTTTTCTCATTAAAATCCATGCTGGGGGCGGGGGGGGGGATGTAAAAACTAAATTCATGGACTTCTCTTCCCCTTTCAGCAAACTAGAACATAGGAAATAATTGACTAAGAAGATCAGAATGTGAGCTATTGTTTTTAAAGGGTTAATCCTTATATCTATGTGTAAAAATGTGTAGAAAATGTTGCCAGTGTGCGAATGATTCTGATGTTTAAGGCTCTGATCCAAGTAAAAGTTATGCTTAAATCTCATTGAAATCAGTGGAATGAGTTAACCACCACCCATTGATAATATTCCCCTTGATACAATGTTCTGCCTGTACATCTGAGTGTGGGTGAAATACTCAATAGTACTTAAATGTGACTAATTTCAGCAAGACAGGGACCTTTAACAGGTCAGAACTTTAACTATTTGTGGTATGCGTAAAACGCTACTTCATTGAAAACATTTGTGTCATGTCCTCCTTCTAAGGGCAGCGCATGGTAACCCTATGGCATATTCATAGCAATCCTGCAGAATATATTTGGATGAGCATCACTATCATGCCAAACGATTTTCATTCTAGATACACTTACAGGCCGCCTTCACACACAAAGCTCGTAGATGCTTCCATATTGCGCAATCCCATGCTACAAGGCAGCACATACAAATAACGTGGCCTCATGGAAGAGGCCGGCCACTTAGATCTTTTCCACCTAATAGGGACCACCCCTCCTGTCAAAGTGCCTCATGCTACTGACCTCATCCATGTCATCAAGGTACTTACCAGGTCTGCCTTGCAATGTGGGGGTACACTGTATGAAAGCACATTGCACAATGCTAGGCATGTGTGTGAAGCGGCCAAGAAAACTCCTCTACCTGATCACCTGATTTGGCTGTGAGCCTTTGAACACAGCATTGCAGCCTATGATATGATCTTTGGTTATTGCCTCCAACAGCCTTACCGTATTCGTCTGTAATATGAAAACAGGGCTGCATACCTACAGGATTACACAATCAATATGTTGTCAACATCGTTTACATCCTTGAGATTATCTCACTACCACCAATAATGATCACATACTATAGTTCTTGCCATAAATTGCCATGCACTTTTTCAATAGGCGCATAGCAGTTTTCAGAAGTTACTAGTATTTCAACCATCCAACCATGCACAATTAGTAGTTTCTAGCTGTACCCAATGGAAGAAATGGAGGCAGTGAGAGATTTTACTTTCTTGAGCTCCATGATCACTGCAAATGGTGACAGCAGTCACAAAATTAAAAGACGCCTGCTTCTTGGGGGAAAGCAATGACAAACCTAGAGAGCATCTTAAAAAGCAGAGACATGACCTTGCCGACAAAGGTCCGTATAGTTAAAGCTATGGTTTTCCCAGTAGTGATGTATGGAAGTGAGAGCTGGACCATAAAGAAGGCTGATTGCCGAAGAATTGATGCTTTTGAATTATGGTGCTGGAGGAGACTCTTGAGAGTCCCATGGACTGCAAGAAGATCAAACCTCTCCATTCTGAAGGAAATCAGCCCTGAGTACCCACTGGAAGGACAGATCCTAAAGCTGAGGCTCCAATACTTTGGCCACCTCATGAGAAGAGAAGACTCCCTGGAAAAGACCCTGATGTTGGGAAAGATGGAGGGCACAAGAAGAAAGGGACGACAGAGGACGAGGTGGTTGGACAGTGTTCTCCAAGCTACCAGCATGAGTTTGACCAAACTGCGGGAGGCAGTGGAAGACAGGAGTGCCTGGCGTGCTCTGGTCCATGGGGTCACAAAGAGTCGGGCACGACTAAACGACTAAACAACCACAACAACAAAGCTGTACCCACTTACTGATGATGTGTTCCTTGGCCAAACCTCTAGCTAGCATCAGCCTGATAGGGGCTTTTTCTTCTTTGGCCAGGGTTCCAATCCACATGGAGGAAACCCTACATACACAAAAGTCCCCCCCCCTTCAAACTGACACTGATTATGCGTCATCAAAAGGGCAGGGCTACCAATATATAAAGGTAAAGGTAAAGGTACCCCTGCCCGTACGGGCCAGTCTTGACAGACTCTAGGGTTGTGCGCCCATCTCACTCAAGAGGCTGGGGGCCAGTGCTGTCCGGAGACACTTCCGGGTCACGTGGCCAGAGTGACAAAGCTGCATCTGGCGAGCCAGCGCAGCACACAGAAACGCCGTTTACCTTCCCACCAGTAAGCGGTCCCTATTTATCTACTTGCACCCGGTGGTGCTTTCGAACTGCTAGGTTGGCAGGCCCTGGGACCAAGCAACGGGAGCGCACCCCGCCGCGGGGATTCGAACCGTCGACCTTTCGATCGGCAAGCCCTAGGCGCTGAGGCTTTTACCCACAGCGCCACCCGCGTCCCATACCAATATATACATCTGTGGTTATTTGTTGTCTTCAGTACCCAGAAATATATCTCAGCAAAGCTATTGATTTCAATGTAAGCAGTCCTGGAAGGACAGCCACACATTATGTTTAAAATGTTACACGGGGTGTTTTATTCCTCTCTAGCTTCCCACCGCATAGAGAAGCTCATGTGCAAAGTCCATTGCTACATGTTACTCCCGTAGCATGCATCTGCATATCATGATAACAAAATGAAGTTTCCATAAAAAAGCTGCCTTAATTCAGGGAGTAGTTCCTACAGAATGTTTTCTTATAGAAAACAAATAAATTTAAAAGCTTTCTTTTCCCCAGTACTAACAGAATGAAATTCTTGGCCTGCTGTGAATGCTGTGAACAGAATGCAGGTGATGAAATAAATTAGGACTCATTTTTACTTGTCTTTGCATTACATCTGCATGACTTTCAGTGTCAACAATGCATTTATGAGCCCTGAGCTAACATTGCATTCGGTCCTGCATTATTTTTCCTGCATAAAAGCATTAAGAAATACAGTCAACAATTTGCAAGCATAAAGAAATCGTTTTTAACTCTCTTTTTTAGCAGCTCAGGATAATGTTTAAAAAGCCTTCGATCTCAGATATCAAGAGGCGCTTGGAGGGTCCCCAATGATTATAGCCCATTTCCATATAGCCTGACATGTTAAGGTGAAAAATTTGCAAGGACAGTCTCACCATCTGTCATCAGCTGGGCTTCCTGACACTGAGGGCTGCTCTGAAATGGTCAGTGGGCCTCATGCATAACAAAGACCTTCCTCCTCAGCTTTGTTTGCATTTTGACTTGGCCGATAATCCTTCAACCAAACGAAGAAGAAAGATTTTTCAAAAAGAAGGAGAATTTCAAGTGCTGCCACTTTAGGAAATATTATCTAAAAATAATGAAGAATTAATTTTGAAATGCATCATGAGCCACAACTCATGTGCCACAAGCCAAAGACATAGTATTGATAACCCTTTCTAAATAAAAGTGAGTAGTACTCAAGATCACTGTTCAGCAAGATTTTAGTGCTACTTGACTGTGCTACTAAAATCCAAAAGTAAGAGAAGCAAGTAAGAGAATGCCTGATAAGCCTGCAATCTTATGCACACTTACTTGGGAGTAAGTCTCATTGAACCTAATAGACTTTACTTCTGAGTTGCACTAATATGGCACTGGAAATCTAGGGGCAAAGGGGCTAAGTACTCTTCTGTAAGGACCATTGAACATGTTTTAAAAATAAATAAAATATCTGGTATTAAAATACAGAAATAAGATGATTCTATTGACATTTCAGACTCAAAGCATGGTGGGCAAATAAAGGCATGATTTCTGTGTACGTAGGGTCGCTTTTTAAAATTGGAAGCATTAGATGTGCACTCTAGAATGGGAGAGGGCAGAATGTAGAACTTAGAACTAAAGAAACCAAAATAGTAGAGGATTTCTGCAGTGAAAGGAAACCTTTGCTGATGCTCACAGTTCCTATTCTCCCCAAATTTAAGACTACAGGCTCCTCCAGATGACCTATTTATTGAGTGTAAAGATTATGGATAGGTCAGATTATCACATATCTTTATTGAGCATTCATACTGATTTGTTTGTGTATCATTTATATGCAAACGAGCATTCATCTTGCATTAATCCTGATTTCCTAATGTAATGATTACACAGCTTCCCATTAGCACTTTAGAGACCAACTAAGTTTGTTCTGGGTATAAGCTTTCATGTGCACGCGCACTTCTTATACCCAGAACAAACTTAGTTGGTCTCTAAGGTGGTACTGGACAATTTTATTTATTTATTTTGACTGCGTCAGACCAACACGGCTACCTACCTGATTCTAGCTTCCCATTAGTCATTCATGCATCCCACATTTTCCAGTGTAGTTTCCTATCACTTTCCAAACTGCAAACATTTTTGTTTTGTTTTGTTTTGAAGTGGGTTTGTTGTGGTAGGGCAACAGAGCACTTTGATCCACTTTTAATTGTTCAAACCTAACAGTCAGTTTGAACTTGCATCCCTCCTGTGAAATACTGACAGTCCAGACTCAGGAGGCAGCTTAAATGGCTGTTCCTGTCACAATAGTATAGTAGAGACTGATAAAACTATCCGTGTTGTTGTACACGTGACACTCCAAACTGAACTAGACATACTAACAGAGGGCAGGGAAGGATCCATTTTCCCAGGAGCAAAATATTGTGACTTGAATGCTGGAAAATTCAACTTTCTACAGCGCGTGAAAAGACTTTGGGCCCTTTGTAGCAATGAACAACTGTGCATTGTTGAGCAATAAAATATTGGCTCATTTGTATAGTCATTCCAATAATGGTGTCAATATTTCAGAGCCCAAGTCAAAGGTAACTTGCTATTATCATGATGTTCAAGGGTTGCCACTATGATATAATAATTCATATATAAAATGATTGTGGTTAAAACTAATTCAATACTTACAGAAGGAATTGGAGGGAAATTGCAAAAAGTCACATACAAAATATTTCCTGCACTTTAGTGTTTGGAAAAAGAAGAACTAATAAAACACATGTCCCTTTTCCCAAACATTCAATTATTAGCAGATGGTCATCCATTGTCAGAAACTCATTCATATATAGGATTTTTTTTACCCTAATCTATCATTTTTTTCTGTTAATAAACAAAGGTTCAAAATGACCCAAGGGTCAATTTTTCCTTCAGTACACACAAATACCCTTGATGAGAGGGGGAATTACATATATAAGGAATGGTGAATAAATCCCTTAGGATCTAGCATTGCTTTCAGCTGTGTACCTCATCTCAAGAATAAGTCAATCATCTACATGGCTCACTCTGGCTTCTCTCTCATATGTTTAATTCCACTGAGATATTTGGCTGAGCATAAATCCTGAGCTCTACAGCTCTTGATTTATACATGCAACTTCAGCTGTCTGAGTTTCATGTATACTGAAGAGAGCCTAGGAAACTAAAGCATCTTACATTTAGGGTACCGGTATATATCGAGAAGGGATGTGGGTCGTGCTGGGGGTTAAACCACAGAGCCAAGGACTTGCCAATCAGAAGGTCGGCAGTTCGAATCCCCGCAACGGGGTGAGCTCCTGTTGCTCGGTACCTGCTCCTGCCAAGCTAGCAGTTCGAAAGCATGTCAAAATTCAAGTAGATAAATAGGTACCGCTCCAGCGAGAAAGTAAACGGTGTTTCTGTGTCCTGCTCTGGTTCGCCCGAAGTGCTGGCCTCATGACCCGGAAGCTGTACGCCAGCTCCCTCGGCCAATAAAGCGAGATGAGCACCACAACCCCAGAGTCAGCCACGACTGGACCTAATGGTCAGGGGTCCCCTTTACCTTTATATATCAAGAGGCAAACAATCTGGATCTATAGATTTTAGCCAAAAAGAAATAAGGAAATCATAGGTGACACAATCTGATGAATCTCTATTTTGACCTCTTGGTTAGATGAAATCTAATTCAAGCTACCATCAGCAAATGTGATGATGGAAGTCATGGATGGACCTCTCTCTCGGTCCTGATAAGCGTACTACAGGCATGGAGACAACTGTCCTCAGCACCAAGTCATGATGACTTCAGTTGCAAGCTCTCTTCTTCTTCCATGAAAACAGATGGTATTGCTGATTGTCTGACTGGAACTATATGTGCACCTTCTTGGATTCTGGCTGAGGCTTTCTTCATAGTAGAAATCTTGCAAACAACATCCATTTACATGTGGAGGCCCCTCTTGCATCAAGAGCTGTGTGCGCAGGATCCTGCTTCCAGGCCCATGCAGACGGAGGGCACAGACAGATGCAGTTGCCCCAGGACTTGGAGGACTAAGCTGGGCTGGGGGCCCTTTGTTGTTTGAGTTTATAACTTTATTCGAGCCTCAGACAAGCTCTGCACGGGCCTGCCTGCTTCTCAAAGCAGTGTATATATTCAGTTGCAGCAGAGGATAAAGCTACAACACTATGCATATTTTCTAGGAAGGAAGCCAGGAAGTTAATTAGAACTTCCTTCTGTATAAATATGTTTAGGATAATCAACCAAGAGTCTTAAGGTGCCTTAAAGATAGGGATGTACAATTTTCACCTTCTGAAATGTTGCTTTTAACCTTCTTCTACATGAAAAATAAAGACTGGTAAATTAAATCCAGATTAAGAACCATTTGCCTAAGGCAGAAAGGAAAATATTGAAGGGTCACGATCTATATGTTCATGTAAGCCATACCAATTTTCTAGAATGTGTGAGTACAGCCAGGGCTGATTGTACCATTAGGCCCAGTAGGCAGCTGCCTACGGCACAGACTTCAGAGGGCTACAGGACTGACCTTTGAGGGAGCACAGTTTGATGCAGATTAGTTTTTGTTACATCTTATAACTTTCTGAGAATAATTTACTTTTATTTTATATTTTGAAAGCACTTTATCAAAGCTGAAACTTATAAAAACTTACATATGCTCAACCATGATGCAAAAGAGACTAGTTGACTTGGCAACTATATCAATTGAACATGCTCAAGCGTCAGCACTTGATCTGAAGGAATTGGTGGTCAAATTTGCAAAGGAAAAGAAATGCAGAGTGAGATTTGGATGTGCCTGAAATTGAAACTTGTAAGCGACTTAAGTTTTTAACATCACAATTCACAAGATTATTCAAAATGATTTGTGTGCTAAAACGTTTTCTTTTGTATTTGAGAAAGATAATCAAAGATTGTTGTATTATTTGTTCTTGCAATTTAAAATAAATTTAGCAGTTTCAAGTTCTGTGCTTTTCATTCTTTCTACTAGATTTTTTTTTTTAATTTAAGTTAGCATTAAAAGGGGAGGTGCAACAAGTTAGCCTTGCCTGGGGCACAAAAAAGCCTGGCAATGGCACTGGGTACAGCTACCATTTAAAATATAGCATGGGTGGGGTGCTGCCAAAACTTTGCCCACCCATGCTTTTCTAACCGGTCACTTTTCCCCATAGTTCCCCCACCCCACTTTAATTCTGTTTGTTCGGAAGAAACACATGGATGGGAGAAAATTCCGAACTTTCATCTAACCATTCCTTTTGGACCCTGGTAGAAAAGAAAAAATGATAAGGCCATGTGCATTAGCTTTGAGACAAAGGAGAAATTGAACCTTGTCAGGCAGTGACTTTTTTTCCCCTTTCTACGTTTTGCTACTGAAAGCAGAAGGAGCTTGCTTCTGTGTCTGCTCCTAGTGGCCACCATTTTATTTTCCCCCACAATGCCCCAGAACATAGGATGGCTGAGTTTTTATGTGGGAAACAAAATGGTGCCCAACAAGAGCAGCTGCAGAAGACAGCTCCTTGACTGTTGATGGCAGTGAGATGGTTGGGGGGGGGGGGGTTGGCCAGAAGTCAGCTTCTTTTGCTGCTGCTAGAAAAAGAAAGAAGCGTAGGATCAATATGAGCACTGAAACAAAAACCATGCTGGCAAATGGGTGCTGAAAACAAATGGGATTTTATCTAACTAAACATGAGTGGAGTGAGTGATGGAAAGAAACAGCATTATACAACGGAAATAAATTTGTGTGCACCTCTAAGCACTGTAGCATATGGACCCCTGTGACCAAACCAGCTATTTTCAGTCTCAGAGCAGTAGATCAATACATTTAAACCTGGCTGTGCCACAATCACATAGAAAGCGATGGGAAGGTCCATTAAAAAAGTTGACAGGGCATGTGCAGTTGGATCTCCAACCCCAAGGGAAGCTGCCTACAGCCCAACTCCCCAGACACTTCTTTCATAGCCAGGACTCTGATAACAGAAGTCAGCTTGGCTAAGAGAAAAATGCTTGGGGAGATGGGCTGCAAAAACATATGCCACAAGAGGATTCAGAGCTCTTCCCAGTGTGCCCTTTTTGCCTTTTAACTTGGACATCAATCCATTTTCTATATATGAGCAGTTTATACAAAATTACCCATCTAAGTAAAAAGGTAAAGGTAAAGGACCCCTGGAGGGTTAAGTCCAGTCAAAGGTGACTATGGGGTTGCGGCGCTTATCTCACTTTCAGGCCCAGGGAGCTGGCGTTTGTCCACAGACAGTTTTCTGGGTCATGTGGCCGGCATGACTAAACCGCTTCTAGTGCACAGAGGACTGTGATGAGTGCCAGAGCACAAGGAAACGCCATTTACCTTCCCGCTGCAGTGGTACCTGTTTATCTACTTGCACTGGCATGCTTTCAAAATGCTAGGATGGCAGGAGCTGGGACAGAGCAACGGGAGCTCATCCCATCGCGGGGATTCGAACCGCCGACCTTCCGATCAGCAAGCCCAAGAAGCCCAGTGGTTTAGACCACAGCGCCACTCACGTCCCATCTAAGTAACAATGCACAAAACAGCAAATGGTGCATTTTGTGCGAATTCTGCTTGATAAAAGATTAATTCTATAATTATTTCCTCGCTATGGAACAATCAAGTATCTGCTTTTGGGAAAATAACAGTATTGTGAAACAGCATAACTATTCTAGCTTTTCTCCTTTAAACCACTATCTGGATAGACCTTTGTACAAACAGTGATTGTGTGTGGCTGTAGTTTCAAATACTATGCCCCAAGCATCACATTCTTCCCTTTGAATATATCATTGGATTAGCAGCATGCTCATTCTCCAATCCCAAATAAATAATTATAGACCAGGATAATATACAACAGAATAACTATTCAGATAATCTATTGGTATTCAAGAATAGAAGCCAAGATCCAAAGCCACCAAACACTGCTACAGGGTAGGTATCACTGAAATGAATGAAGATATGTGCAGCAGTGTTTGGTGTATTGCACAAACGCCAATTTGTTTCACATAATAGTATTCCCAGTAAGGGTCATAATCATAAACTATGTGGAAGAGAATAGCAGGGAGCCCATTTTGCGCTTCAAAGACAGATAGCAATAACTTGAATGAAGAAAAAGAAAATAGCCTACTTTCAGCTATAGGGATTGTTGTATTCTGAACATTGGTCACTTATTTTCAAAGTAAGAGGGCACAACTTCCCTGCCTAGGTCACAGCTACAAACAAGAAAAAAATCTGCAAAAACTCCAAGGTATAATTTAGCAGCATTCCCAATGCCCTTGCAGCACTCTGTAATCCTCTGAAATTGTCATCTTAATCATTCCTTTCTTATGAGGAGCAGCATTTTGTCTGAAGTCCCCCCCACTATGTTAGAGTACTAACGAATATTAATGAGAGCTTTCTGACAACACAACTAGAGGCAAGAAGCCTTTGAAACAACCAAAACCAGAGAGCATCTCACACACACACAGTAAAATGAATGTGCAGTCATTACACATTACAACTTTCATGTGATTCACACGACTTGCACTTATAAAATACATATTTTGAGATCGTCCTCTCCCCACCATCACCTAAAAAAATAGTTATGGATCAACTGGAAATACTTTTTTAAATTACTGCTGTCATTGTGCAATTAGCTTCTGACAATTTCAAATATATATATATATATATGCTGGGAAATTTAAAACACAAGATTTTAAAATTCAAATTATCACTACCCATCTACACAGCTCCTCTTTAAAAGAAAGCTCTGATTATAGGAGAACATTGGAACTCATATTCCATACATGTCAAGGCTCAAATTACATATTGCAAAACATGAATCTTTCTAGTGCCAGAGTTGAATATCATGTCCTCCATTATGACATCAAAAGACTGATTTTTCGCACATTAGAGAAGTAACAGGATTATTTCAGCTATTCTCACTTGAAAGTAAGACTTCATACATGCCAAGTGTACTGAGTGGTACTGTCTTCTTCAAACATACCAAAAGTGTAATGCCAAGGTTAATATTAGGGCTTGGTATTCTACAAAATTGCCTTTAGAGATGAAATGTATAACTCTGTCTAATTTAAAGCAGGCATCTCAGTGTCGTAAACATCTTGCAACATTAGGTCGTCACTGGTAGCTTGTCCACTTTGCAAGTTGCATTTTTAAATATTTGTTGATGTATTACAATGATTAGATTCAGCTGGATATTGCTTTAAGCATGGTATTAAAATTCAGCTTATTGTTTATATACTACCTACAGACATTTTAAAAGTTACCATTTCAACATTTGCTAAGGAAGAAACAATTTGCCTTGCAATGTATCAGCATAAATCATCTTCAATAGCACATTAAATTCTTTTGGACTTATGTGGTTTGTCATTTGAATTTGCTTTGCTTGCTGATTGGGACAGAGTCCAACCCTTTGGATAAAGAGATGGGCCACACTTTCAGAAAGCCTTTGTGATTTAGTGGTTAGAAGTGCTGGACTAGAACCTGAGACCCCAGAGCCTGAGGGATAGAGTGGCTCATCTAGTCCAGTATCCTGTCTCACAGTGGTCAACCAGGTATCTGTGGGAAACCAGCAATAATAATAATAATAATAATAATAATAATAATAATAATAATAATAATTATTATTATTATTATTCATATCCCGCCCTCCCCACCCAAAGCTGGGCTCAGGGTGGCTAACAACAAGTGAAAATAGCATAGTGTGCATAAAATCACAGTCAATTAATTAAAATGCATTCTAAAATCAATTCAGAATCAAATTAATGGCAACCATTGGGATAGAGTTCTATGAGGATTGCAGACGGAGAGACGGGGTCAGACTGTGCCTTGGACAAAGTCCTGGTGGAACAGCTCCATCTTGCAGGCCCTGCGGAAAGATGTCAAGTCCTGCAGGGCCCTAGTCTCTTGTGACAGAGCGTTCCACCAGATCGTGGCCACGGCCGAAAAAGCCCTGGCTCTGGTTGAGGCCAGCCTCACCTCCCTGTGGCCCAGGATCTCCAAGATGTTTTTATTTGAAGACCGTAAGGTCCTCCGTGGGACATACTAGGAGAGGCGGTCCTGTAGGTATGAGGGATGTGTTACTGCCTCCAGCTGTGGAGGTACAGCAAAGCCATTATGGCTAGTAGCCAGGGGTGGAAGAAGGGGGCGGTGGGGGTGGTCCGCCCCGGGTGTCACCACTGGGGGGGGGTGACAAAATGGCGGGCGGCACTCACTGTGGGGCCTGCAGCGCACCCGAGCTGGGCTTAAGCTTTAAGCATAGGACATCACCTAGAGGGCTATAGAGAGAGGTGATACAAAAAACCCAAGTTATCTATTTATTAAAAAACAACAACAAATAACTGTATGGAGTGGTCCTGTTGCATATACAGCAAGGAATGGTTTTGGTACTAACAGAGGCTGCTATATTCATCCTATGAGATTAATTGTGGAAATGAGCCTTTTATCGCACTAAGTTCTGTTGGTGAAAAGTTATAATTTCCTGCAAGTTTCTTGTCATTGAAAGAGATTTCTGCAATTCTTGGTTTCGGTGACAAAATGCCTTGCAGAAAAGCAAAAGCTCATAAAAGGCACCCCCCTCCCAATTCCTACTGATCCCCTGCACTGTTAATGGCCTTTGTATGGATCAGTTGGTGTGAGTCAAAGAGTAAGAAGAGGGCACTCTTTATTCATTCATTCATTTACTTATTTACAAAATTTGTATGCTGCTCTTATTTGTAAAATTCACAAGGTGGCTAATAACCACCCACAAAAATAGGAAAAGAATAAAGTAATAAAACTACATGTTTATAAAAGCAATGCCTGAGACTCTAGGCTCTGCTGACATAGGCAAATTTAGGTGCAGCCCTAGCTCAGCTTATGTTACTCAGGAATAGGACTGTCCTGTGACCAAAATAAGTAGACAGAGAGTTGGGCAGGGAGCTGTGGAGGAGATAACTGGATGCTTATTTCCGGCAACCATTTTTACTTACAATGTTCTTTATTGTGGAATAGAAACATTTCGGTACAATGACAACAAATTTATTCAAGGGCATACCTACATCCTGACAAAACCAGTAGACTATTAATATAAATTTTGACACTCTTGTCAGAGTCAACTTACATATAAATCTTTGGATAAGCACAAACATGATCCGCTCTGCAGAACAAGGCTAGCCAAACATTTGGAGGCAGTGTAGCTTACCTAAAACATATAGAAGCATATTTTTCCGCACTGCAGGTAATAGTCTATATGGAACCATGTATTGTTCTGATAATGTAGTGGGATATTTTTTCACAGTATGAAATGCTGATCTCATGAGTCCATTGTTATGCTTCATCACATTTAAATATTATAGAAGCTGATGCAGACTTGGTTCTTAATATACCTAATAGTAGGTAATCATTAATACTCCTTTAAAGGGTTGCTTATGGAACTTTTTGGAATGATCATAGGTAACATCATCATCATCATCATCATTATTATTATTATTATTATTATTATTATTATTATTATACACATCTGATTGGGTTTCCCCAGTCACTCTAGGCAGCTTCTAACAGATATAAGAACACGATAGCTGAAGCATTTTTAAATAACTATCATGTTTTATAGCGTTGTATCTTATATTTCAGAACAAAGAATTATAGTTGGGGCAAAGGGAAATCTTGCTCACAAAATCAACTGGCTAAACTCTGAAGGACAAGTTGTTTAGTTTCTAACTTTATGAACTGAACTAACCATTCTTCTTCGTCACCATTTGTAACATGAATGAAACAGAAGTATTCTGTTGAAAGACTGAAAAGAACAGATAGAAACAATGTGGGGTAACCATACAGGAACCCAATAAGCTACCTTATACTGAGTTAGACCATTGGCCCATGAAGCTCAGTATTGTCTACAATGACTGTGACTCTCCAGGGTCTTAAGTAGTGGGGACTCCCAGCCCAGGGATTGGACATTGGAACTTCTGCATGCAATGTAGACACTGTACTATAAAAGACCTGGAATCAGCCTACCTGAAAAACCATATTCTCCTAAACTACTGAAAACTTAAGTCCCCCTGATTTCAACTGGCCTATTTTACACATGACTAAGATTGCAATCCTAACCCAATTCAATAGGATTTATTTCTGAGCAGACATTATTTGGATTGTGCCTTTGTTGCCAAAGATGTCAAGGTCAAAATGCAAGCAAGAATAAGAAAGGTTGATTCCCACACTGTAGATATTTTTTCCAATTTCCTTTAAAAGGTTGAGAGGAAAAATGGAAAATAATTTTTCTTCCCTCAATCCCACCACCAGCCTAAAATTGAGCCTGGTAAATTCAAAGCCAAAGCTAAATATGTGCAAGAAACACTCTCAAAATCATTTTATCTGAAGAAGTATCTGAAGAAGTGTGCATGCACACGAAAGCTCATACCAAGAACTAACTTAGTTGGTCTTTAAGGTGCTACTGGAAGGAATTTTTTTATTTTCTCAAAATCATTGTCATCAAGGAAATGGGCCCAAAATACCTTATTGTTCAGTTTTACTAGCATGCTGACTTGCTGCATCCCTTCATTTCATTCCAAAGCTCAAGTGATAACATCATCTATCCTTATTACCAATTCCACAATCACCATCACACAATTTCATAGCTACCTTCCCACCGTAATTTATTAGTGTTAAATTATACTACATGGAGACCATATTCATGTGATAAATTGCACATATAAAGATTCCTTTAATATAGATGCATTAATCATGCTTTCCTTATACTAATCTATCTCTGTCCATGGCTACATTTCATTATGAAGTTCTTGGAGACCTACTGCTTCCCAAAAACTGTAGGTGAAGAAGGCATATAATACTATTCTGTGTGGTGATGGTGGTTATGACACATCTTGGTGGTCCTGAAACCAAATACCTTAGCAAAGATCTGCTAAAATTGTGTCTGCACTTTAGAATGCTAGTAGAATTCCACATTTCAGAACATCTGCTTAAACCTGTGTGCAGAAGAATTGGCTCTCTCAATGTTTCTTGTTTCACTTTTGTCCTATTCAGGCATCTGGTTCTGAAGGCATGAAGAGAATTTCAGGAATGCACGAGACTCAATGGTATACCTGGCAGCCATAACCCCAGCCAACACATGACTGGTGTTAGTCTGATGAACCACTTAGGGTGGAAGAAAAATTCCGTCCAGTTTGTATGGTAATGTGAACATACCTAATCTGTACTTCCCAAACCAATGAGTGAAACATTTTGATATTTACTCTTCTCCAGGTTTTCCAGTACACTTCTCCCACCAAAATATGTGTACAAAAATGTACATATTAGAGGAAAGTGCACATTTTAAAAAAATATCATATATTAATAAAAAGAACACAATGAGAACTGCATTATATAAAGGATAATTGCTTGCAAAAATGTACATATTAGACAAAATTGCACACCAGAATGTGCACACGTTTGGAAAAATGTGCACTAGCATAGGTACCCAATGTGGTACTCTCTGGATTTTGCTGTATCAATATTCTGGTATTTTATGTTTTAGCGTATTCGTATGTCATACAGCACCTGTATGGAAATAGTTTCATAAAGAAATAAAATGTTGATGAATTTTCATGAGGACTTAAAAATAAATAAATTACCAAATCAATGCGGGCATGTGGCAAATTGAATTTGATGTTCAAAAAATGAGAGAAACTGGTGGATTTGTTCAAATTCTATGTATGTGGAAAGTACACAGACAGTACCTATGGATACCAAATACCTGAATTGTGCTTATATTGCTTCCAGAAGTTGGGGGGGGGGGGAAGGCTGCAACTTCTCTGGCCTCAATTGTCGACAAAAGTCTGGATTAACAGGAAATTGTAGTTTTTCTTCTGGAGGTCTAACAGCAGCTTTAAGGGGACTTTTATGATTGTGAAAAAGGAACAGGGGAAAATAAACAAATATCTTCATTCCCAGTTAGATTGCCACTTATATTTGGAGCCTCTCTACAGTTGCATTATAATGAAAACAAAAACATCAGGCCATCCAAATGTGGCCCTCCTAGGTAACAGTTATCTAATAGGAACTGGAGGGGGTAATGTGGTACCCGCCAGATGTTGTTGGACTACAACTCCCATCTGCCCTGCTTGTGGATAGAGATGAAGGAAGTTGTAATACAAAAACATTGGGTTTGGGTGTGTGCACAATGTTGACTAACCCTATATCAAAGAGTAGAGTGCAAATGCTAGCATAAGCCTCAGCTCCTCACTTTGTTGGTTGGTTGATTAAATTCTTAGTCTTACCTGTTACTCCTTCTGGTGCAGCAACAAGCCGGCTTTTGTATTCCTAATAGGTCCAAAAGTCCGTAAAGGATGCAGGAAAGAAAGGAGGCCTTGCATAACACTTTCACATCGCAGTCGAGGCAACTGCCAATGCTATGGCTGCTGCGCCATGAGTTTTGAGATGATTCATTGGGCTGTAAGAAACCAAGAAATATTTCATCATCATCATCGATCATCATCATTTATTATAATTCTATCCCTCATCTTTCCTTCCATTCTACTATCTCTATTAATTTCTTTGATAACCTGAATCTTGGATTCAGAAAATATAGAAAATTTGGAACACACCACACACGTGTTATTTATTGCAAGTGTAATCTCCCCAATCCAACTTCATTGAGACTTCCATTTAGTCAGTGGAGCTTGCATAGGAGAAAGACTCCTTGGATTGTCTCCTCTGAAAGTTGGACTTTTGAGGTACAGTCATGATTGAAACCTTAAACTAGAAGAGTTTCGTTTAAAGCCCCCAATGGATTTGGTTCATTTAAAAAACGGCCACAAAGAAAATATATATTATTGAAATTTAGAGTATTAAAGACCAAGAAAAAAATCAAAGACATTTATCAAAGACATATTAAATTACATTTCTCTGGCTGGACTGTGCTTGTGAAGCCCCCTTAAAAGCAGTGAACACACTAATTAGCAGTTCAATGGTGGACTGGATGGTCGGGTGCTGGGGACTAGTTCCCCACCATCCTATTCCAGGCAGCAATAGGCATGATTACAGCTACCTTCAAAAGACAATCAAGGGAAAGGAACAGCACACACAGGTTCCTTATCCACCTCGAGAATTGAATATGAGAGTGCTGTGGTCCAAACACCAGGTATCTTCACATGTACCCTTCCAGATAGGATGTGCATTGGCAACCCCACACATTTACAAAGGCAATTCTGTAGGGAGTCACCAAGTATCTGGAACCAAGCTTCAGATACAGTTTTGCAGAATTTTATCAGTGTCTCAAAATAGCCACTTCCTAACTTCTTGTAATATGTATCTAATTTACAGAAATCTAAAGACCACAGACATGTTTGCATATCATGTTAAGGAAAATTTAGCATGAATTCATGAGCTGCCAAAGAGGAGACGCCATTTAACACATCTCTAGTAATTTTTCTGCAGTGCTGAGTAATGCCATGATTGGGGTTAGCATGTCAGCTGAGCATGGGTTTAACTATTCCAGCCAAAAATAGTAAACAAAGAGCAAACCCTGCTTATGGCTCCTGGTTAGTCTGGAGAGAGTAAACCATGAACCTGTGCCAAGCCATGGAGTGGTGTGGGGTTGCACAGCAGTAAAACAACAGGAGAGTAGCAAAGCAATCACAATCTCCTCCCCAGGAGCCCACTTTTCAGGTACATGATGCATTCCTCCTAAGCCATGTTTTTGCTTAGTGTGATGTTCAAACCAGGTCTTTGTCATTGCTGCAATATGTTGACAGACATTTCACCAACACCTAGTCCATAAATAGATCCATTTTGGGGGAGCGGGGTTGGAGAGGGCACAGCTCCTGCTCTTATGGCACAGATAATGCCTTTCCCATTGGCTCTTAAGACCTTCTGATGTGGTCCATCTTCAGATTCCAGCCTATGAGAAGACTAAATAAATCTCCTTTAAAGCAGGTCCAGTGTTGTGGAATTCTTTGCTAAGAGCAAACCATATAGCCTCCTTCCTGCAAACCTTCCCCCAAAAGTGGCAAAACCTTTAATATTAATTTCAAAGTGGAATATAAATGTTTTAAAATAGAAAACAAAGTGGCTACAGTGGCTGTTGCGGCTACTGCTATTTCTGCTCCTATGGCTACTACCACCACTGCTGCTGCAACTATGACCGTTTGTTTGTTTGTTTGTTTGTTTGTTTGTTTGTTTGTTTGTTTTTAGAAGCTGGCGTGAGCCAGGGACCACATGGAACATAGAACTGGTGCCCATACAAAGAGTTTATCAAGACAAGATGAGGGGTGAGGAAATGACAGGGATTGATCCAGATGTGAAAATAGGGTGGGTGGCCGTGGAGGTCAACAAACTCCAAAGGTTTCTATAATCACTTCAGTGTACTAAAATGTTTTTTGATAAACTTTGTAAAACAATGGGATAAGGATTTCTGTATCTACTGCAAAAGTTCCTCTTCTTGTGACATAAGCAATCTTTAATAATTAACGCATCCACCCCCATTGATGCTCTCTTTCTTTTTCTTCTTATTTTTGAAAGGGGGGGGGAATTAATCATAGGGGTTTACAAAGAGCGCTTTGGTAGCTATCAAAGGGGATAGAAGATGTTACTGCATGACAGTCTGTAAAAACATGGTTTGCACCCCACTGTTTTAATCTTAAACCTGCTTACAGCTGTGTGAGAGTCCCTGGGAACGGCTGCTTATTCTGCAATATGGATAACTGACATCTGAAGATTGGTTCCCGGCAAGGAACGGATTCCCTGCATGCAGCTAAATTCTGCATTGTCTGTGTTGCATATTCCACCTTACCCTTTCCCTCCTTTTGTAAATGCATAAAATATCAAATGTATCTGTGGCTCAGCTGTAACCAGGCATCTTAAGTGACAGCCCAGCAGGCAGAACAGCCTTTATTTGTCAATGAAAGCTAATGGCATAAATAGAGGCTGTCCCTCTCTCACCACCTTCTTCTGTAAAGAGAACTATAAGCCGCTGATTAATATGCAGTCCTATTAATTCTAGAGGCTCAGAGGGAGAGGAGGCTGAATGGGGAAAATTAATGACCTCCTGTCTGGGGTTTGCCCCTTACCTAAAAGGTGAACTAAAAATGATACTGTGAAAGGCAACAGAATTATTCAATATTTTATGCACAAAACAGTTGTCAAGACTTTGATCAAATTTAATTTTCATTCATCTCATTTAATTTGATTTCATTGCTGGCTGGCACCAGCCCAGATGTTTGCTGTTTCTACCCTTGTTACCATTATGTGACGACTAATTGAAAAACAAACATTTTCCTGTAGATTATGCAAAACCTACAGTTTCTACAGAGGGTATGGGGATGGTGTGGTTGATTTTTTTAAAAAGGAAACTTTTAAAATTCTGAATAAACACACCACACCCATTTCCACATGCCACAAGCATTGTGATCTGGATTATGACGATCTTTCAGATTACAAAGACCTGTGCAAGGTGGAATTGGGAGATGTCTCATCATCTGAAAGAGGTTGTTGAGCAGTGCTGGTGTCAATGGAACATCAGCATGTGTGGAGCAAAGTGCAGAGTGTGTACCAAAGTTATTTTCACCCTTTCCTTATAAGCAGCTTCCCACAGTGAACTTCACAAAGCAGTGTTTAAACTCCTTGGAGTTTAAAGCCCAATTTGCAAGGCTAGTATAGGAGTTAGGAATACTTTTTTTAAAAAAAAAAACTACCTCCCTCTTTGCTTCCTCACTCCTCTCTTTCTGCACTATGGTGTCCATGAGGTTCCTTATCTGAAGTTCTCATGGGCTTAATTCAGTACAAAACATGTTCTTCTGTCTTTTCTGTCTGAGCAGTTTTCATTTTAATATTATCCCTCCTGTTGGTTATGAGCTCAGTCTCAGCAGGAGACAATGCACTTGCCTGTTTTTCTTTTCTTTTCCTTACCTCTCATTTCACTCTTCTGTCAGTGCTGGGTTATTAGTACACAGGACTAGGCATATTGTTGTCATTATTATTATTATTATTATTATTATTATTATTATTATTATTATTAATTATTCAAAGCTTTTTGAAGTTTGTTTCACTGTTACCTCAGTGTTGGCTGCATCACATAATTTACTTATTACACAAATTTCCCTCGGATCATAGGGTCTGTAATCACTTTAAATAAGTATTACATGCTTGTTCAAATTATTTATTTTTTAACCTGCACAATATATGTTCTATTTAACTATTATTTTTAAGAAATCTTGTATTTTTACTTTTGAAACACATTTCTTCATGTTATTCTACTTAGTAGTTGTATTCAGTCATAAAAGGCCACTTGGTATCAGAAAACTCATACATATTTGGCTTAATAATGCCTTTTAAGTAATCTGCCCCTTTGTTAATGGTTTTTTTAAATAAAAAATAACACCATGCCATACACCAGGAATCAAAATTAGCATCTAAATGAGGATATTTTAAACGCATGCCTAGGGATTGCAGTTTTCACCTTTTTTATAGTTTGCCATGTTAAATTATGTAAAATAGAAATGGTATTTTAGTATTTAATGAGCTAATGTAGACCTATCAAGCCTTCTTTCCTTTTCATCTCTTACTTTTTATATTTAAAAAGTACAGACTCTGTAAACTGTTTTTCAGGTATAGAACATGGATATACTATGTTTGTAAAAAATGAAAAGACAACCATACCAAGCAATATAACTTTCTAAAAAGCTATGGAAGTAGTTGGCTGAAGTTTCAGCTGAAACAGAAAATTGCTTTACTATTAATCATTTACTTACAATACATTAAGAGGAGCCATTTTTCATCAAATGAGTGTTTATTACTGCTACACTGAAATTGCCTCCCCATTTAATTATGGGAAAAGATTAAAATAACAATATGTGTATAACTGTAGGGATGACAAATGAAATCTAGAAATGAGAGGTCTCCAGGCTGACAATATACAATGAAAGTGACCTGTGATATAGAACATAAAGGACTCCACCTGTATCAAAAGTCAATGGCATGAGAGAGAGACATTATATTCTGCTACCCTGGTCCTGAATACATTACTTGGAAGTAGCTTCCATTGAAATCAATGGAATTCATTGCCTAGACCACTTGTTTAGGATGCATTTAAAAACCTGGTGGGTTATTGTTGTTGTTTTAAATTCCTCACCATAGGAGCCAACTCCTAGGGGCTGAGGGGGCTTCAGTCCCCCCAATAAAATATTGCCCCCCAAGTTGATGGGCATTGCTGTCGAGTTGCAGCTCGGCATCCAGGGAAAAATCAGTCTCACACCAAGAGGGGTTCCGAAATATCGCTGCCTCTAGGGCGAATATGGCTGCCCCTAGGGCTAACGCAGCACGGCTTTTATTGTGTGAAATAGAAAGATACAAGCCAAGGAAAGATACAAAATACAAGCCAAGCAATTTGTTCTAGCCAGCAGATAAAGACCTTCGTAAACCGTGCGAGCGATCAGGCCATGCTACGTTAGCCAATCATATAGGACAGCACGAGCTGTTCACGCGCTGTTCATGCTCCAAGGATGCTTCTAGCTATGAGATCACCCTGCAACAATAAGAACTTTGCTCATGCTCTCATATACAAGCAATCATTTTCCCACATGTCCTCTTTTCTTATTATATTGTTAGAGGAAAAAAGAGGGACCATTAGTCCAAATCGTACACTTCATTGCCTAAGCGTCTACACTGTGCAACATAAATTCCTCTTGTAACCCCTGTGGTGGGCCGTGGTCGGTACCACCATGCAGTGCATTGGGAAATCAAAGAGGGTATGCATTGAATGCAACAACACACCATAATGAAGCCAGCAATACATGCAATTACAATCAATAATATTTTTCTTAACCATAATCCATTAGGCAACCAAGAAGACAACCACTCCCATGGATCAAAACCTTCAGGTGGATTCAAAGGATTATGAGCTATCATTTGTTCCATATAATCAATAGTAGCAGAGATATTGGTCGATTGATCAGTTATATACATACAATAATGAGAATGAATTAAGGCATAAATTCTACCTTTAGAGGCAAAGATTACATTTAAAGCATAAAAAGTGTATAAAACAACTTCTCTTATTTCTGACATTTCTGTGTTAATCATTTTTAAAGCCAAGATAGTAGAATTAAACAAGGCTTCAGTCGAATTTGCCAATCTATGCAAATCACGGTAATGGCTGTTCCTGTATAATGAGAAATAGGTGATTATACTTCCCTTCTGTTACGCAAACAAACCTCTGGGAGCTTATCTATTTTATATATCAGGGGTATCACTATTTCTGCAACAACAAAACACAGGTGATAAACTTATACGACTGTCCTTCATATTATTGCTAATCTTACATAAAGCATTTACTGGAATGCTAGAATATCACCACCCAAAAAAGGCTGAAAGCTTTGAGAAGCTTTTTAAAATCATTTTTCTCAGCAGCTAAATGGCACTAGCGAAGCATATTCTGCTTGCTGTAACTAAGAAGTTTGCAACAAGGTCGAGAACAGAGCCCATTGTCTTCCCAGGCCCTGTTAAAGAACCACATTGCAACCCGCTCTCTGTCCGGGAACCATGCCAAAGCACAAAAATGAAACAACTGGAACACACTAAAATTCCCTCACCCCTCCCTTGCCAAAAGTCCACAATAGTTCCAAGACAGCCCTCTGTTCATGCTCAGGGGAACACATCATAAGGCAGGACTCCTGAGGGAGGAGAAAAAAATAATATCTGGGGGGTAAAATCCAAGTGATGCCAGTCCAGCGAGGACATCCTTCAAAGCCAGGTTCATTTCCCAAACAAGAGGCAGCAAAACTGTAATGATGTTTGGTGGTTGAAGTGGCTTCCCAAGAAAAAGGGGGGCCAATGCAGTAGGGGTGAAGATGGCCTTTCAGCGTGCCAGGAAACACTGGAACAGCTGTGGAAGGTCCTCTTCCATTGCAGAGGTGATTGTGATCTTGTCTGCTGGATCCTTATGTCCTTTAAGGGCAGAAAATAGTGGAGACAAAGTAGAGGTGGGCAGGTCCAAATAACTCTTTATCCAATTCAGCTGTCCAAGGATTTGTTGTAAATCCACCAGTGTAAGATAACCAGGAAACTGTAGTTGAGGCGTAACTGGAATGGCTGCAAATGCTGTCAGCTTGTGTCCCAGGTACGTAATGGGTAAAGTCCGCTGGATTTTTTTTTTAGCCACTGTCAATCCAACAGGTTGTAGCCTTTGCAGGATTTTGGGACACGGCGGAGGACAAGGCCGTGGCTAGCAGGCCGTGGCTAGCAGTGCCCACTGACTGGCAGGCTTTAAGCATATCAGCAATGGCAATATTTGATGTTGCCATTAGAAGGCGCAGCGCTTGCTTACAGTCCTCATTTGCAAGCTGGTGTACAGTCAGTTCTTGTGTTGCCAGGTCCTGAACTTGCCGCTTGAAGGTATTGTACAAGCGATCAACGAATTGTCCATAGGGCTTTGCAGGGCCTTGTCTGACGCTTCCCAATTGGCCATTGCGCTCATTCCTGTCATCAGGGACAGAGGCCAGAGCCTCTTGGGCTGAGGCTGTGGTGGCCTCCCAATATTGAGGATCGAGAGTTAGCTGTTGGGCAATAGTAAGAAAATTGCCTCCTCCCGTTAACCCATCGAGGACATCAGCTTGGGTTAACATGATGGGGGCTGGGGGTGGGGCGGCACCAGCAGCGGCAGCGGCCAAAGCAGCCTGATGATTAGCCAATGCAACATTATTAAGATTATTCCGAATCCCATCAACACGACGTTGGCAGGCCCAGTGCCAAGCTTGTATAAACAAAATCATTTGATGAGGCTGCATTACAGTGCGGGCCAACAGCTTAACATCCTCTGGTATCAAATTTTGTTGAAAAATAGTGCCAAACAAGCCCAGGGTGTAAGGAGATTGTAAACCATTGTCCTTGACAGAGGAATGCAGTTCCTTTATGAATCTCAAATCAAACTGTTCGTGCCGGGCTGGGCCTCCCCCTGGCGCGGCAGGAGCAATCACAGGGAAGAGATTAGGAGTTGTACAGTCAAAACCCAACAATGGGGCAGCGGCACGGAGAGATTCTTGGAGAGGAGTAGTATTAGCGGTGCCAGAGGCCTTGGGCGTAGGAGTTGGAAGGGTGGGGGGTGCTGAATGCGAAGATTCTTGGAGAGGAGTAGTAACGGGAGGTGCAGGAAGTGAAGAATGCGGAGAATGCAGGGAAGGGAGGACAGGAGGAGCCGAAGGGAAAATGTCCGGCGGTTTAGGAGGTAGGTTTGAGGCAGGCAAAACAGGAGCCTGAAGGGCGGGCGAAGAAGCTGTTGCAGCAGCCAGAAGAATGTTTGAAGGAGTTAAACACGACATAGCTTTGTAGACGTTACACCAGGCATGCAAAACCTTGACATCAATTTGGGGATGATTTTGAAAGAAGTGTCCAATTTTTTTCCAATCATCTAGCTGCCAATTTCCGTCCTGGGGAAACCACGGGCAGTGAGTGTCCAGGGCTATTATAAGGGACGTAAGGTCAGCTTTCCGAACAGCAAGGTTGTTACTGGCCAAAAGGAATTTAAGGTCTTTATAAAAATTTTTCTGTGGTGCAGAGAGAGATTTTCCCATGATTGCAAGAGTTGCAAAAAAAGCAGGGAGCACTTACCGAGAGATCCGTAGGAGGATGAGGAAGGCGCCTATTTGCCCTGTCCGGGCGGAGATAAGTGCTGATAAGTCCGTAACGTAGTCCAGAATCACATTCACACGGGAGCTCTCACCAGGGATCCACTACGTGGATGAACGACGCGTCTGCAGCCCTTGCGGGGCGAGGTGAGAGCTGAACGTTGTAAAACAGCATGAAATCCGAAAGAAATCACACGGGAGCACTCACCAGGGATCCACTACGTGGATGAACGACGTGTTGGTGAGTGCTGAATAATGAAAAACAGGCAGTCACACGGGAGCACTCACCAGGGATCCACTACGTGGATGAACGACGTGTTGGTGAGTGCTGAATAATGAAAAACAACGTGAAGTCCGAAGGCAGTCACACGGGGCACCAAATGTCGAGTTGCAGCTCGGCATCCAGGGAAAAATCAGTCTCACACCAAGAGGGGTTCCGAAATATCGCTGCCTCTAGGGCGAATATGGCTGCCCCTAGGGCTAACGCAGCACGGCTTTTATTGTGTGAAATAGAAAGATACAAGCCAAGGAAAGATACAAAATACAAGCCAAGCAATTTGTTCTAGCCAGCAGATAAAGACCTTCGTAAACCGTGCGAGCGATCAGGCCATGCTACGTTAGCCAATCATATAGGACAGCACGAGCTGTTCACGCGCTGTTCATGCTCCAAGGATGCTTCTAGCTATGAGATCACCCTGCAACAATAAGAACTTTGCTCATGCTCTCATATACAAGCAATCATTTTCCCACACATTGCCATTCAAATGGTGTGTGTGTACATTTATGCAGGACAGGGCTTACCCCCCCCCCAATATTTTATTCAAGTTGGCACCCCTGTTCCTCTATTTCCATGGTAATTTCTTCATTAACTAAGGTAAAGGTAAAGGTACCCCTGCCCGTATGGGCCAGTCGTGTCCGACTCTAGGGTTGTGCGTCCATCTCACTTAAGAGGTCGGGGGCCAGCGCTGTCCGGAGACACTTCTGGGTCACGTGGCCAGCGTGACGAAGCTGCTCTGGCAAGCCAGCACCAGCGCAGCACACGGAAATGCTGTTTACCTTCCCGCTATAAAGCGGTACCTATTTATCTACTTGCACTTAAGAGTGCTTTCGAACTGCTTAGGTGGGCAGGAGCTGGGGCCGAATGACGGGAGCTCACCCCACCGCTGGGATTCAAACCGCCGATCATACGATCGGCAAGTCCTAGGCGCTGAGGTTTTACCCACAGCGCCACCCACGTCCCTTCTTCATTAACTACTTCCCCTCTATAGCTTCCAAGAGGAGAGGAATAGCCCCGTTGGTCTGATTTGATGAGAACCATCAATGGTCTATAAAGATTTCTTCCCATATTATTATTTCTGTGGAGTAAGATATAGTTCTTATCCCATATTCCTGTGCAATAAATAGAGAATGCAAGGGTGGGTGTGTTTAAATGCCTCCCTAATGCATACCACGGTGCTTTACAAAAACGAAAAACAGCGGACTGTAGACAGAGGTGGGAATAAAGAGGCAAGGCAGAAGTAGCTGGGTGGAGTTAGGACCACATTTTATTTACAAATATATGTACTCTGCAGAGGATGGTGACAGTGCAGGAAGCTAATCTTGCCTATACCAACTCACCTGTATTGAGCAAGCATGTCCCTGTTTATGGAGAGGTGCTGCCATTAGCTTCACCCCTTAAGAGCCACCCATTCAGGTGAGAAGGGAGCTGCCTCCATTACTGGGACCCCACAACTAGGATCAGGTGATTCGGGCTGGCTTCAGAGGCACTCAACATTCTGCTGTGGGTACCCACCAAGGGTGCACATGTCAACTCATTCTCAACCTATTAACCTTTCTGACCACAGCTGTCTGTGGACAAACACCAGCTCCCTCTGCCAGTAAAGCAAGATGAGTGCCACAACCCCAGAGTCATCCACGACTGGACTTAACGGTCAGGGGTGCCTTTACCTTTACCTACCTACCTGTCATATGTGATCATTCAACCCAGTTAAAACACACACACACACACACACACACACACACACACACACACACACACACACTAACTCAACTACAGTAAAGAAAAACACCTGTCCACAGGACTAGGCCAAAAATTCATCTAAAGGCCTGCAGAGAATGCAAGTGAAAGTAGTGACCTGGCTTCCCAAAATTGCACTTGACTGCCAGTTACCTAGAGGGGGAAGGGAAGGGCAGTGGGGAACTTAGTGTGGTGCAGGTATAGCTACCAATCTGACACTGCTGTGTTTGCACTCCACCAAGCTCCCCATTGCCTCAACTCTCCCTCTCAATCACCTGAAGTGACACATTACTGAGAAGTCAGGTGCAGTAGTTCAACGCTGCCCCACCAGGTGGTATTAGTAGGCAGGTTCCAAAATTCTGAAGAGGCTGGAAGAGGAATAATGTGGGTTTAAATATCTTCATGGTTCCTCCCCTCTCAGTGATATTGTATCTTCATGTGCCTGCACACCTATGTCCCCTACCCAGCCAATCCTTCCTCATCTAGGGCAAAAGGTGTGGTCTGGTTTGAAGGGGATATTTCTCTAGCAGGCCTAATTCCATAAGGGCTGTCATTTTCTAAGGTCCCATCTACACTATAAATTTAAAGCAGTATCATACCACTTTAATCTGTCTTGGCTTTCCCCAAAGAATCCTGGAATTTGTAGTTTGATAAGGATGCTGAGAACTGATTCCTCACACATAGCTACAATTCACAGAGTTCCCTGAGAGGAAGGATTGATTGATTGCTAAACCACAAAGAAAATTGCAACTTTGTGAAGGGAATAGGGGTCTCTTAACCACTCTCAGCATCCGTAACAAACCACAGATCCCAGAATTCTTTTGGGGAAGCCATGACTGTTTAAAGCAATATGATACTGCTTTAAATGAAGAGCAGTGATAGGGGGTAAACATGTTATCTTTAAAGGCTGAGCTAATACACTAAATTAATATGGATTGATAAAATAGTATTTATATTCCCAACGTAAGATGACCTGATTTGGCATGATGTGTGTGTGTTCAAAAATGTTGCATTACCTGAACCACAGAGTTTGAATGGGGAAAGAATATGAGTAATTTTAGGGAATAACTGGTTCATATGGGGATGATCACAAAGAATGCTCTAGAATCCAGCAGCCACTTCCATTCTTAAGTGGGCCCTCCAATGACAGGTGGGAAAATATACATGCACTGAAATGCTTTGCTAACTAAATAAATAAAACCTTGTGTCCATTAGGGATTTCAACCTTGTGTGACTTTGGCAACCAGCCAGATCTTTAAAAGAATGTATTGCAGTGCCAGTACACAGTGTAGCATTCACTAGAATTACCAAGACAATATCCTGAGTATCAATACCAATTCTAACTACCTAACTTTGCAGGATTCTAACGGCCTAATTTTCAGGAGAAATTGTAATGGCTCCACAATGGTAAAAACAGTCTGTCAGAGGGTGATTAAGTATTGCCCTCTGTCCAGCCAATGCCCTACTTTCTCCATCCATTTCTGTGGCATTAAGCATTTTTTTGCTGTGACACTGGAAGGCAGCAATTACCAAAAGTGGCTGTCCTTGACAATAGCACCCAACTCACCATGTCCTACAATGTCATAGAGGGAATGATGCTATATCTCTCTCTGTGTGGCAAGGGAACATTATGCTTCAACCTAAAGAGTGATTGATTAGTGGACTTTAGGTTTAGATTATTTGGCTACGATGAGCACCATTATCACAGAAATACTTCTTTGTTCACTCATCAGAGGTGCAGTCCAGAGTAACTGGAATTCCCTTTTGCTCTTGCTTCCCAAACAATAGGACCTGCTCCTCATTAGATAGGAAAAGGAAGAGTACCTCTCCCATTGGAACCACCTACAGAGTTCTAACCCCATTGCGTCTCAAGGCCTGGAGAATGTGTACAGTTTGCTGATTCCCTGGTGTTCCTTTCTAGCTGTTCAAGCTAACAGACGTATACCCTACTTCCCTCTAATATCCTCTGGACTGTTTCTATGACAGCTGTGGGGAGGTGGAAGTGGGCCTTCTAGTTTCCTCATCCCCATTTTCTGCTTTCCTACTTCATTTTCTTCTGCCATGGACAGAGGCACTGGTGAACCAAGCTCTGCCACACCATCACTTAACAAATCGCAACCATGTTCATGAATTTTTCTGGATATGGATCTTAACTGTATACTGAAGTCTTAAGTGGACTGGAAGGATATTTCTTCACCACAAGGGTTAGGGTAATCTATAGCTAAAAAAATATTGAGAAGATGGAACTGAATCACCCTCTAGATCAGGGCATTCCAACTTTTCACACCAAGTGAGCCACAATACTTCAACACAGAACCTATGGGCTACACACTACTTTGTTAGGGGTGGGGAGCTAAGCCAAAATTCCATGTCCCAGCCCTCACACTGCCTTCCCAAAGTTGGGTTAGCAAGGCACTGGGCTTTGAGAAGAAGACATGAGGGCTCTGACGGGGTCCTAAAGCCCTTCCACCTCCTTCCCAAAGCTGGGAAACTGCTTACTAGGCTTTGAGAAGGAGAAGGGTGGACTCAAGGACCCTGCCAGAGCATTCATGTCTCCTTCCCAAAGCCCAGTGCCTCACTCATTGGGCTTTGGGAAGGCAGTGCAAGGGCTAGGGGGAGGATCAAAAGTTACTGAGGGTGCCAAAAAACCCTTTGAGGGTCATGCATTGAACCGCCCTACGATGAATGAAACAGAAGCCATTGCTAGAGTCCCACTGACCAATATTGTTCCCATTTACTGCAGTTTAATATTATCCTGCTTCTTGAGGGGCAACCATGTTGACTATTGTGGCAAAAGCAGGAAAGTGTCTTGTTGCACATTACAAGACTAATAAATCTATGGTGGCAGTCTCACAGGCCAGAGCCCACTTTGTCACATACTCATCATCTACTGTGATGCTAGGCCCTTTCACACATCTGACAAAGTGACTTAAGTTTTCTGTGGATCAGAGCACACTAACAACCTGGTATCTAGTCAATATGATTAAACTTACTAACATCATAAGAGAGGGAAAACATTTATACAGAAATGGAGTCTATTTCATTATTGGAATAATAAGATGCAGGACAAAGTTCAGCTGCATGCTTTATTAAGAATCTGACAACCTTTTTTCTCTTGATTTTTGTTCTTTTAAAAACATTTCCCCTCTTCATTCCTCCCTTTTTGAAGAACATAAAAGAATGAATCAATTGTGCTGTTCTTATGTTCACTTATATTTTCCATAATATTTTGATTTACTTCTACATTGAATCTCTATGCTAGGGTTAGTCGTGGATTAAGATTTATATACAATGACTTTCAGTTATTGTTAAGCTACAGTTTTTACTTATTGTTTATTATTGTTAGGATAATCTTTTTCCTGAAATAAAAAGGACTTGCATCACAACAGATGTTAATCTTTGCAGTGCTACTATTTTTTATTTCATTTGAAAACCTTAACAGCATAATTCTATATGTCTGCTCAGAAGTAAGTCCTGTTAAATTCAATGAGTCTTGCTGCCAGGTTTTTAAAATCCAGAACAAACCTATCAGGCAGGTATCATATCATTTATCGACAGATGGGAACATGTAAATAAAAATGGTTGTATCATACCTATAAGCAGCAGTTCAGTAGCAAGAACCCTGTCCTCCTGTATCTGAATCCCCCATCCTGTTCCACCACACCCAGGTCCTTTCAATCTCTTTAATTATAATGACAAATGCTAAGGTGTAAGTATGCACAGTGATTATGTGGTTAAGACAAGTGCTGCAAACAATAGATTGTACTCCATCAAGATCACTAGAGGGTCTCAATCAGTGCTGAAGTCGCCTAATAATGTAAAGTTAGTGCACTGCAGTCAGAATGATTAACGGTTAGGTGATATGCAGTTCAAGGTGTGTGTGCCTAGGGCCATTGCTTGTTAGGAAATGGAAGGAAAACCAGCTAATGACAATCTCAACAGGAGACAATCTCAGGGAAGAAACTGAACTTTGAATTTTATATCTAAGTCTGCATTTCCAAGTCTACTTTATTGCAAATTGATTGGTTGCCATAAGCTCCAATTCCAGAAAGTAACTTGGTCCGAGTTATTCTGTCACACTGTCTTATGCATTTAATCTGCACTTATTGATGCCTCTTGTCCAACTGCTGCAAATGTTTTAGAAAAGGATTGATTTTACTTATGTTTTAAAATATAGTTTTTATTATTTTTAATGAACATTTTAGTTTTTGTTTTGTAAAATGCTTAGAGATCTTCTTGTTCTAGTAACAATATATAACTAGTAAGCAGTATATAACTTATGTTAAATAAAAAATAAACCTACCATAATCTGCTTTCCCCTCACTCACAGATTAATACAAGAAGTTTGAAGTATGCATCTATGGCACCCATTCTGTAGGTCAGGAGAAGGCACACCCTTATGCATCTAAACAATGATGGCTATCACATAGGTAGGGATGGTGCATCTCCAGATTTTTTAATTGGAGAGAATCTTTTTTCAGCCAAAATACTGCTTGCCTTCATGGGCAACCCTTGTGGGCCCACATACTGAGGAAGGTGAAGCAATGGATGTGATTCTTACTTCTGTACAGTAGGATACATTGAATCCATGCAAATGTAAGAGGTTACTATACCACCATCCACAAAGACATATTGATAATATATCTCATCATCCTCTTGTCAGGCAAGCATAGTTCCAGGAGGCAATACAGCCAGTCTATTCCCCCCCCCCCAGGTTCTTTCCCCCTAGGATAGAAAAAAACCCCAGTTGACTTAAGCAGCTAAAATTTCCAGTCCTTCACAGAATTGGCAGAGATCTGAGACAAGCATCTAAAAATTAAAACATTTTCTTCCCAATCCATCAGTGTATCTGATTCCTACCCAAGACTCAACCTTGGAACTATACTTTGATCCTTTCCATAGTACATTTATCAAATGTTCTGCCCTCAGCAGCACTGGAAGCACTGCACTGGGTATCTTTTCCATGCTGCTCTAACAATGGAATGAATCCAAAACAGAGCTAAAATGGTATTTCACAAAAGACACGTTACGGGGAGGGGGGGGGGAATGAGACCTTTTTTCTCTAGCCCTTCCATGACCCCACAAAAGGAAAACCACATTTCACAGTTTTCTTCAGATATCTTCCAACACATTTTGTGGTGGCCACCATACTATTACCACCACCACTCATCTCCCCATACACCATGCCCTGGAAAAAGACTAGGTCCATGTCATTGTGGAACATGAAAAATACTGGGTGCCACAAAAAGGAAGAAGCTCTGCTACTGCTGCCACAGACAAACTGTTAGAAAATTACTCCTCCCCCTTGGAGAAACTTGGTAACACGGTCCCTGCATCAGTTTCTCTGTCCGCAAATAGGGTGGAGAATTTTGAGAGTCCATTTGCACACTGCTCCAGTCAGAGGTCACATGGGTGAAGTCATCAATGTAGCTTCTTCCTATGCCTATTGCAACTCTGGAAACTGGACAAGTGTTGGCATGGGAGGAGGCGCATTGCTGGCTCACCTCACATGAACATGAGATTGGAAAAAGCACACACTGCAGCAGTTCTCACACCCAGTGCTCTTTTTGTGATGGCACTCACTGGCAAAGATATTTTTTGTGGCAGCCATGTTGTGCTGATCCATCTTTGCATCTGCAATGCTACTTCCTACTGCCCCCCCCCCAACAAACCACCACCTTTCAGAACACGTCTTCTTTCTCCAGCATTAGCAATTAGCATTCAATAAAGTTTCTCAGGACTCTTGAGTCTCCTAATCTTGATCAGATAGCCAAGATTGCCGCATTTGAAGATTATGGCATTTAATGGCAAAGCCATCGTTTCCCTTATCACTATGCGACACCTTTATTTATCTCAAAACCACCTTATTATTCCAAGTGTATTTTTAAACCCATTGTGCTGATATAAGAGCAGTCAATCAGTAATTAAGAAGGGCAGACCAGCCTGATCTCTTACTAGTATTGAGTACATTTTGGCAGAACGGTCTAAACAAATGTTTATAGCAAAACACTGTGAAGTATGCTATGGATGGTTAATGGGGGGAAGTATTCTCAATGTTTTAAATAATGGTGTTCCTAAGTGAACCCAAAGTTATTTAGACATTCAAGGCACATGACAGAAAGTGGAGGCCCCCACCATTATCTATATAATTTTCTAGACTTTTTGGTAAGCATTTTGTTTGCACGTAGTCACTGTACACCCAGTCTACAGAGTGTCTGTAGATAAGGGTGCAGGCCTATGTCCCTGTATTTGGATGCAAGCCCACTTAATTAGTTCTGCATATTCTTTGTCTCTGGGACAGTTACAAATAGTTTGATAGCCTCTCCTCTTTAGTTTCCATGGAATCAGGAAACAGGAAGGAATGCAGAGATGTAATTGGAGCAAACAAGAGAGATAAGCTAGTGAAGAAGACATGGGAGGTCCCGCTTTACCAACATTCACTAAGCGAAAATTCACTTATCCAGACACAAGGAACTAAAACATTGTAAGAACTGCAGGTGAGAGTACTGTCTCATCTAATACAACGCTATAGAGGTGTGCATCATTTAATTATAACAATAGTTACATACCATCCACACATATAAAATATCAAGGTGGTGAATAACAATATATGCAAATTAAACAAAACAAAACATGTTGTTGTTTAGTCGTTTAGTCGTGTCCGACTCTTCGTGACCCCATGGACCAGAGCACGCCAGGCACTCCTGTCTTCAAACAAAACATAGGATACAATAATACCATAAAATAATTATAAAAATGCTTGGCTCATATTTTTTTAAAAATAACAAATAACTGAAGAGGCCTGTCAGCATTTAAAAAATCATTAAGAGATGTCTGGCAGCAGTAAGGATGACTGCCAGATGTAGGCACCTGCTCCTAGGGGTCAAGGCACTTTCAGGGGGCAATTTTTTTAAGGGGGCTGGTCCCTCTCAATGTCTAGAGGATATTCATCTCTGCCACCTGGCTCCTCACAACACCACACGTGTGACATTAGGACATCACATCAGGCCCCCTCTATCATCATGAGAAGTTGGCGCTTCTGCTGCCAGATCTCTGGGAGAACCAGTGGCACTAAATGCTTGACTTCTAAGTTGAAGCTGGTCAGACTTTGAAACATGGAGGACAACTACCAGCAGTCCTCTGGATGATCTCTGTATTCAAACTTGGATACAGGAACCCAGGTGGTTTTTAAGGTATCAAGGGCACAAATTGTTCAGGGCTTTGTACATTAATAGAAGAACCTTGAACTTAGCATATGGGAAGGCAGTGCAGATGTTTTAAGTGGCTCTATCACATGACCATCATCTAACTACAAAGTATGCACAATTTATCTTTTAGGTCTATAGATTTTAACCTCATGTGAAAATGTATGTAGATTGATCTGGTTAATCGACTAAAACTCATTTGATTGTTCAACTAAGACAGGAGTTTGCATCAGGCCATCTCAGTACTTATCTACACCAGCAACAACCAATGTGATGTCCTTCAGATCCCAGCAACCCTGGTCATTGACCATGCTGGATGGGCCTGGTGGAAGTTGCTGTCCAAAAACATATGGAGGGCACTGTATTGGCTACTCCTGATCTACTATAACTGGCAGCCACTCCCCATGGTTTTCAGCCAAGCCAAGCCTTTCATAGCCCTAGCTAAAGATGTCACAAATTAAGCATGGAACGTTTTGCATGCAAAGTATGCACTCTGTCACTGAGCTACAGCTTCTTCCCACCTAATATTTACAGTAAAAATGCCAGTGATTTTTTTTAATAGCCCATGATGATGCAAAATATTTTTAAAATAGCACCGCAGCCCATTTGCAGCATTGCATTTGTGAGTTTGACAGCTTAATGCCACTCTGGTGTAAACTGAGCTATAAGTGTGCTCATAGAACAAGCACTGCCCTTTTCACAAACTCTTTGCATAATATATTTTACAATAAAATGGTGCACAACCCTCTGTAGTCCTTGTGTGTGCAGTAGAATCAACATAAATTTGGTGATTTCCAGAGGAGAGGGAGATTAAATTCACAGTGTTGCAGCAAGATTCAGTTCAAACAGATTCTAATCACAACAGGGCACTGATTTGCAGCTCTAATTTCATTTCAATAAGCAATTAGTTCTGCAAAGACAGAAAGGGACACAGTGTCAATCCTCAGGGCAGTCAGAGGTCGTACTGGCAAGGTACCAAATATTAAGTTCCTTGGCAGGAATCTCCATGTTTCTCCATAGGGTATTCAGAACATCCAAACTTATTACCTTGAAATCAGGGCAAGGTAAGCAATTTTTGAGTTATGCTCCACTCTTTTAATTCCACCCCAATTTCTTAAAGTGAAATGGTTAGAAATTCACAGCAGCAGAGCTGACTGGCTTAGAAGAAGTTGCCAACAAGTGTAAAATTGTGCACTCCCTTAAAGTTAAAACAGGCCCATCAGTTTCTCCCTGAGTTACTGCTGTGACCATCTACTGGAAATGTGTTTGCTGGTTAATTTGTCGGCATTGTACTCCCAACAAAAAAAGCATCTTTTTATTGGCAGGTGCAGACAAAGCTTGCAAAAGCTAGAAACACACACAAAAAGACTCCATAAAAAAGAAAGATGGCCTTGCTGAGATGGCTGTTCTCTGTGATTTTCTGTAATAGACTTCAGTTTGCCATGAAATTAAATTTATAGTATACCTGCTAGACATGAAGGGCCTGATTTATCCTCTGTATAATTCCATTGAACTCACTGGACTTACACCAGAATTTGGAACAGAGACTCCAGCTAAGCTTTGCTACTCCTTGATTTGACATTAAAGGCAGCATTTTCATGGGAGGCCATTTCCAGGCAAAGAAAAGGGTACGTGAATGATTTACAGGATGCCTTTTCATAAAAATGGAAATAATGCATATATGCCATCACTAAGGGAAACTGTTAATGAAAAACAGCACAAACCCCAAATAACTATTTTCTCTTTAATTCAAAAACATGTAATATCAAATATTTTGCCTCTCTGGGTGGTACGTGCTTTTTATTTGAAATGACTTGAATTTTTAAAGTAACATATTTTTAAGAAACTCTAAGAAATATGATTTCACAATCGCATTACACTATTGCACTGGGGTCTTTAAAAAAGACTAGTTAGTAACAAAAGCATTATAAATAGTTTAACAGGAAGAGAACAAGCCTAGGTCTCAGACTCATGCACTCCCCTCCCTCCTCCTCCAATGTAACCATTAAAAAATAGTAAGTTTTTCTTCCAATTTCATATAATCATGGTTTAGCATTAGGTCCAAATCCTAAACTGTGGTAAACTATGGTTTGTTGAAAGATACCAACTTCATAAACCAGTTGTCTTGTTTCAAATAAATCATAATTCAGATTAACCATAGTTTGCTGGGTTTCGATGACACAAGCAGCTCTGGTCATTAGGGAAAAGAAATGAAAGCCAAATTACACTGGCATAAAACTGATTTTGGGTGGTATTCAATGCTAGTCCTCAGAGTAGACCCACTAAAGTTAATACATATGACTATCTAAGGTCCATTCATTTCAATGGATGGACTATGAGTAGGACTTAGTTGAATAGAACCCATAAATTTGTGATACAGATTTATCCACCTCAGTTCATGACTACTTGGGGGTGTTTAGAGTGTGTGGTCTCAGCACTGAGCAATTGGGACAGATTAAGGATTCTGTTGGTTTACCACCTGCCTCGATGCCCAGCAGTCTCCCTGCCTGAGCTGGTCTCAAAAGCAGTGTTGCTTCCAGACTGCTGATTTGGGGGGATTTTAACATCCATGCCAATGTGAGTGGTTATGGGGTGGCTCAGAACTTCATGGGGCTGTCCCAACATGTCATTGTCCTAATGCATGTGGCAGACCACACTCTGGACCTTGTTATCTCAACTGGGCAGGAAGAGGGTGGTCTAAAAGTGGGGGATATTGACAACAGACCCTTGTCATGGTCAGATCACTTCCTGTTGAAGTGATTTAGGCTTTCAGCATCTTTTCCCCTCGGCAGAGGTGGGAGACCCATTAGGATGGTATGGCTTTGGAGGCTGATGGCTCTGGGGATTTTTCAGCCAATATGACTGGTGCTCCTGTCAAAGCCTTGGCCAAGCTCTGGAACATCCAAATGGCTCAGGCTGCTGGCACAATCACTGTTGAGTACCCTCTCATGCTTTCTGGAGCCCGTTTGGCTCCCTGGTATACTCCAGAGCTTAGGGAAAGGCAACAAGCCAGGAAATGGCTTGAACAACTTGGTGGGATTATTTGGAATCTGTTGTCAGCAATATGTTGATGGCACAGAACTCCACTTCTCCTTTACACCTGCAGGTGTAGAAGTGGATGTGCTGGATGGTGGTTTGGATGAGAGCCAAAAAACTGAAGCTCAGTCCAAATAACACTAAAACACTGTTAGTGGGTGGTTCCCTAGCTCAGATAGATGTGAGTGTCCTGATCTCTTGGCTTACCTGACAGCAGGTCCCACTGGTGTATACACTGGGTCAAGTCCAAAGTCCAACAGTCAGGAAACACAGTCCAGCATCAAACCTGAAGCAGAGTCCCACTGAGGTCCTGGAGCATCCCAGCCAAGGACTATGTATATGGGCAGTTGAGCAAACACAGCATCTCAGCTCTGCTTCCTTTTTATACCTTGCATGTTGATTGCATCATTTGGGCTCGATGAGGTAGGTGATGCTCACCTGCTCAGAGCCTACTCCAACTAAGGAATCACATACAGTACTAGGTTGTGGGGCCTTGTCTGCCTCCACCTTCTAGAGTGTACCTCCTGCTGCTCCCTACAGCTCAGGACCTCAATAGCTCAAGGACCACCTCTCCCCATCTGAACCAACCTGAACCCTGCAATCAGCCTCTGAGGCCCTTCTTCATGTGCTTCCTCCATGAGAGGTCCAGAGGGTGGTATTCCCCACTTTAATCCCCACTTCTAGAATGCTCTCCACAGGGGGACTATCCTGGAGCTTTAATTATATATATTTAGTCGGCAGGCAAAAACACTCCTCTTGTCTCACGCCTTTGGCTAATTAAACAATCTACAGCCATTTAATTGGGGGGGTATTGTTCTTGTTTGTTACTATGTTGTGCATTTTGTGTTTATATATTGTAAACTGCCCTGTGTTCCTTGGATGAAGGGCAGTAGAGAAATTTAATAAATACGTACATAAATAAAACACTTCAGTTCTTCAAAACAAAGTCAGATCAACACACATGGAGAAAAACAACAAAGAATACACTAGTTTATCTATATTCTGTTCCTGGGGTCACATTTCTACATTCTATTACATAGCTGTGTTTCCTAGACAATGGTTCATTATGCATTCGCACTGTTGAGGTTGCCTTGATTTTGTATCTGTTTGAAAGTGTGAGTGAGTGTATGTGTACACGTGATCAAGCCTAGGTCCCCTCAGAAGTGTGAGATTCACAGCTTAGCCATAGTTAATTGTATGTCAAAACTGGAATGGGATAATAACATGTAGACCATAGATTCTTCTACTTGATTCTATGGGCAGAATCCAGTGTAGCACTTCTACAATATGGCTTCCATTTCTTATCCACCTCCCTACAACAACCCACACTTCTCCTTATCTGCTTCAGAAGGTTCCCCAACCCTCTAGAACAGATATCGGTGGTGCACCAGGAGCTTCAGGGGATAGGAGAGGAAGGTGAAATCTCATTGTGTGAGAAGTGGTTTATTCTACTTGTGCATGGACACCATTGGATACAGTATCAATTTCTTACATGCCATGCTCTGTGATAACCACCAGTACCATATCAGAAGGACGCCAAAACAAAAAGATGTGCCAGATTATTGTGCCAGCTTGTATTAAAATGTTCCGCAATCATCATTAGATTGTTTTCAATTTCCATGATCCAACTGCAGTCACTCTTTTGCAAGCGCATGACAAGTCGCAAAACTAGCTACATTGACTAGAATGTTGGTGGGGATCTGTGATGTGGACAGATGACACTGACAACACCAGGTTTACACCCACAATTCCAGATCTAACAAATTCTACACATCAGGAAGTTCACGACTGCATCTGGATTTCCTAAGCCAAATCCACAATTCCATTAACATGCTCTGGACAGAACACTATGATTGTGACCAAATATACTTCACAAAATGTAAAGACTATAAGAAATGCAATGTCAATCGTTTTCTTAAACATAGAGATTTTAGATAAAAAGCAACAAATTCTCTATTTGCTTTCATTTGGGTGGAAATAGGCTGCATCCAGTCCAATTGAGAAAATGACTGGAGGAGGGGGAAGATTTTTATTTTTTAAAAAATAAAATAAAAATCTTGCCCCCTGTAATAGATTTCTCTCCCCCACCCTCCTGGCTTTCTGTTCAGTTCTCTGTATGAATAACAAGAATGGCAGCCATTTTCTCCCAGCTCAACATCAAAACCCCTTTCATCTGCTGTCTAAATGCAAACAAAGCAAACCTTCCACCAGGCCTTTCTTTCCAGATAAATTAAAACTCTCATGTCCTGGGGCCTAAATCAAGCCTACAGGCCTTCCCTAGATAAATCCTTTCTCAACCTGAAATCTTCTTGCTACACGTGCTCCTTGTAAGATAATTTTGCAGGAGCTAATCAATAATGCAACAGTAAATTGCATTTAAATAAACATTAGCAGTCCTCTTAATGAATAAAATCTCGTCTGCAATTTGTCAAAGTCAGAAGTGCTGGACTCTTTTGATATTCATTAGAATATTGAAAATTAGAGCTTTGACAGGCTTTATGTACACTGCAATTATGTGGTTTTTTCTGAGACACATGGGTGTGCTTTATTTTCACAAGAAGCATTGAATAAAAACAGTGGTATACACAAAGAGTTTGAGACATCTAAGTCATATTCTTGATGGCAGTGTGTGTGGTTTGCCTTTTTTTAAACAGAGAGATAGTTTGAGATTAGAAATGCCTACATCTTACAGATTCTGGAGCATTCATGCATTATAGGGAATGTTTTCTGAAATTCTCTTTGACATGAAGAATGATTTGGTGCAAGGATTGATTTGGTACAGGAATTGAAAAAGATCAATCCTTTTTGTAAAAAAAAAAAATATTGCCCTTAGCAGCAATACTTTATAGATATGGAATTTCATGAACCTTTTTCATTGAAATTTTGTGTGTGTGTGTGTGTGTGTGTGTGTGTGTGTAATATTTTATATTGGCATTTAGTAGATAGATTTTTTTAAGGGGAGAAATTTTCAGGAATCGTATTCCAAAGGTACTTCCATACTACAAACATACTGTGTTGTTAGGGGGATGCTGTGATTTGAATGTGAAAAGCTTCGTATTGTGGAAAGAAATGCCAGCTGGTGAAAGAACCATTAAATTGAAGGATAATCTCAAGGGAAGAGACTGAAGCCCTTCCCCTAAGGTAAATGGGGCAAAGGCTGATTGATATAATGGAAGTAACAGAACAGCAATGGGATAGTATATATAAGCAAATAAAAAAAATTTAAAAAATGAACTAGCCCCCACCCCCTAATCACTTACATTTTCTATAATTTTGTGGAACAAGCTGACCATGCAAAATATTCTGTATGCAAATATATTATTTTGTCAGTACAATTTTCGCAGGGTGGGAGTTCGAGATATAATATTTATTCTGTGTAGGTATTACAATTGTTAGAGTAAGAACCTATAGTGATTCTCCTGCCCTTCTAACTACACTGGAATAGTGTGATGCATAGATACCACTCTACTCAGAAACAGAAATGGTATGTTCAGCACATGGCTGTAAACTCCTAGGATGAAAGATGAATAACCAAACCCTACCATTATTGCTTCTCTAGAGCTCTAAATGCTATTCAGAGTCAAGCGATGTATGTAAAATTATACATAATGACAAATAATGCTGCATTATTTCTTCTGGTTGTTCTTAATGTAAATCTGTGCCATTAAGATACTTAAAGAAACATAGGCAACTTAAATATGGGCCCTGCTACCACCACCCCCTCCCCCCTCACACATATGCACAAAGAAATGATGAAAATGTTGCTATGTTATTCTCTGGGGTGTAATATAAATAATCTGGGCCAACCCAGTATATTTTGTAGCATGAGGCAAAGTACAAAATGGCTCCTCCGTTCCATGTACTGAAACCAACCAGAGTGGCCATTGGTTCTTACTTCACCATTGATGGTGGGGCTGTGCCCTCCAACCCTTGAGGGCAGCCTGCTAATTGAGACCACATCCACAACATACATTTAAAGTATCCCTTTAATAGTCAAGCTTCCCCCCCCAAAGAATCCTAGGAGCAGTAGTTTGTTAAGGTGCTGAGAGTTGTTATGGGACCCCTATTCTTCTCACAGAGCTATATTTCAGAGTTCCTTGGGAAGAGGGATTGTTAAACCCCTCTATAAATTGTAGCTCTGTTTTCACAGTGGTCACCTGACATATCTTATTTACATTTTTGGACAGCAAAGTCAACACGGCACACCCATACCTGTCTACTCTTCCTTCAAAAGGATATGAGACACTATTATTATCATTGTGTCCTCCTGGAATTTTACCACCACTGACTTTGGGCTAACAAGGATGCTATGGTCCTTTGGTAGCTGGATTTGATCTTGATCTGCTTAACAGGACGGCAGCTGAGGACCTTTACTAATATGGGAATGGGTCCTTAGAGCAACAAAAGGCAGAAATTCAAAATTGCCAAGGGCAAGAAATGTCTTCAAAGGATATTTTCTAAAATTATGTAAGATGTAGCTGTTAAAATTTGCATTACAATATATTGCGATCTTTGCCTTTTTATTATGCTATTATTTGAAATAACGTCATGAGGGGAGAAAGAAGAGACTTCTCATTTATTTATTCTTTGTTTTGTTTGTTCTTTATTGGTAGTAGAGAGGTCTAAAGATTATTTGAAAGTAATTGCTCTTTTAAAGTTGAGAGCACTTGTCCCTAGAGCACAGACCTTTGACATACCTAGTGGTGTCTTGGACTCACAACATTGTTCGGCAGAGCTCTATAGCCTCCTTGGGTAGGCATCTGCAGCAGTCCAAAAGGCTTTTCTAAAGCCGCAATCCTATATATACTTATTTGGGGAAATGTCCTGATGAACTTAATATGACTTCTGAGTCATATTAAGGATTGCACTTCACTAACAGAGTGCTAGGCTTGACAAGACAACCATGTTGTTGTTGTTGTTGTTGTTGTTGTTGTTGTTGTTGTTGTTGTTAATATCCTGTCCTTCTTCACTTTCCTGTTCCCAGGGTAGGTAACAAAAAAAATAAAAAGGGTATTTTAAAGGCTACAAATCTGGTATTTTACCAACTAGAAATCTGGCATCGATTTTAATAAATAGATTTAGAAATCAATGCCAAAATTCAGTGCAATCCTTTTCCACCACCTTTCCAAGTTCAGTCATAATTAAGATTTGTGAGCAAGTTCTTGGCAGTTATTTTGCACTGTGGGAAGAAGTTTTTCTCTTGCCTCACATAACTAAGCAAAAGCTTAATTTCTTCCAAACTTTTTCCAAATGTTCACCTTTGGGCTAAAACTAAGAAAGGGAAATGTCAACTCTAAGGGTTGTTTTTTTAAAACAAGAAAATACTAAGCTGTTATTGAAACCATTTATTAATCTTAACTGGAGAGGCACATACAATGATAAAAAGTGGTATTTCCTGGAAAAAGGACACCATACTCAAGTAATGCATACAGACAGATCAATCAATATCACTAATGCATCCTAAAGGTTGTTGCTTTTCCTGCAGTCGTTGCAGCAGAATTAATGGACTACAATGGAGATTTCTATTGCTGTGAGCACAACAGTGATAGATTAGAGAGTCTATTTTATGTTAAGCATGATTTAGACACATAGTTGTATCCACTAAGAAAATTAGTAATGTAGCTTTCTAAAACCTGCACTGGCCTACCTTTTACAAACCCCTGTCCTTCTCCTCTCTGTCACATCACAAACAGAGCATATATTAACATAAATTGATTCACCACTCCTCCCTTACTCTGTCATTTGCTATTCTGGCCTTTGCCTCCCCATCTCTGCCATGGTCTAACCAGATTGGTGACAGGACCTATCTTTCTGAAACTCTACAGGAAGCCATGTACATTGAGGGTACTGTATAAATAATAATGTACTGGTGGAATGGAAAGACCCCATGGGCCATGATTGTCTCTGGATATAAACTCTATATAAGAAGGACAAGGAAGGACGTACTACCAGACTTTTAGAAGACATCTGAAGGCAGCCCTGTTTACGGAAGCTTTTAATGTTTGATGGATTACTGTATTTTAATATTTTGTTGGAAGCTGCCCAGAGTGTCTGGGGAAGCCCAGCCAGATGGGTGGGGTATAAATTATTATTATTATTATTATTATTATTATTATTATTATTATTATTATGTGTGGTGTTGCTTTGCACATTGAAGAGGACGCTGAGTGCAGCAAGCATGAATTCTATCCCTGAACGATGGCCCTCCTGTTGAAGCCAACCCAAAAACATGCTCACACAGTGGAAAACTGTGAGACTGCTCCATCCTCCTTTACATGCAAAACGCATTCTGAAAGCATTGACCATCTTTTCTGGTGATGGTACCTGGACCTAGTGTCCCCACAAAAGGCAATCAGTGATGTAGACCAGGGATCATAGGAGCCAACTCCTAGGGGCCACGGGGGCCTTGGCCCCCACAATAAAATATTTGAGGGAGCTGTGCCCCCACAAAGTTGTTGGACATTCCCATTCAAATGGTATATGTGCACTGCATCATGTGATCAATTATGTGGGGTGGGGTGGGCTTTACCTGGGCCCCCACAATATTTTATTCAAGTTGGCACCTCTGCCAGGGATGGGAAGTCTCAGGCCCAGGAGCCAAATGAACTCCCCAGGCCTCTCTATCAGACCACTGGGAGTCTTCCCAGGCCACACACCCTTGCCAGCCACACTGCCTTTCTTTAGGACATATTCCCCTTACTAGCCCTCCTTTGTACCCTCCTTGAGTATTTTTGCCTGGCTGGAATGTGTTTCTGAACTCTGATCATGCTTGCCTGGATGGGGGATAGAGAGGAATGCTTTAAGAAACTGGCATGTGGTTTTAAAAAAGATTACAACAATACAAACACAACACGTAGGCTAACAGTTAGTAGAGAATATATAATAGAATAATGATATCATTCAAATTGTAGGGAAAAGCCAGTCAAAGTTCATATGTATAATATAACAGAGTGGTAGCGAGGAGCGTCAAGCCGTGTGTTCAAAACAGATATCTAAGAACAGTCTCACAATAGTCTTTCAAAAGTTTCAACAGAAGACGTCTCAAAAGTTTCAGAAGTAAAGTCTCTCAATAGTCTTTCAAAAGTTTCAGCGGAAGAGGTCTCAAAAGCCTCAAAAGGACAATGTCTCCGGAATGATACTACTGTTTCGGAATAGTTTTCATGGGTCTGCTTTATTTTTGTATGCTGTATAGGCCATACTGTTCCTTTAAGTATATCATTATTGGAAACACCTGTGGCTTACTTCATATGTCCTATGCAATTGTGTTGCACGTATCAGCAGCTACACTATCTAGTGAGCACTGATCCTTAGCATGAATCTTACTTACATATTCTGTTGAAAAAAATTGAGTAGGTACCCTTTTTATATATATTCTGTTTTGTATATTCTGTTTTATTATACAGTGTGTATGCAGGTAGCTCAGTTTTGTTATCATTCATCGGTTATATGCCTTGTATCTTATTTCTAGCTGATGAAGACTATTACAAAACAGTAGTATATACAGGGGTTTGTTTTTGGTTTTAAAAAAGATAACATTCACATTGGTTGCTCTGGTCAGTTTTGCCTCTGGCTTTGCCCAACACTACCACATGGCTTCTGGAAGGTTGCCCAGAAGTAAACATAGCCCTCAGGCTAAAAAACAATATCTCACCCCTGATGTGTACACACACACACACACACACACACACACACACACAGACACACTTGCATACGCTCAGGGCATCAGCTCAGTGTGCAAGTAAAAGGGGCCAGCACTGATGGATCAGGGTGACTTTCAGCAAAAGAAGTCTCCCTGATTTCAGTGGCACTCAAGTGCATGGTAGTGACTCAGAATCCCACACAGTTCCATGAGATTTACTGCCATGTATGCATGCATAGGATTTCCAATCTTAGGATCACTGCTGAAAACTACTGCTACACCCTGTGCATGGGAATACAGTATGATGTGGAATACTCTATTTATCATTCTGGTAAGTACATTACTTATTTACCATGGGGGAGAAAAGGAATTTGATTTGTCTCTATTGCATTTTCGTTTTGCACTCCATATCTTAAAAAATGCATGAAGTTGTAATATTGGACAATGTGTAGTAGATCGAAGGGTCTCTTTCTTGAGATAGCAGCAGAGTTTGGGGCACTGGGGTGAGGAATGTAGAGGAAACATACTGAGAAGCTTCTGGATCAGAAGGATTAATTTTCCAATAATTAATTTTCACCTAGGTTCAATGCTGAGCAGGATTTTTATCCAAAATAGTCTTCTGATGACTGACGTTTACAATATGTCACATTTAATATGCCTAGAGGATATTTGAATTGCCTGTATTTCTAGAAAATTTAAACAGAGGCCTTAATATGAGTACTTATAGTAAACCCTGTCAAACAGATAGAATTACGTTGATCGTGGATGTATCGTGTTCATGTTCATTTTGATTCTCCCCTGAATTTTTCTTTCAGGAGAAAGAATGAACATTTCCAGGGTTTCTTATTCTTCTTGAGACAGACAAATGCACACCAAAGAGCACCAGTGTGTAGCAAAACACCCAATTTATTAAGGTCAGTCATGACTACAACCTTGTGTATGCTCAGTGGGGCTCACTTCTGACTTGTAAAACACAATGACCCTTAATGCCCGCTCACCCAGTCCACTGGTGGGCAGAATTTGCAACCTGGCGCATGGCACCACCTTCCCTCAGAGAGACACGCCGTGCCATTGCATCTGGGGGGCCCTCCCCCTGGTGTTGGGGAGCCTGCCAATCTCCCATTCAAACCACCCATTCCACAGCGTCTGGGTGGGCATGGCCAGGAGGAGCAGACCAAGAGTGGGCAGCCTTCACTCCAGTCTGCTCCAAGGGCTTAAAAGGAAGGCCAAACGCTGAGCAGGCAGTCGGTGAACTCCCCTCAGCTGCGTGGGAAGGGGGCTAGCTCTGTAAACACACATTTTTCAGGGCCCCCAAGTTCCGATTAACCCTGCTGTGCCTCAGCAGCACACACCCCTGGTATGAGGGGCCTGGGGGGTAGCCCCCCTCCCCAGTGCTTAAGCCAAGGCTTCCTACATCTGAAAATGTTAATAAAGTTGTGGCCACTTTAATCCCAAAATACATTGTCGAGTGCAATCATTGTTCCCGGACTGGCTCTGGGGTGGGGGAGCAGATCTGCGCCTGGGCTCGCAACTAAGCATCTTTATGCCACTGAAATGGAAATACAATTTTATTTTATTTTAATTAGAAATACAAACAATATTTCAAAGTAGGGTTACCCTATTTAAACTGCAGTCATCAAGTTGGAACTCCATCAATGAAAATGAAAAATGTATCCAATTTCTGCTTGATTATTTTTCTCATTCGCTTACTTCCTGTGCGCTAAGCTATCACAAATATTAGTAAAACTTGAAAGCCTTGTTATCAACTCAGTCATCTGCCACAGCAAAGTTTCATCAATTGCCCTTGCATTTTGCCAGATGAATTTTCTGCTGTGGGGAAAAAACACACGTTTCATAGCTGCACTTCCCTGTGTTCCCCCCCTCCACTACACCATAGATCATTATTCTACACAAGTATCATTCTATCTCTCTCTCTCTCTCTCTCTCTCTCTTGCTCTCTCTCTCCACACACATACATACAACAAGACATAAAGGTAAAGGGACCCCTGACCATTAGGTCCAGTTGTGACCGACTCTTGGGCTGCGGCGCTCATCTCACTTTATTGGCCGAGGGAGCCGGCGTACAGCTTCCGGGTCATGTGGCTGGCATAACGAAGCCACTTCTGGCGAACCAGAGCAGCACATGTAAACGCCATTTACCTTCCCACCGGAGCGGTACCTATTTATCTACTTGCACTTTGACGTGCTTTCGAACTGCTAGGTTGGCAGGAGCTGGGACCGAGCAACAGGAGCTCACCCCGTTGCAGGGATTCGAACCGCCGACCTTCTGATCGGCAAGTCCTAGGCTCTGTGATTTAACCCACAGCACCACCCACTCCCCACAACAAGACATACTACACTGCAAAATCACTAACACAAAGCATCAAGGCACTCATCACTGAGGTCTCCTCACATAGCACCAGCTTGTAGGACTTCTCAAGTGATCAGTGTTGACTGAACCTGGGAAGCTGCCCTGTACCAACTTATATTGTGTCTGTCTAGCCCAGTATACAGGGGTACCTCAGGTTACAGATGCTTCGGGTTACAGACACTTCGGGTTACAGACTCCACTAACCCAGAAATAGTACCTCGGGTTAAGAACTTTGCTTCAGGATGAGAACAGAAATCGTGAGGTGGCAGAGGGAGGGCCGATTAGCTAAAGTGGTACCTCAGGTTAAGAACAGTTTCAGGTTAAGAACAGACCTCCACAACAAATTAAGTTCTTAACCTGAGGTACCACTGTAGTTTACTCCGACTGGCAGCAGGTTTCAGGCAGAAGCCTTTCACATCACCTGCTAATCCCTTTAACTGGATATTCCAGGGACTGGACCTGGATTCTTCTGCACACAAAGCTGTGTACCCTACCACTAAGCTATAGCCCCCCATCTTCCCTTTCCGTTGAATTTTTACAGTTTCCCTAAACTACCTGCAGGAGTCACAGAGCTAACAAGGTACAATGTTGTTGTTTTGTCCACATATAGAAGCAATAGCTCCTATCTAGCCACATGTTGCTACCCATTTAAGGCCATTTTACCAGGATTGTACCTCTCACCTTCTCCAATTACTGCAGGGAAACTTAATATGCCCATGAAACCTAAAGAATAACCTTAAGAAATTACTGTAGGGGATAGTCTCTCTCTAAATATGTGAGAGATTCTTTCTCTAAATATGTGAATTCTGCATAAGCTGGCTGGGAAATGTTTATGGAATGTTTATGGAAAATGATTAAATCAAAAATTTAAGTTTAACAGCATTAAATAATTTCCCATATCTTCTTGCCCAGTTTGCTTAATAGGGATATACTGCTACACTCGGTCCTGCAATCTTCACTCCTGAGAGATCAACAATGCAGTTAACAGGACTTACTCTAGAGTCAACAGTGCCCAATTTCAACCTCAGCTTTATAATCCATGTGGCCCCCTGTATATTTAAAGCTATGATTTGGATTTAGCTTTAATGATTATTATATTTCTTCCTTAAACTCAGGTAGATAATTGCTTGCCATGCAAGGACAGCTTCCAATGAGTCGTCATTACCATGGATGAAAAATGTAGGTCGTTTTGGCACTCAGTAATGAAAGAAGTCCTGAAAATGGGTTTTTAGAAGTTGATCTCTGAGTACAGAAGCAACCTGGCTGAAATTGAGACCATTCCTCATGTTCTTGCACTCCAGATCCCATTTTGTGAGAGGGCACGATAAAAAAGAGGTGAAATGACTTTGATTTTGGCATTTGATTATGTTCCTGAAGACTGAGGTGTCTACCTCCGGTCCACTTAGCCATAAATAAGTACTTGATCATTTGGACTGTGCATGTTCAATAGAAACAGTGCCGGCTACTTCACCCATCATATGTCTTGTAGGTTCTGCAGCCAGATACTCAATTTGGTAACCTTGATCTCTCTTAAAACAAACTTTACTCAAAAGAAGCTGCCTTCTTATACCAGGTCAGACCATTGGTCCATCTAACTCAGTATTGTCTACACTGATTGGCAGCAGCTTTGCAGGGTTTCAAGGTCTCTCCCAATCCTACCTGAAGAGGCTGGGGATGAATGGAGGACCTTCTGCATGCAAAGAAGTTGCTCTATCACTGAACATAGCTGGCAATAGAATACACAAACAATACACTCTACTGCAATGCACTCTATGTGTGGCTACCTTTGAAGTGACCTGGAAACTACAACTAATACAGAATATGGCAGCTAGACTGGTGACTGGAAGTGGACGCCGAGACCATATAACACTGGTCCTGAAAGTCCTACATTGGCTCCCAGCATGTTTCTGAGCACAATTAAAAGTGTTGCTGCTGACCTTTAAAACCCTAAATGGCCTCGGCCCAAAATACCTGAAGGAGGTCTCCACCCCCATCGTTCAGCCCAGACACTGAGGTCCAGCGCAGAGGGCCTTCTGGTGGTTCCCTCAGTATGAGAAGTGAGCTTTCAGGGAACCAGGCAGAGGGAGAGGGCCTTCTCAGTGGTGGCACTCGCCCTGTGGAACACCCTCTCATCAGTTGTCAAGGAAATAAACAACTATCTGACTTTTAGAAGATATCTGAAGGCAGCCCTGTTTAGGGGAGTTTTTAATGTTTGATGTTTTATTCTGTTTTAATATTCTGTTGGGAGCCACCTGGAGAGGCTGGGGAAACCCAGCCAGATGGGTGGGGTATAAATATATTATTATTATTATTATTATTATTATTATTATTATTATACATGACCATTTTCCTGTAGTATTGTTTAAGACTCAGAATGGGTATCAGAATGTGACTTCAGTGGAGGTTCCATGGCTCACTCTCTTCTGGTCACATATTTAGTTTTAAAGTTGAACATATAGGGGGCATTCCTAGCCCTACCTGAAGATGGCAGGGATTGAATCTGTGACTTTCTGTGTGCAAAGGAAATGCTGTATCACTCAGCTAAGGCTCCTTCCTTCTCATTTCGAAAACAAATCACACGTCAGATCTCTTCACAGGCTTGAATTAAACACATTGTTCCACAGTAGCTTTTTTCGGTTAACCCGCAGAGGAAACATAATACCATCTAAACAAATGGGAATACATTTAGTGATAAGAGGACCCTTAATCTCATATTCCTTGCCTCAGCATCCCCTTGGCATCCTTCTCTGTGTTCAGCAGCATGCTTCTCCTTGGCATCAGTGTCAAAATCTGCATTCACCTTCTGCACAACATTAGGAAAACATTCTGGCTTGCTCCGTAGATTATTTGTCAGGGCACAATGCAAGTCCTTAAAAGAAGCAGTGCAGTTAATCTTTAAAATGTTCAGGAAATCAGTTGTCAATAATGGGACACTGGGGTAGCTATCATGGGCATAGCCAGGGGGGCAGGGAAGGTCAGCTATGCCATTGTCTCCCCTCTTCTGTTCTTAAGAATGAAGGACTCAAAGGGCCAAAAGAAAGGGTTGTTGTGTCAAGCCTTATTCTGCTCTAGAGTATTCTTCTGCCTTGCAGATGTCATAGGAGTGTTGAAAGCTGTCTTGCACTGAGTCCAGCCATTGGTGCATATAGCCCAGTATTGTTGACACTAACTGAGTGACTGCCCAGAAATTCATGTAGGAGTCTTTCCCAGCCCTACCTAGACATGCTCAGGAATGGTCCCAGGACTTTCTGCATGCAAAGTTTATGTGCTTTGCTGCTGAGCTGTGGCCCATCCCACTTCAGTATTTTGTTTAAGCAGTAAACATTGTGATGAATTTTTACTTTGGAGCACAATATTAATTTTGCCTTCATTTGCTGAAGAGTTCAAAAAATTATCTCAGAGGAGAATGCAAATAGATGAGTTACCCTGTTTGGAAGTTCAATCTAATCACATGTAAGCGAACATTTGAAGGGAAACAGGATGCTTTTAATCCCAACCCTCTCCCGTGTGTCATTTGATGGCAAAGGTCTTAAGTGATGTGGTACATGGGATGCAAACACCATCCTGGTGGCCAAATCAATCTGCCTTGGACATATGTGGAGGTGCCTCCTGTACTCATTAGGGTTTCCTAGGCAATTGAATTGACTTGATTCTCCAAGGACAGCACTTGGACAACACGAATGGTCTAACTTTTGGTGGTTTATTTGTATGTGACAGAGTTGTCCATGTGGTTGGGATGGTTATTTCATATTGTTGTACGATTTTAGTGGATAAACACTGAGTCTTTTTTGTTTCATTTTAATGGATTTCTATTGAATATTGTATTGTGCATGTTAATACCCCTGCAATTCACTTCAGGACTCCTTCTGGCACTGTGAAGTGATACATAAATTGAATAAATTCAAATTGAATTGAAACAGAACCCTGAACAATCCAGGTTATAAATTGTTTGAGGAGCCTCCATTGAGTAGAAGAGGCTTCCTGCTTCAGACCTTTGCCCTAAACTGCATACAGATGATGTGCTAGAGGAGGAGGAGTTTGGCAGCACCCATACCCCAACTTCTTGTCATTACGTATGAGAGGACTGTACTCCCAAATAAAGCTAAAAACTCACTGGGCTGTCAGAAGCCCTGAAATAGTTCAGTAAGTGTTATATACGCTCTAGAGACTCATTGATGAGGAGCATGAGAAAAGCAGTATGGTTTATCTGAAGGATAAAGGTAAAGGGACCCCTGACCATTAGGTTCAGTCATGACCGACTCTGGGGTTGCGGTGCTCATCTCGCTTTATTGGCCAAGGGAGATGGCGTACAGCTTCCGGGTCATGTGGCCAGCATGACTAAGCTGCTTCTGGCGAACCAGAGCAGCGCATGGAAACACCGTTTACCTTCCCGCCAGAGCGGTACCTATTTATCTACTTGCACTCTGACATGCTTTTGAACTGCTAGGTTAGCAGCAGCAGGTACCAAGCAAGGGGAGCTCACCCCGTCGCGGGGATTTGAACTGCCGACCTTCTGATTGGAAAGTCTTAGGCTCTGTGGTTTAACCCACAGCACCACCCGCGTCCCAGTCTATCTGAAGGATATTTAACCTTAATTTGGATCCTAAATATAACAAAATGCTACTCACACAATAGAGACATTCCATGTGTACAACCAATCAACTGCAGTAATGTTGAATGGCACACGGTTTATTTTGTAGGGTTTGGCAGTTATGGGATCAGCTGAACATATGTGACACAAGCCTATGTACAGGTAGAACAGAGGCAGATAAGTAGCAGAAGACTGTCACCACTCATGTCCCACTCTATTGATGGATCATCTTTGGGTTAACATAGTAAAAAGTAAGGGTGCTTTAGATAATATCCCACTTTGTACTTAAGGATCCCAGATGATTTCCCACTGGTAAGGATCAGACCTTCACTTCAGATAAAGAACTGCATGAGGTACCATTACACATAAAATAAATAAGATGTGATAGTCTGGGTGAGGCTCCATAACTGCCTTCATATGGTTGCAGTTTCAATCTTCGCTTTCTCCAGTTTTTAAAAGGATCAGAACAGGAAAGACTTTTGACAGTAAAATACCATATTTTTTCGTCTATAAGATGCCCCCATGTATAAGACACCCCCTATTTTTGGCATTTTTAGGGGGGGACCTAGTCTTAGACACAGAAAAATATGGTACTTTTCTTCCTGAGGCTCCAGGAAGCTGTTGCTGGTGAGAGGAGACAATACTGAACCCAGACAGACAAATAGTCTGACACGGTATGCGGTATGTTCCTAATTTCAAGACAATATATAGGTTGCATCTACGTGGCATTTTATTAAGCTTCCATGACTTTTCCCTAACTGTTAATTTCCACATTACATTTGAGCTTTCACATAATGAAAATACACTTTTGGAACTACAGTGGAATGTTGTGCATGTTTAGCATTTCCAAATTGATTTTTTTTCTGGAAGCTAATAACATGGAAATGAACACTCAACTTGCCCTATATTCAACCATAGTTCCAGAAGGGACTATATTGTGTGAAAGTTCAAATGTGATGTGGAACTTAACACTTATGGGAATGCTATGAAAACTTATTAAACTGTCATGTAAATGCAGCCATTGTATGCTGTACCTTAATCAATGTAGAGGATTATGTGATTAGTTTACTAGCTATTCACTGCTATGAACTTGGAGATTCTCCACTTTACCTCAGTGGTGGACCATTGCTTTGTATGTGATGGATCCTCCCTCCATAGACTTTGCAGGGAAGCCTACATAGACAATTGCTCCTTGTTTGCAATGCAACACGAATAGGGATCTAAACTGGGCTAGATTTATGCTGCAAAGAAGTGTCTCCACTGCATGTACACACATGCACATAAAACCACATACATTCTCTGTGGCAGACAGCAAAATAGAACAATGTTGTTGGTATTAATTTGACCTTTGAACATAATCCAATAAGTCAAATTCTTTTGCAGCCAAGCTCTACTGAAGTCAATAGAATTGTGCCCACAGTAAATGTTTTAAATTGTAAAAGTAAGTGGAGATTTGTTTCAATTTTCCTTGTTGGTTATCAGATCAACAGACTAATATGTTTCAAATGGAGATATAACAGGCACTTGTTCTGGAAGCACAGTTCTCTAATACAGTTTCCTGAGGGCAAGCACAGTATACACAGAAAGATACAGAAAATCGCATTATGTAACCGTGGCAAAGACTGCCTACTACATCAGTACAAAACTCTTACATACAGAGTAAACCAGCACATAGGATGGATGTGACACTACCACTCTTTGGACAGACAGATATATATAGATAGATATATAAAATCTAATTTTATTTCCAGTTCTCTTGGATATTTTTCCATTTCTTTTTGCACTCATTTGCATTTTTACTACATATTATTGCTTCCCCCCCCCCTAGGGACCTTAACCACTATATTTCCACCCCCCTGTAGCAGATGAACCCTTCATTGCTTCAGAGGTTTTTACAGAGTACATCTTACAATATGGGAGAGGCAAAAAAGAGACCCTCAAAACTTGCAGCAACTAGTACCTGGGAATTTGTAGAGGGTACATCTACCCTGGTTTTTCTGTACTATCATTAGGCTCCGTCTGGTAGCAGTGATGTGATATCACATTACTACAACTACTATATTTTTACCTTGTCCTTCCTTCAGGTATGTGATGCATTGCAATATACTGGGTTTTAATAAAAAGTGTGAAAAAGTGGCTGCAGTCCTAGCACCACTTTCCTGGGGAAAAGCTCCACTGAATTCAACAGGACTTACCGTATTTTTCGCTCTATAAGACGCACCAGACCACAAGACACACCTAGTTTTTGGAGGAGGAAAACAAGAAAAAAAAAATTCTGAATCTCAGAAGCCAGAACAGCAAGAGGGATCATTGTGCAGTGAAAGCAGCAATCCCTCTTGCTGTTCTGGCTTCTGGGATAGCTGTGCAGCCTGCATTCGCTCCATAAGGCGCACACACATTTCCCCTTACTTTTTAGGAGGGAAAAAGTTGAGTCTTACAGAGCAAAAAATACGGTATTTCTGAGTAAACATGGTTAGGATTGTGCTGTTAAAAGTTAATTAAATGGCAGCACATTGTTGCATAGAGAAGAATGTTGTGGCATTGCTAGGGTTAGGTACAGGTGTGCCACGCACCCACAGTTTTCCCAGTCAAAATCCAGTAGATTTCCTTGGCACTCATGCAGATACATACTACACCAAGCTCAGTACAGCAATCAGCATTGTTGCTGAGCACTAAGTGGGGAATTGAATGTGTTCCCCTTGGTGACAAAAGATTGCTGTTTCAGTGCTGGAAATATGCAGCGCACCTGCAACAAATGTAGTATGAAAGATCCCCCCCCAACCACTGAGTAACAACTGCACAAGCCTTGCACACTAAGCCTCTCATTTGGAAAGGCCCTAATCCCCGAGGGGAAAGAGACTTTAGTTGAACAATCAGAAAACTGGCTTGCTTTGTGGTGTTTACACTGCTGCTTGCTAATGGATAACCATAAAGGAAGCAAAAGGGCTCTTACACAATTGAGTATGCTATCATGGGAGTCTTCTGAGTGTGCCTTTTTTATTTGCTGCAGTCAGGTTAATGAGCTCACCAGCCCACTTGATGTTGAGGACTTTGTAACAAAGCAATCTCTCATTAAATGCTGCTTGGCACCACTCTCTTGAAGCAGAGGGACATTCGGATTATTGAATGCCTTTGTATTCTTCCTTCCTACCAGGCTATGGAGTCCAGCAGTGGCATCAGGCCCACACACTTCCTGGCAGGCATCCAGTCCTCCGCCTTCAAGCTGCATGGGCATTTGCCAATCTAAGCAGCACTGGTAGGCAAACAAGCATGGCACACGACGGCTTTGGCCGGTGGCCAAGTGTGCAGTTGAACAATCACCCTTGTTTCTACTGTACAGGGAGACACATTCCTCGCCTATTCTCTCCCATTCAGCTGATTTACATGTCAAAGTTTTGTTATGATACAAAAGAATGTGCATTTATCTACATTTTCTTTCTCCTTTTACACCTTTATTAGTCCCTCGGCAGCGCAGGTCATGAATTCATCAATGGCTTTATTTAAATCTCTCCTGGCTGACAGTTTCTTCAATGAAATGACCCCATAGTGTTATCAGTTAGCTAGCAGGTGGGTCTGCTTATTCAGAGTCTCACTGGCAACAATGCATCATGGGTGATGAGCAATCTATGCATGATCCAGCTCTCCCTGACATTACTCATGAGATTTTTTCCCTTGTTCACTGCGATGATGGAACTTGGGGAAAATATTTTCTATTCAGCATTGCACTCTCAGGCATATTGACCAAAAGTTCCCACAAAAGCCATAAGTGTCTATAAATTCTAAACAGCTCCATTCATTGCAAGAGGACTTCTAGAAAACTGATCCATTTAACCTTATGTTAAAAAAAAATCTTTGAAAAGAAATGATATGCATATTCAAGGCATATCCATACTCTCTCTCTCTCTCTCTCTCTCTCTCTCTCTGTGTGTGTGTGTGTGTGTGTGTGCAGTATCTGTCAAGGATAAGAATGCTGTCAGAAGCAAAGAAGGAAGCCTCATATTTGCTGAATAGACACAGTCTCTGTTCTTTGTTAACAAGCCTATTGTCCACTTAGAAAACTGGATTTATGTTATACTCTGTTATCTGGATTCCTACCATTCCTCCATCCTTCTTCATACTGCTATGATGTCTAAGGATATAATTTTTTGAAGAGGATCTGTGGCTTCAACCAAAACTAAAAGGCTGCCTGCTGTTTTTCAAGAACAACCTAAAGTATTTGAGTTGGAGGGAGGGGCCACAGTTTAGTGACAGAGCACATGCTTTGCACGCATAGAAGCACAAGTTCAGTCCCTAGCATCTCCAGCTAATGGTACCCAATAATTAGGGATGAAGAACATCTCTGCAAGACTGCTGCTGCACTAATGCACTATTGACCTGGGTTCAGTGTAAGACAGTTTGGTATAATTATATGGTTTATATCAAGGATGTGGATCCTATGGCCTCCACAGCTGGACCACCAGCCCCATCTAGTATGGTCAGTGGTGAGGGATCATGGGTGCTGGAGTCCTGAAACATATTGAGGGTCACAGGTTTCCTATGAAAGGAAGGACAGGATATAAATTTAATAAAATGAAAGGCCCTATATTGAAGAACCATATTCTGAAAATTCACATGTCTGATGTCCTCATTACATCCCTGCTGTGATATTCCATGCCAGAGGAGGCCTGCCACAATCTGAACTGAGTTCACTGGAATTCACTTGACAAAGTGATGATCAAGATGTCAGTGCCAGACATGATAAAATGATCTGGGATCCTGCAGATTTTAATGTGTTTTTGTGATGCTGAACTTCCTAAATCTTCATGACATTTCTGAAGAAATGGAGGAACATCCTCTGTCTTCACATCTCTGTTGAGAGTGTGACATTTCACACACATGGTATCTTTCTTACTCAAATATATGTATGCATACTAACATTCATGCTAGGCAAAATATTTGAAAGGCATGCTCTTCTTTTCACCCAATTTCCAAATATTGCAGTTTGGGTTACATTTCGCACCAATGTATGTCCCAATCATTTTCATGGGAGCTGTTCTTACAATTTGAACTATACATTTAGCATATGATGAACTATTATTGCATCCTAGTTGTAAACATTTTACATATAACCTGCAACACACTTCTTTTTTGGCTACTGGCAACTTCTTACCTTACATCGCTCAGGAATTCTTAGAAAACAAAAACCCATGTAGTTTTGAAATCAGTGGTTAAAATCAGTGCAGTCTTGCTTGGTATCAGAAGCCATCCCACAAATTTGGTTAAAATCAGTGCAGTTTCAAAAGGTCCAGTCCACCATCTTGATTCAAAATGGCATCCAACTATAATAAAACATGGATGAAAATCTGGTCCTTGGTCTCAGAAACCATCATACAAAATTTGGTTACAATATCTGAAGTCCAAATGCATAGCAAACAACTTTCCAAAATATGTAGTAGCTAAGGTGTTGTTATCATCTAGTCCAATTTATTATTCACCATCATAGGAACTCTATAATAAAGCCAACACAAGCCCATTCTTATCCCTAAGAAAGGCATATTAAAGGCCACTGTTTTTATAAACTAGTGAGGCTTTATCCTGTTTGTGAATGCTTAAAAGAACATCCTATTGATTTTAATGGGACCTACTCCCAGATAAGTGTGTATAGGGTGTGTATAGCATTACATTCAATAGGATAATGAGCATCACCACATCCAGAATAGATCAGGTCCCTACATATGAACTGAGTGAACCAATTACATGGCTTGAGATGATGCAAAATTCAAGTTCACAAGCCTAATGCATCCTCACATGACTCTGGACTACATGATGCCACTATTAAAAGACTAGTGAACATCTTTTCAGTTATCCCCTCCCTTTACATAACAAAGAATCTGTTTGGGTTTTCTTTAAGATGCAACAGACTAAGTAGAAATGAAATTAATAGCTTTTTACTTGTTCAATGTGACCCCAAAAGAACTAAAAATGGCAGAGTTGTGCTCCAATAATAAGAGCAGCAAATGCAGTTGGCTTCTTTCATCTATTGTAACCTTATTTCACCTGTCTTCTTCTATTCACCATGAGAACAGTAAGCAGTAAGCTAGATATGTGTGTGGCAAAGCCTCGCAGAATGTCTTCAGCCTTCATCAAACTGGTGCCTTCTAGGCTGGTTTGTACAGCTCTCTTCAGCCCCAGCCAGCACAGCCCATGTGCATTTTCAATTCATGGTATAAATTCACTAACAATAGTCATTTTCCTCCCTATACAAGATACCTATTTCCTGTGTATTGATAATACACAGAATGCACTCTTTTTAAGTTCCACAGTATTGTTGCTAAATATTCCCCCAACAAACCTAATTCGCTGAGTTAAGAATCCAGCAGCCTCCTGAACAAGATGTTGGTTGCTAAGCCTACAGGATACATTTTATTCTGTATGTGAATCTGGTTTGTTTCAGCTACACAGAAAGAAGGGGAGGCTGGGACACTTTCTTTGTCCAATTTCACACTAACGCATGGCATCATTTGCTCCATTGATAGCCTATTAGTAAAAAATTGTCCTTAAAGTTTAAACTCAAATGACACAAATGCGCTTATTAAACTTGGGGCTATATCTATATAGGGCTGACTCAATGAGCAATGCAGCAAACCATTTATGGCAACCCCCACTCTTTTGAGCTCCTCCCTCCCCCATTGAAATCTTAATGCATTTTCCATTTTAGATGGATGGCAAGCGAAAAGGTGATAATGTAACTATAAATTACGTTATATTTGATATACGCACAATGCTCAGAATTGAAGCACTAGGTTCGTAGGATTAAAGCGTGCGCACACACACAGAGCCTCTCTTAGGTGTTTGTAATCGGAAGATTTTTTTAAAAAAAAACAAAACACCTATCAGACTATTTATAGAAAAAGGCAAAACCAGCTGAGCTGTCTGAAGTGATGTCACATCTGCTGCTGAAATGGACGGTGTTCTCCAAAGCTGCACTACTCTGCTTAAGCCACAGCTTGGAATGCAGCCTTCAGCAACGCAAAGGTGTAAATCGGGGGCATTTTTCAGCTCCACTAATCAATATTGCATTGATGATTCGCACATGACCTTTAACCCGACAAGAATACCAATAGTGCGCCGCTGCATCGCTCAGCCTGCAAGGAGTGCCTCGCATAAGCTACCAATTTTACAATCGATCAGAAGTCATCTTTGTGAATAAAGCTCGAGATCGCAAGAAAGAGCAGGCAATTTTGGAAAGGTCAGGGCTTGGGTGTTTTTTTGCTTGACCTCCACTTTCTGGCTGGCACCACAGTTCTTTATAACCATTAAAAAATAGTAAGAATTTTTTTAAAAGATTCCCTACAACCACAACCACCACGTATTTTTAGTAAGCCTTTGGGCATTTTCACTGTCCCTAAAAGAATATGGTTGCATGGCAACCTCCACGGTTGCCATGGAGACTCCATGTGTAAGCAGCTGCTGCAATCAGAATTAACTCCAGGCTTGCAGGTTTGTCATTCCAATACATGGGAAGGGGGGAGACAAATAGGACAGCACTCTGCCGTAAAGGGGAACTCACCTAGATAATGTCACTCACAAACATATGTTCCACAATTATTCTTTCCACTGTTTTATTGCAGCAATTAGAGCTAAACTAAGATTGCAAAATTATATGGTTTTAATTTGCCTCTATTGACTATGTTTCACTTCCACTCAGAAGAAACCTAACCCCATTTTGCAGCCAAACATTGAGTAGGGGTGGGGGAAGGGTTTGCAAGCATACCATTGCCCACTTATATGGTGTAAAACGAATGAGGCCAGCAGGAAATATGATGTGGCCAAAAGAGAAATTAATTTACTATAGAAAAGTAGCCACAGCTTCTGTTCACTCACTTCTTTGCTTTTATTGAATTTCACCACAATATCTCCCAATGCTGACTAGCGCTCTGAAAGAGCAAAACACTTCTGTCAAAATATGTTTTTTTCAAATTCCATCTCCAGCTCACCCCCAATCATGTGCCGGGATTGATGCTGTGTTGCAGTATCTGTATGATTGCTGTGTGCTCAAATACGCCTAAAATAAACAGGCACAAATGGAATTGACTTCAGGATGAGGTGACTTGCGTCGCCCAGATTCCACATCCCCTTAAACATTTGTTGGTGCACATTAACACAGGGTATGCAACTTGTTCTGCGCTGTGGGAGTTATATCACAAGCCAAAGGGCCGTAAGTAATTTACATTTTCAACTTGTATATCATTAACATAATTTACATATCATTTCCCTAAACAGTTGGTAGATATGTTGCATATAATAGTTCCTGTTGTATTTTTTTTTTAATAATGCCTTGCTCTCAATTTTGAGAATCCATGATTTATTGTCTTCAAAAGTTCTTGATGGATAGATATTCACACAGTTCAAAGACAAGAATTCTCTTTCTCATTCTCTCTCTCTCTTTGTCTCCCTGCAATATCTGTTCTCAGGTTTTTAAATATATCTCTGTAATCACGTGGACGGCAATCTTTGTTTTAAATAAAACTAGACTTTTTCAATAGTTAAAAGGAAGCCTGCAGACTACACAAAAAGAGTTAAAATCCTTATTTGTATGTTAGCATCAATTAACTCTATAAGTCTATGATTCTATATTTGTGACATTTGTCCGGATTTCCCTCATTTCTTGACACAGAATGCAGTATTTCATATACAAGCTGCACATTTTTAATGCCCTCCTGTTGTAATTGTTCCATCAGAAAACCACTCTTAGTAGCTAGACATTTGACTCAAAACTAGGATCAAGCCCCTCCTTTGCCTTAGGCCCATTGTATGGCTCTGAATAAGCTCTTTCTCAAACTTATTTTTCTGCCTCTAAAATGTCAGCACCAATGTCCTCTTTCTCAGGGTTCTTTGAGCAAACGCACAAGATATAAATGATAAACCCAATGATACAATAAAGAGTTCTCTTTAAATTACAAGTAACAGTCACACATTAATGGTGCAATCCTGTACATGTTAACATAGATGCTAGCCTTATTTTGTACTCACAAGTAAGAATGTAGATAGGGTTGCAGGGTAAGGCTAGCTAGTAAACACACACTTATTATGGGGAAAAGCTCAACTGAACACAATGGGTAAACCTCTGAGTAAACTTGCATAGAATTGTGCTTCACCTCTGATTGATTTCAGTTGGGTTTTACACATGTGTAACCAGGTGGAAGACCACAGGCCTTGTTTGTGCAGAGTTTAAAACAGTAAGCCATATCTCAAAGCTGTACTTAAGGGAGAAAATGCTTCACTATTCTGAACAAAGGAAAACAAAAACAAAAACAGATTGAGTAAACATAAATTCATTCAGCTGGGATGATGCATTGCCTGTGTCCATATTTACATACCTTATAAAACAGTCCATTATTTTTAAATATCCAGAGCTCACTGACTCATATTCAGAGATTACTGACTCATATCAGCTTCTAATATAAAGGCAGTGTATTAATGCAGATTAGCATAATTAGAATGCACACACACAATAACCAATTTTCATAAATTCTGTCTATCCAGGTTCTTATTAAAACGTACATTAAAAATCAGCCCGTTTAGATGTCTTTTTAATTAAAAGATACATATGCAGCATAATGGTCTTTAACAAAATGAAAAACTTTATTATCTATGTACAAATATAGCTGGAAATTGTGTTTACATACATCCTTGTCAAAATGGCTGAACATATTTCTGCTGACAGATTTTGCAGGAGGAGGGTTGTGGGGGAAGGGATGGCCTTCTTGGGAAAAATCTACTGTGTGCCGTTTAGAAAATATCTTATTTCTGTGGACACGTTACAGTCTATAAACCCCTGAAAATAGGGGTTAATAATGAGAGCACAGATAGACCTTTATCTATAGTAATGCTGGCAGGTGCTGCTATAATAAACAAATCCACATAGCATGTCGTGACCTATTTTCTAACCAGGCCAAGGAAAATGACATCAAGGAACTGAATTCTTTGCCTCCCCCTCCCCACCTTCCTGCAGTAGTTTCCTGCCATGAAATCCTGAAATCAGCAAAGATGATAACAGAAAAGCATATGCCTATTGTCTATGTCGTTGGCAAAAATACACACACACAAACACAGCATAACTGATCTTTCAGTACTAAATTGGGAAGTTAAAACTGTAGCTCTTTTGTGCTCCGGCTAAATTGCAGCGGATTAGCGGGAACAGACAAAACAAAAAAAGCAACACCTTTCCAACCATGCCATAGAGCGGCGCAAAGAACTGGCGATGGCTATTTTAAATATAACATGTGCATTGTGCTGCTTTAGCCTCCTGGTGGCTGGTACTGGGCCTTCCTATATTCCTAACTGCAGGTTTAAGCTGTGCTCAGATAACCCCAGCACTGGGAGACTAAGCTGCAAAAGGGTTGCCAGATAAAACAGGTCTGATTGCTGCCTCCTTTTCCTGTTCACAATTTTTTAAAAAAAGTCTTAAGGTGACTTAGCCTGCTCTTGATTTTCTTGCAGTTTTGTTGTTGTTGTTACTGGTTGAAAGCCCAGCTTTTGTTCTCCTGAGAAATACTACTTATTTCGGTGGGATTCACTTGCTCACACCTGCAAAGGTCTTAAGCAATTGGGCTCTGCACTGAATAGATAAAAAGAGTCTCTGATACCAGAAGTCAAACTGCTCCCAAATCACCCCTTGTGTTACAAAACAGCAAATGGGCATTGCGGACTCTTACCCCAAACCAGAATTGCCTGGACTGTAGATCATGGTGATAGTAGAGTATCTTAGGTATATGCAAATCCTTTCAGCTTAAGCTAAAAATGATAGCGGGAAGGCACTGTAGCAGTTCTAGTGATATCTAAAACTTCTCCATAGGCATAACATTAAACTTGAAT